>NC_083443.1:27136294-27445044 GCF_020745735.1 Hemiscyllium ocellatum
AGTCTGTGTGGAGTTTGCACGTTCTCCTAGTGTCTCCCTGGGTTTCCACCGGGTGCTCAGGTTTCCTTCCGCAGTCCAAAGATGTGCTCGTAAGGTGGATTGGCCATGCTAAATTGCCCATGGTGTCACAGAGATGTGTAGGGATGGCCATGCTAACTATGGAGTTATGGGGAGAGGTTAGGTGGGGGGAAGCCGGATCTGGATTGGACGCTCCTCAGAGTATCAGTGTGGACTCGATGGGCCGAATGGCGTGCTTCCACGCTGTAGGGATTTCAGATTGAACAGCCAATGAAGGACCTTCTGGAACATAGCCTCTGTGGTAACCCAGAAAAGTCAACAGCCAATATGCATCCAGCAAGCTCCCGCTAACAGCACTAAGACACCATCCACTTTAATGATGTGGCTGGATGGGTAAATGTGGTCAGCACTCTGGGAAAAATCTCCTCTTCTTTGTAATAGTGCATTGGGATCCTCAGCATTAGATTTTATTGTGACGTGTACTCAAGTACAGGAGTCCAGTGAAAAGCGTACAATGTCACTATCACACGGCACTACCTTTGGTACAAAATACCCAGTTACAAATAGATTAGGTGCAAAAATGGAGAAATAAAGGAAAAAGGTAAAAGTTCTACATTACAATTCTTCGTAGTATAAATTAGGAAAATAAGGCAATCAATTTAAAAGATAAACATTACTGCCCACCTGAGGGGGCGGAGCTTTGATTGTCCAGCAGTTTGTCCAAAGAATGGTACCTTCAACTGTGCAGCATTCCCATTCAGTTGGGTGTGTTCAGAACCGGGGTCACAGTCTGAGGATTCAGGGTAGACCATTTCGGATGGAGATGAGACATTTCTTGACCCAAAGACTGGTGAGCCTGTGGAATTAATCACCACAGGGAGGAGTTGATGCCAAAACATTGAATGTACTCAAGAGGTAGCTAGATATAGAACCTAAAGGCAAATAGGTTATGGGGAGAAAGCAGGATTAGGCTATTGAGTTGGATGATCAGCCATGATCGTGATGAATGGCACAGCAGGCTTGAAGGGCCGAATGGCCACCTCCTGCTCCTACCTTCTATGTTTCTATGTTCTGTGATTGTCACCCTGCGTTATGTGCTCAAGTCTTTGTAACGGGGCTCAAGCCATGACCACCTCGGTTGGTGTCCACTGACATCCAGCACTGATATCTCATTATGGCAAACCATTGTCAAAAGTCTGGGCAGTGAAAGTGCTGATGGTGAATATTTTGATACTTAAAATGTAGTTATAATGCCTTCAACAGTTGACTTAAGCAACAACTGGCAATCATATAGTACCATCAGATGAAAGGACTACAGGCATATTAACATGATGGAGTGTATCAGACAGAGAAACATCAGACGTACCTGCATTGAAAGGTTATAGAAGCAAATTATGTAGATGCTGGAATTTGTCCGAAAAACAAAAAGTACTGGCAATCACAGCAGGTCAGGCAGCATCCATAGAGAGAGGGCACACTATCGTTTCGAGTCTTCAGTTCTGATGAAGAGTCATAGAGATGTACAGCACAGAAACAGACCCTTCGGTCCAACTCGTCCATGCCGACCAGATATCCCAACCCAATCTAGTCCCATTTGCCAGCACTTGATCCCTATCCCTCTCAATCCTTCCTATTCATATATCCTGGCAGCTCATTCCATGCACGTACCACCCTCTGCATGGATAAGCTGCCACTTAGGTCCTTTTATATCTTTGTCCTCTCACCCTAAACCTATGCTCTCTACTCCTGGACTCCCCACCCCAGGGGGAAAAAACCTTGTCTATTTACCCTATCCATGCCCCTCATAATTTTATAAACCTCAATAAGGTCACCCCTCTGCCTCCGACGCTCAAAGGAAAACAGCCCCAGCCTGTTCAGCCTCTCCCTATAACTCAAATCCTCCAACCCTGGTAACATCCTTGTAAATCATTTCTGAACCCTTTCAAGTTTCTCAAAATCCTTCCAATAGGAAGGAGACCAATATTGCACGCAATATTCCAAAAGTGGCCGAGCCAATGTCCTGTACATCTGCAACATGACCTCCCAACTCCTGTACTCAATGCTCTGACCAATAAAGGAAGACACCTCCTTCACTATCCTATCTACCTGTGACTCCAGTTTCAAGGAACCATGAACCTGCACTCCAAGGTCTGTTTGTTCAGCAATACTCCCTAGGACCTTACCATTAAGTGTCTAAGTCCTGCTAAGATTTGCTTTTCCAAAATGTAGCACCTCGCGTTTATCTAACTGAAATCCCATCTGCCACTCCTCAGCCCATTGGCCCATCTGGTCAATATCCTGTTATACTCTGAGTAGCCTTCTTTGCTGTCCACTACACTTCCAATTTTGGTGTCTTCTGCAAACTTCCTATGTTCACAGCCAAATCATTTATATAAATAATGAAAAGCAGTGGACCCAGCACCGATCCTTGTGGCACTCCACTGGTCATAGGCCTCCAGTCTGAAAACAACCCTCCACCACCATCCCCTGTCTTCTACCTTTGGGCCAGTTCAGTATCCAAATGGCTAGTTCTCCCTGTATTCCATGAGATCTAACTTTGCTCACCAGTCTCCCATGGGGAATCTTGTCGAACGCCTTCCTGAAGTCCATATAGATCACATCCACTGCTCTGCCGTCAGCAATTCTCTTTGTTCCTTCAAAAAACTCAAGTCAGGTTTGTGAGACATGATTTCCCACGCAAAAAGCCATGTTGACTATCCGTAATCAGTCCTTGCCTTTTCAAATACATGTACATCCTGTCCCTCAGGATTCCCTCACACAGGCTCATTGATCTGTGGTTTCCTGACTTGTCCTTACCACCTTTTTAAAATAGTGGCACCACGTTAATCAACCTCCAGTCAAAAGGCACCTCACCTGTGACTGTCGATGACATAAATATCTCAGCAAGAGGCCCAGTAATCACTTCCATAGCTTCTCTCAGAGTTCTAGACTACACCTGATCTGGTCCTGAGGATTTATCCACTTACATGCATTTCAAGACATCGAGCACCACCACCTCGGTAATATGGACATATTTCAAGATATCACTATGTGTTTCCCCACATTCCCTATCTTCCAAGTCCAGTCATCCAGACTCGAAACGCTAGCTTGCTTCTCTATCCGTGGGTGCTGCCTGGCTTGCTGGGATCCCCAACATTTTATTGTTTTTAATACATTTGAGGTGTTGCTGTGCTAGTGGAAAGAATCAGTAATTATAATAACATAGCGACCGATTGGAGTGTAACAGCGACCAATGAGAGGTGAAACAACTCAAGAACTGGAAAACCAAACAAAACACAAAATTGTGTTGCTGAGCGTGCACAATCACAGCTGAAAGACCATCGCTGGATGCACTGAACCCATATGTTTTGACTCCTGGGTAAAGGAGCATGAGTGTTTCACACTTGCGTGGAGCAGATCAGATATCCGATATATGGAGAGTGATATGGACTGAGACTCCCAAGGAATCTCTCTTTGGGTGGCCCTGATATCCTGAGTCAGTTTGGTTCCTCTTGTGAAGTTGGTTTGCACTAACACTCAAGTTGCAACACGAATGAGCTACGAAGCAAATAAAATTTGTCAACCTTTGGTGAGATGGTCACTTAATTGTGGAAATTCACTCCACAATGTTACTTGCTGGCATTGAATTATAGCTGTATTAATATGAAAGGTGGGCATTCATTCTTACCATTTATGGAGTTGATGTATGTGGAAATATTTGTGCATTTCCAGATGAGCTCCTTATCAGGGTTAAACAGACAGACATTGCTTGAAGACAAACGTCCGATGGTTTTAACTTGCAGCAGTTCTGAGACAGTTGCTTTGAAAGAGCAAAACGCATTAGTTTTTAAACAAAAAAATTGTGCCGGCTCCATGCAAGTGGAAAATAAGCTATTGAAGTGATGTAGCAATATTTGGCAGGATAATGTAGACAGAAAAAAACATATGGGGAGCACAGATTTATACTTACGCGCTGTGAAAAGCTAGAAGATGTGGAACTGGATTAAAAAGGCTTCTTGATAATGAAGTCAACAGTTCAGTGTTTAACCTGGTGTCTACAAAAAGAAAAGATAACCAAATGTTTTTTTTAGAAGACCAGGTTTGTGGCTCTGATTGCTAGAAGCTAGGCTTTAAGGAGAGTGTCAGGTCTTTGCGCTAATAAAACCATAAGATGTAAGAACAAAATTATTCACCCCATTGAGTCTGCTCCACCACTCGATCATGGCTGATGTATTTCTGAACCCAGTTCTCCTGCCTTCTCCCCATAATCTTTGATCCCCTTCCTCATCAAGGACCTATCCATCTCTGTCTTAAATACATGGAATGATTTGACCTTCACAGCCCTATGCCACAGTTTCATTGGCTGAAGAAATTCCTTCTCATCTCCATTCTAAAGGATCATCCCTTCACTCAGGAGCTGTGCCCTCAACTGAAACAGATTTTCCGCTCTATCTGGGCTTTGTAACCATTTCAGGAGAGAGTTTTCTGTTTCACAGGCCGAGTTAGTCATTAAGAACGGAACCCCAGAAACTGCATGTCTCCCTCCCTTGTTCTTTCAGTAGAACTTTTGGGAAACCTGTAAGTTTCCATGGGCGCAGTGGCTCAGAGGTTAGCACTGCTGCCTCACAGCGCCAGGGACCTTGGTTCGATTTCAGCCCCAGGTGACTGTCTGTGTGGAGTTCTCCCTGTGACTGCATGGCCTACCTGCAGGTGCTCTGATTTCTTCCCATAGTCCAAAGATGTTACAGGTTAGATAGATTGGCCATGCTGAATGGCCCATAGTGTTCAGGGGTGTGTAGGTTAGCTGCATTAGTCAGGAGAAATATTGAGTGATAGGGTAGAGGAATGGGTCTGGGTGGGATACCCTTTGGACTTGTTGAGACAAATGGCCTGTTTCCACATTGTAGGGATTCTATGATATGATTCTATGATATTCCAATATTTCTGACTATCTTGTAACCTCTGAAACTCTGAACTGTGGCCACTTGAATCCAGCTTGATTACAGTCTGAACTGTAACAGCTCTCAACTATTCGATATCGTCAACAAGAAATCTGGTGGACTATGCGATTCATTAAATTCTGGCCTTTTGTGTGGATTGGTGGCATTATCGCTGGATTTTAAATGAAGAGACCCGAGTAATGTCGTCAGGATCTGGGTTCAAATCCTACCAGGGCAGATGGTGTATTTTGAATAAAAAAAATCTCTAATTAAAAGTCTAATGACATCCATGAAACCATTGTTCGAAAAATCCATCTGGTTTACTCCTGTCCTTAAGGACAGGAAACTGCCATCCTTACCTGGTCTGGGCCGACACATGACTCCAGACCTACAGCAATGTGGTTGACTCTTAACTGCCTCCTGGGCAACTAAGGATGGGCAATACATGCTGGCAGGCCAGCAATACCTTTGTTTCATGAGCGAATAAAAGCTAATTGACCAACAGGAGTGTTTATTTTTTTGCCCCTTTTTCTTTAACTATGCTCCCGACCTGTTCTGTTTCTGAGTTGGATGAGTGCAGTAGTCTTTTGCGTTAAGGGGATGGATTATAATTCCAGATATTATAGCCAGTGTTTTACAGTTGTTTTAAGAATGGGATTGGTGTTATAATACATTGGAAATAATAGAGAACTTAAGGAATACTGAAACAAGATGCATTTGCTTGAAGCTTTTCATCTTGTACTCTTCAGGACAGTTTGCAAGAAGACCAATTCACAGGCTGAAATAACCTCTGTGCTGCATGACAGGAGTGTGCTGATTGGTAGGTAAGTGGACTTTGGTAGAAAATGTACCCATCAATGCTATTTGCTTTTGAACCGCCAAGTTACCTTTAAATTTTTAACCAGCTCTTTAATTCACCAGTATAATTCTGAGGGCAAAACATGAACCACATCAGTGTTACCTTGCCTGGTTTAAAGTTGAAACAAAGAATGGCAGCTAACTATCAATTATTATTAACTAGCGCATTATGTGTGGCAATGTCTCTGTCAATCAGAATCTACTTGTCAACCAGTCAACATTCTCCTGTTATGCAGTTAATGTTGGGTTTCCCCATGAATTGGTATTCTTACAAATTGTCCTGCTGAGTGGCAAGAGGAAACACTTTAACACAATGTTCCTTTTATCAGCAGTATACAAATGAGCTTGTTAAAGAAGTGTTATGGGCTTAAAAACCCCCTCAAAATATTCAGAAAATGGTCTTGATTCTAACATTTTCTCACTTCAAATGTAAGATGTTGTGTTCCTGTTGCAATTCGATTGGTCAAACTAGAAGCGCAACACATTTTATTCATCCACTCTATTTAAAATACAACAGAAGAAAGAAGGAATAGGAATAACTTAATTCTATTTGAAATCTTAACAGAGTAATAGATACAGTCACTATTACTAATTAGCTGTTCCAATATAGCAACATCCCATAAACACACCCTCAGTAAAGACAAACTCAGAAAACTGATTGTCTCACATGCAACTTCCATTGCAGGCAGAGAACCCCCGGCTTTCTGCTGTAACCAAAAGAGGGGAACAAGAGGGTTGAGCTGTGGATGTGGTGTATAGGGACTTCAGCAAGGCATTAGATAAGGTTCCACATGGTAGGCTCATTCAGAAAGTCAGGAGGAATGGGATACAGGGGAACTTAGCTGTCTGGATACAGACTTGGCTGGCCAACAGACGACAGCGAGTGGTAGTAGAAGGAAAATATTCTGCCTGGAGGTCTGTGGTGAGTGGTGTTCCACAGGGCTCTGTCCTTGGGCCTCTGCTGTTTGTAATTTTTATTAATGATTTGGATGAGGGGATTGAAGGATGGGTCAGCAAGTTTGCAGACGACACAAAGGTTGGGGGTGTCGTTGACAGTATAGAGGGCTGTTGTAGGCTGCAGCGGGACATTGACAGGATGCAGAGCTGGGCTGGGAGGTGGCAGATGAAGTTCAACCTGGATAAATGCGTGGTGATGCATTTTGGAAGGTCGAATTTGAAAGCTGAGTACAGGATTAAGGATAGGATTCTTGGCAGTGTGGAGGAACAGAGGGATCTTGGTGTGCAGGTACATAGATCCCTTAAAATGGCCACCCAAGTGGACAGGGTTGTTAAGAAAGCATATGGTGTTTTGGCTTTCATTAACAGGGGGATTGAGTTTAAGAGTCGTGAGATCTTGTTGCAGCTCTATAAAACTTTGGTTAGACCGCACTTAGAATACTGCGTCCAGTTCTGTTCGCCCTATTATAGGAAAGATGTGGATGCTTTAGAGTGGGTTCAGAGGAGGTTTACCAGGATGCTGCCTGGACTGGAGAACTTATCTTATGAAGAGAGGTTGACTGAGTTCGGGCTTTTTTCATTGGAGAAAAAGAGGAGAAGAAGGGACCTAACTGAAGTATACAAAATAACGAGAGGCATAGATAGAGTCAATAGCCAGAGACTATTTCCCAGGGCAGAAATGACTAACACGAGGGGTCATAGTTTTAAGCTGGTTGGAGGCAAGTATAGAGGGAATGTCAGAGGCAGGTTCTTTACACAGAGAGTTGTGAGAGCATGGAATGTGTTGCCAGCAGCAGTTGTGGAAGCAAGGTCATTGGGGACATTTAAGAGACTCCTGGACATGCATATGGTCACAGAAATTTGAGGGTGCATACATGAGGATCAGTGGTCGACACAACATTGTGGGCTGAAGGGCCTGTTCTATGCTGTACTGTTCTATGGTCTAAGTAGCTTTCACTTTTTCAAGATCCCAATAGCAGCTGCTAAAAACAAAACCAAAAATCCTGTTTCTTGACTACACCCATTTAGGCTGCTTCTATTGTTTCATCTTTTTGTAACAAAAATAAGGACTCACAAGCTGTTCATCCCAGTGGTTCTGGTAGACTGCTCCATTATTTCTGCTTTAAAACTTCCCTTCAACAAAAAAGACAAACTAGCCTTTTAAAGCCACAGTCTTGTCATAGAAGACTAACAAAAATCCCTTTTATAATGGATAGCAGTAAAAAAAGATAATTATTTGGCCAGTTTTGGTGATTGAACCAACATATTTTTACTAATGGTGTGGCTGCAGTCATGGATTTTGATTTCCAGTACATTTCTCCCATTACAGTTGTAACAAATACTTCATTTAAAGTAAGCTGGGTTCATTCAGCGAATCAGATTATGGCTGCAGTATCTTGAATGCCTAAATTGATTTTGCAAAGAACTGTAAGTTAATAAGTTTAACACCAACGTGACACAAATATAGGACAAAGCTTGCAATTCAATATTGCTGAGCTCTCTTGTAGCCCTTATGACCAAGTTTGAGGACTACACAGCATACAAGGTACATCCTGTTCGTTGTATTCATCAAGCACAAATGTTTGACATCAGGGCCAGTGAAGGGAAGAATGACTTGCGCCTGAGGCAATGCAGCAGTATTTATGTCAAATGCAGTAAACAGTAAATGCTGTAACTTGGTGTATGACTGCCACAACACAGCACAAGGCTTTGAATGTTCCATTCCTTCACATAGCTTTCCGAAAATAAAATCACGTGGAACAAGCCTTGAATGATGAGGGGAGTGAAGTTGTTAAAAATCAAACACACCTCTGGCCAAAACAGTGACTGAACGGTTGTCTGGCTGTCACACTGAGTTCCCTCTTATCCTGGGAAGATGCCAACTTTACAAGGTTTTCAGACATTGGTGGCTTGCTAGATGTTTTTAGTTGGTCACTGCAAGTAGTTGGTTAGTTGGTGGCTCAGTGGTTAGCACCGCTGCCTCTCAGCACCAGGGACCCTGGTTCGATTCCACCCTCTGGCGACTGTGTGGAGTTTGCATGTTCCCCCTGTGTCTGCCTGGGTTTCCTCTGGGTGCTCTGGTTTCCTCCCACAATCCAAAGATGTGCAAATTAGGATGGATTGACCACGCTAGATTACCCATAGCATCCATTGATGTGAAGGCTAGTTGAAATAGCCATGGGAAATGTGGGGTTATGGGGACAGGATAGGGGAGGGTCAATGTGGACTCGATGGGCTGAATGCACTATAGGGATTCTGTGAAGTAAGACTTTCCAGCAGATGATTAAACAACAGGAGAAATTAGATAAAATTTTATTGTTTTGTGAAGTCAGGACATTTGATTCCTTGGAGAGATTTCAGTGAAGAAATCAGTGAGTTTTGAAACAACTCATTCAATGTGAGTAACTTTTGTATGAAATGAGCAATCAGCAGCATGAATTAAATTAATGGAGTCAGAATCTATAATATTCCCTCTCCAGAAGATTAACAGGGAATCTTTTCCAGTAAACGTGTGGAGCACCTTGCCATTTAATACGAGGTTTTGAATTTTGCTGTAAACACTCTTGTGGTACGTTTCTAAATGGGGAGGTGATATAGGGTTCAACGATTAATTTACAAATGCAAGTTGGCAAAAACTAAAATGGGAGGCCAGCATTTATATAGTACCCTGGAAGGCTCGAAATGTTTGACATTGTAGTAGTCACTGTTGTCGTGTAGGAAAATGCATTTGCAGTTGAACTCGTAAGGAGTTTGATTTAAATTGTGAAAGGTGTGCAATGAGCCAGACTCCTGAGAATACAATGAATTCAGTAACTAAATCCTTAAATTGCACCAAAACTAACCTGCCCATGCAACGTGTGTCATCTTAACATGTTGCAAAACTTTTATTTCCAAATACTGCTTCTCTGTCCCAGTGGCACATTTTAGTTGATAAATTCCTTGTTTTCTGATTGGACCGTACAGTTCAGTCAGGTATTAGGTGGATATGAAAAGCTCTTGAAGAACTGAGGAACTCACCTTTGTGAGCTGCTCAACTCCATGCAACCGATACCAATAAAATCAATAGCTGGGCATTGAACTTGTTGCTGTATGCAGAATCTTGTTGTGCTGTCTGCCATACTTCCTGCAATGAAATGACTGCACAGAGACCGGGCCCTGTCACCCTTTAGTTGCTATTGCACAGGACACTGACTGTGGCCAGCCAGCTCTCAAAGCCGGAGAGATTCTAATTTCCTGGTTATACTGGTCAACCAATATTAACCTGATTTCCTGACTGGCCCCATTTAACAGCCCCCATCACTAGCCTTGTCAATGAGGTTGCAATCAGTACCAAACAGTTACTACATTTCAAAAGCACTTTATTATATGAGCTGTAAAGAACAGTTGGATATCCTGATGTTTTCGGGTGCACTATCAACGCAAGATATTTTTTAATCAGCAAATCCAGCATGGGTATGCAGAATGAGCACAATACTGCTGTGACCAAATCTCAAAACATACTCCTGTGGTCACAGTGTGGTTTGGGATGTGCTATGGATGTGAAAAGTGCTATGTAGCCGCGCTTCCAGTTCGTTCTTTAACTAACTGTCAGCTGCCTTACCAGTCTCGACATGTCTTGTGCATAAATCGAGATTTGATGTGTCACTTTGACAACTGAAGTGGGACCTTGTGAAACTGAGAGGTATCCAATAGTTAAGAGCAATTGCGCAACAGAATCCACTGTTTGTTCCCCTAGTGCATTACTGGAAGATTACTAAGGTTCTTACCACAAAGGTAAACATATGGTGAAGAGGAATTGGGCATGAGAGTAGAAATAAATTCAAAGTAGTTAGAGATTCAGATTCAAAAAAGTACTTTAGAAATGCAGATATTCTTTCTTTCTCTCTCTCTCTCTCTCTCTCTCTCTCTCTCACACACACACTATCTTTAACGTTTATTCTCCCTTTCACTCATGCTCGCACTCTGTCTCTTGTTTCTCTCTTTTTCATTCTTGTGTTTGTTGCACACTCTCTCTTTCACTCTTTTTCACGCACTCGTGTCTCTCTCACTCTCATGCTCATGCACGTGCTTGCTCTCTCTCTCTCTTTCTCTCTCATGTCTCTCCCTTTTACTCTCTCTCTCTCTTTCAAACTGTTGCATGACTGTCTCTCATGCTTGCGTCTCATTCTTGTGTCTTTTTCTCTCTTTCTTGTCCCTATCTCGCCCTGTGTCTCTCTCAGCCAGTATTGGTCATCTGACTCGTCCCATTTGTTGCTTTCAACGTAAGTGACCCCTGATCTACTCTATTCAACTATTCCTGTCTGTAGTTACTCCCAGACACAGCGAATTCAATGAACTGCTGCAGGTCCTCGGGATCCCACCTTTCACTTGAGCTTGAATAAGCTCGAATTCATTCAGGACTCTGCTGTTTGCGTCTTGAGCTGTGGCAAATGCTAATCCCCTCTCACCTCCCTGTTCTCACTGACCTACATTGGACCCGAGTCAAAGAAACTCTTGAATCCAAATTCTCATCCTTGTTTTCAGATCCCATGAGGTCACTGGCCCTCGCTATCTCTGTATGCTCCTCCTACAGCACATCACTCTCAGACACCTGCACTCCTAGTTCTGGCCTCTTGCAGAATCGTGTTTATAATTGCTGTACCATTGGTGGCTGTGTCTTACCCAGCCCTAAGGTCTAGATTTGTCACCACACACTCAATATCTCGCTTTATTTCTGTGAGACATTTCTTAAGACCTGCCTCTTGGACCAAACATTTGTGACCTCATATGTGACTCCGTATCTTCCTTTGTTTTATAATGTTCCTTAAGCAACTTAGGATGTCTCAGTCGGTTAAAGGAGCAGTGTAACTATGTTGTTCCAGTTGCTCCGTTGCTTCCTTATTTAACTGAGGGGATACTTGCTGACATCAGGAATGATGCTGCAGGTTAAAACCAAAAGAATTGCTGATAGGTATGCATGGAGGTTATTGCACTTGTAAGACTACAGTGTGTCATTAATAAGTGCTGAAAATGTGTTGCTGGAAAAGCGCAACAGGTCAGGCGGCATCCAAGGAACAGGAGATTCGACGTTTCGGGCATAAGCGACCGAAACGTCGAATCTCCTGTTCCTTGGATGCTGCCTGACCTGCTGCGCTTTTCCAGCAACACGTTTTCAGCTCTGATCTCCAGCATTTGCAGACCTCACTTTCTCCATTAATAAGTGCTGACTTGTTGGCTTTTGCAAAAATAACAGACCTATGACAATGGTGTGTCACAAAGCCTGTTGGGTAATGCAGGCTATCAGTGACGATTAAATGCTCACAGTTAGACCCAGTCCTCACTTAATTTCACAGCAGTGAAATATGAACGTGCAGTCCAATGTGCACTAGCTAAATCTGGTATCTTTCAGTATGTTTACAGATTTCGCATTCAGACGGTGTCATCCTTCGTCTACAGAAAGATCCTGATGTGTTCCTTTCAAAGACATTTCAGCCTAATCAATATTCTGAAATTATTTTGTAACTTGCGTGATTATTGATGTTTGTGCAGCTGACTAATAGATATTTTTAATCAATTTGTTAAGGGATCATATAACATACCTCCGAGAGCAGGAGGAACTTGAACCTGGGTCTCCATGTTCAGAGATATGGACACTACAACTGTGCCATTAGAGTCCTGTGCAGCTGCCTGACTTATTGATGAAAATATGTTGATCCATCTTCTATGAGCAGAACAAGTTCACTCTTTTAAAACAAAACTTGCAACATCTACCCACCTGAATGAAAGCGTAACATTTCAATCATAAAATTGATGTATGTCAAAATTTCAAGTAATTTTCACACTGTAGCTTTGACTACGCAATGATATTTTGGCCAGTTTCCCCTAACCCTTGCTGAGGTGGTTAGGGTGGGGATTATTGAGCCTTGTTTGCTATCCGTCCTGGTTTGTTACAGTGTGAGGCTAAATGTTTGGAATGGGCTGTTTGTGCATCTTTGGGCGATAACTGTGAAACTGGGATATGAAGAGCTATTGACAACAGCCAATTGAACATTGCCATAGACAGACGCACCTAGTCAAAGCTTTTCATCACAAAGGCAAATGCAAGAACGCCAGTTTTCAAATGTTAAAAATCATACAACAACAGGTTATAGTCCAGCAGGTTTATTTGGTCATGGTTTGGAGATGCCAGTGTTGGACTGCAAGGTTAAAAATCATGCAGTACCAGGTTATAGTCCACCAACTACCTGACGAAGGAGCAGCGCTCTGAAAGCTAGTGCTTCCAATTAAAGCTGTTGGACTATAACCTGGTGTTGTATGATTTTGAACGTGGCCCAGATAAGGTATTGAAGGTGTTAACTCCCTGTGAGGCTGTCTGTTCCACAACGGTCAGATTAATTCTAATCTTAAAAAAAAATTGGATTTACAGAATCTTACATGGATTCATGCGGTTTTTGAGCAAAGTAAAGTATAATTCTGCAAATCTCCAAATCAATTTTCAAATGATCACTGCAATTTACACCATGGAAAAAAGGGGTGCAGATTGGTTGGCAATTCAACTCTAATTGACTGATGTATTAGATTAGATTCCCTACAATACGGAAACAGGCCATTTGGCCCAACAAGTCCATACCAACTCTCTGAAGAGCAACTCATCCAGAACCATTCCTACACCCTACATTTCCCTCTGACTAATGCACCTAACACTATGGGCAGTTTAGCATGGCCAATTCACCTGACCTGCACATCTTTGGATTGTGGAAGGAAACCAGAACACCCAAAGGGGGAAACCCACCCAGACACGGGGACAACATGCAAACTCCACACATAGTTATGGCGAACCCCCAACTCACCAGGTATCTCTCTCTCTCTCTCTCTCTCTGTCTCTCTCTCAATCTCTCTCGACGCTAAGAGGTGGCTTGACTACTATGAGGTAGGATGGACGAGAGGGAAATTGAAGAAGAAAGCAAAATACTTGCCTGTAATTGTAAAAAAAAAACACCATGAAAGATGGTGATAGTACTGTCACTAACTGAGAGGTGTCAGCTAATGCTCTGAGTTCAAATCCTAGTATTGCTGATGATCAAATTGAAATACATTAATGGTTCTGGAGTTGAAGACTGGAATGAGTGATGGTACCAACAAACTAAACCCCATCTGGGTCACTAGTAGCAGTTAGCAAAGGCAATCTATCTTCCTCATTTGGTTGGACCTACATATGATTCCCAACCCACTGAATCATAGAATCCCTACGGTGTAGAAAGAGGCCATTCAGTCCATCGAATCTGTGCAACCCTCTAAAGAACATCCCACACAGACCAACCCCCATCCTATCCCCGTAATCCCGCATTTCCCATGCATAACTCTTCCAGCCTGCAGAGTCCTCGACACTATGGGCAATTTAGCATGGCCAATCCACATAACCTGCATATCCCTGGACACTATGGGCAATTTAGAATGGCCAATCCACCTAACCTGCTCATCTTTGGACTGTGGGAGGATACACGCAGCCAAGGGAGGAGAATGTGCAAACTCCACACAGATAGTCACAGACAGAGGCTGGAATTGAACCTGGGACCATGGTGCTGAGAGGCAGCAGTGCTAACCACTGAGCTGACTGCAGTGTGGTTGTTTCTTAACTGCCCTCTGAAATGCCATTAGCATGCCGTTAACTGCAAGTGGGCATCACCTGGTGACGCCCACATCCTGTGAAAGGATATGAGCAAGACCCAGCCAACCAAGCACCAGCTACAAAGAGGGAAACCTGATGAAGGTCAAACCTGGCATTGAGAGAAAAGAAAAAAACCACCAAAATTGCTAGAGAAACTCAGTGGGTCGAGCAACATCTGAAGCAAGGTCATTGGACCCAGTGCGTTCATTCTTTTTGTCTTCCCACAGATACTGCTTGATGCTGCTGATGTTTCTCCTGCAATTTCTGATTTTGTTTCCGATCCTTAGCGTCTGCAATTCTTTGTCTTTCAGAATCAGAAATAAAACACTGGGATGTTTAGGGAGGATTTGCAAAAATGATTTTAAAAGGTTTCAAAATTGCAAAAAGGAAGAGCAAAGTGCTGCAATTTCCTGACGAACATCTATCACACAATCCCGACAGTGTGGGAACAGGCCATTTGGCCCACAGTGATCCGTCCCCACCATCCTATCCCTGCCAATCCCCTGGTTAATCCACCTAACCTGCACATCTTTAAACCATGGGAGGAAACCGGAGCACCCAGAGGAAGCCCATGCAGACTCAGGGTGAATGTGCAAACTGCACACGGACCGTCGCCTGAGGCTGGAATCGAACCCGGGTCTCTCGCGCTGTGAGTAGTGCTAACGACTGAGCCACCGTGCTGCACAATCGGTGCTGAGTCCAACAATTTGGGCACACCTTGCAATTACCTCGTTACAGCTGATTAATGTGAAATGATTAGCACTGGCAGGTTTGTTTGGCACAATCTACACCGACCTGAGAGTCTTCGTTCCTTTCTGGGTGGTTGTTTACCAGAGGAAATAACTTTGGCTACCTGAAGAAAATGTCCTGTTTTCCCACTCCCTGGCAGCTTTCCAAGACCGAACAGGATTAGCAACCTTATTTATGTGGCAGATTAGGAGCGATAGTTTCAAACGTGGCCCACGCTTCAAGAAAAGCAGCTGCCCACAAGAGATATTCGAGTCTGTCATATTGAATTTCAAAAGCTGTTCCCTTCCTCCTTGCCCCAACCAGACTTTAATAACGTTGGTAATGAAGTATCTCAGCTTGCACTGCGTGAGTGGTGGTGCTGTAAGGATCTGTGTTGGGACCTCAAGTAGTCACCATGTTCATTAATGACTTGGATGATGAGATACAAGGCCACGTGTCCAAGTTTGCCAGTGACAGAAAGATCAGCAGAATTGTAAATAGTATTGGGGGAATGTGTAAAATTACAACAAGATGTTGATCCATTCAGTGAATGGGCAAAACTGTGAAAGATACATCTTTGTATGGGTACATAGAGCATAGAAAAGTACAGCACAGAACAGGCCCTTTGGCCCACAATGTTGTGCCGAGGATTAATCCTAATGTAAAATATAATAACTTAACCTATGCACCCCTCAACTCACTGCTATCCATGTGCATGTCCAGCAGTCACTTAAATATCCCTAATGATTCGGCTTCCACCACCACCGCTGGCAACGCATTCCATGCATTCACAACTTTCTGTGTAAAGAACCTTCCTCTGACATCCCCTCTATACCTTTCTCCTAATATCTTAAAACTATGGCCCCTCGTACCAGTCAGTCATGCCCTGGGGAAAGGTCTCTGGCTTTTTACTCTATCTATTCCACTCATTATCTTGTATACCTCGATCAGGTCTCCCCTCTTCCTCCTCCTCTCCAGAGAGAAAAGTCCAAGCTTGTTCAACCTTTCCTCATAAGGCAAGCCCTCCAGTCCAGGCGGCATCCTGGTAAATCTTCTTTGCACCCTGTCCAGAGCCTCTGTATCTTTCCTATAGTAGGGTGACCAGAACTGGACACAATATTCCAAGTGTGATCTCACTAGGGGCTTGTAGAGCTGTAGCAAAACCGCGCAGCTCTTAAACTCGATCCTCCTGTTAATGAAAGCCAAAACACCATATGTTTTCTTGTCACCCAAGTGGATAGGGTTGTTAACTTTGAGGGATCTATGTACTTGCACACCCAGATCCCTCTGTTCCTCCACACTGCCAAGAATCCTGTCTTTAATTCTATATTCAGCATTCGAGTTCGACCTTCCAAAATGCATCACTTCCCATTTATCCAGGTCAAACTCCACCTCCATTTCTCAGCCTAGCTCTGCATCCTGTCTATGTCATGCTGCAGTAGCCCTCGATACTATCGACGACACCGCCAACCTTTGTGCCATCTGCAAATTTACTTAATCTCCTCATTCAAATCAATGATAAAACCTACAAAGAGCAGAGGCCCAAGAACAGAGCCCTGTGGGACCCCACTCAACACTGACCTCCAGGCAGAATACTTTCCATCTACAACCACGCTCTGCCTTCTGTCAGCCAGCCAATTTTGAATCCACACCGCCAAATCTCCCTGTATCCCATACCTCCTGACTTTATGAATGAGCCTACCATGGGGAACCTTATCAAATGCCTTGCTGAAGTCCATATACACCACATCCACTACCTTCGTCGACCTGTTGTCACCTCCTTAAAGAACTCAATAAGATTTGAGAGACATGACCTACCCCTCACAAAGCCATGCTGACTGCCTTTAATCACACTACGCTTTGCCAAATAGTCATAAATCGTATCCCTCAGAATTCTTTCCAAAACCTTGCTGACCACAGATGTAAGACTGACTGGTCTCTAATTGCCAGGGATTTCCCTATTACCCTTCTTGAAAAGAGGAACAACATTCGCCTCCTTCCAATCCTCTGGTACGACTCCCATGGAGAGTGAGGAGGCAAATATCCTCGTCAGTGGCTTAGCAACCTCCTTTCTCGCTTCCCGGAGCAGCCTGGGATAAATCTGGTCTGGCCCTGGGGATTTATCAATCTTAATGTTTTCCAAAATTTCCAGCACATCAACTTCATCAATCTCGATCTGGTCCAGACTGTATCCAAGCTCCTCAAAAGTTTTCATTCACAACGAGGTCCCTTTCCTTGGTGAAAACCAAAGCAAAAAACTCCTTCAGGGCTTCCCCTATCTGCTGAGACTCCACGCACAAGTTCCCTCTGCTATCCCAGATCGGCCCCACCTTCTCCTTGATCATTCTCTTATTCCTCACATATGAGTAAAATGCCTTTGGGTTCTCCCTAATCCTTCTGGCCAAACCTTTTCTTGTGCCCCCTCCTGGCTCTCCTCAGTCTGTTTCTGAGCTCCTTTCTGGTAAGCCTGTAATCCTCTAAAGCTGTGCTAGATCCTTGCTTCCTCCACCTTACATAAGCTGCCTTCTTCCTTTTGACGAGAAGCTCCTCTGTTCTCATCATCCAAGGTTCCTTAATCTTACTCCTCCTTACCTGTCTCAGAGGAACAAATTTGTGCATCACTGATAACAACTGCTCCGTTAATAGTCTCCACATGTCTGCTGTGCCTTTTCTGTGGAACCCTGCCCCAGTAAAACCCACATGTCCACCTTGGCCACAAGTATTGATCCATGCTCTAAGTTTGTCAAGCTTATTTCTGACGCTTCTTGCGTTAAAGCAGATGCACTTTAACTGATCCCTTTGTTTCATTGCGTGAGAAACCTTTCCGGTAGATTTACTACATTCTGTCACTGCCCCTTCTGCAACTATTCCGCTCTCAGATACGTGGCTCTGATTCCCACCCCCTGCCAAACGAGTTTAAACCTTCCCGAATCACTCGAGCAAATCTCCCACCCAGGACATTTGTGCCCCTCCTGTTCAGGTGCAACCCGTCCTTCATGTACAGGTTCCCACCTTCCCCAGATGGTATCCCAACGGTCTAGGTACTTGATTCCCTACAGTGTGGAAACAGGCCCTTCGGCCCAACAAGTCCACACTGACCCTCCGAAGAGTAACCCACCCAGACCCATTTCCCTCTGACTAATGTACCTAACACTATGGGCAATTTAGCATGGCCAATTCACCTGACCTGCACATCTTTGGATTGTGGTAGAAAACCGGAGAACTTGGAGGAAACCCACACAGGCAGTCACCCAAGGTTGGAATTGAACCTGGGACCCCTGGCATATCCTGTGCAAGATTAGACTCTGCGCTGTAGTGGATTCATGCTCTGTTGGGGCATCACTAGAATTGGCCTGAATCCACTAGCGTAGACACGGTGGAGTCATCTGCCGATTCCATTCTCCTGGAAATGCGTGTGTCCAAGGGCAGTTTGGCTTCAAATTCAGCAGTCTGGCCGTACTCCGAGATATATGTCTTGAAATCTGAGCACAATTTCCTGTCCTTACAAAATTAAACAAGCAGCAGTTCATTGCAAGCAGAGATGCTCAGGCTTTGAGGCATGAAACAGTCATGTGATCCATCCTCGGGGTTTAATTACAAACAAGAAAAATCACATTCTGAAAGATGCAAGCTTGTTTACTAGCATTGGAAGTCGAAGCCAGCAGAGACTCGCAAATGGCATGATTTGTAAGAGAGCAGCAAATCCATCGTTACCCTGTTTGGGCAAAGCCAGTCTGTGTTTGGGCCAACGTGCCACTCCCTTTTAAAATTCATCAAACAGATCCTGGAAAATGCCCATCAATCCGTGAGGGAGGGAATTCTCTGGTATCTCGGTCAAGATTAATCCATCATCGAGTGTTAATTTAACCAGTCGTTCAACCAATCATGTGCAGCACGGTGGTATAGTGGTTAGCACTGCTGCCTCACAGCGCCAGAGACCCGGGTTCAATTCCCACCTCAGGCAACTGACTGTGGAGTTTGCACATTCTCCCCGTGTCTGCGTGGGTTTCCTCCGGGTGCTCCGGTTTCCTCCCACAGTCCAAAAATGTGCAGGTTAGGTGAATTGGCCACGCTAAATTGCCCATAGTATTAGGTGAAGGGGTAAATGTAGGGGAATGGGTCTGGGTGGGTTGCGCTTCTGCAGTCGGTGTGGACTTGTTGGGCCGAAGGGCCTGTTTCCACACTGTGAGTAATCTAATCTAATCTCATCAATCATGATTTAGAGATGCCGGTGTTGGACTGGGGTGTACAAAGTTAAAAATCACAACACCAGGTTATAGTCCAACAGGTTTAATTGGAAGCACTAGCTTTAGGAGTGATGCTCCTTCGCTATCACCTAATGAAGGACCATCACTCCGAAAGCTAATGTGCTTCCAATTAAACCTGTTGGACTATAACCTGGTGTTGTGTGATTTTTAACCTAATCAATCATGGGAGCTTGCTGTGTGCAAATTAACAGCTACCTAAGCCCGCATCATTAACAACTTTGAACAATGAATTAACTTTAATGTTTGTGAGGAAAGCGTGTTCATGAGTTGGCTGTCCACAGTGGTGTGAAAGATGGCAAACTAAGAATGTGCAATGGTTACGGAGTAATCAAAACCGCGCTGTGGGAATATGTAAACAGAGACGAAGAGCTGCAGATCATACAGTATTGTATTACTGTGGGTGATGTTCCACCTGCATCGCTGGTTCAAAAACACATTTAAAAATTACCTCAAGCTGCATAATTTCAAGGAAGTCAGTGCCGAATCTATGAATTTGGTTTCTAAAGGAAAATTACTTATCATAAAATGTAATTAACTGTTTGACATCCCACAGGTTGTTGTTTCAAATTGCTTACAGATTTCAAACTCTGCTCTATTCAGTATGAGCGTTTAGTCGCGCTGTCAAAAAGGATACACGTAATGTGGAAGATGGTTTTCTCAATCTGACCAGCAGTGACAGATTGTGCTTGCACCTTGTGGGTGGACAGCTCTGTCTCTCTCTCTCTCTCTCTCTCTCTCTCTTTTCTCATTCACTTGTGTGACATGGGTGTCACTGACTGGCCAGCATTTATTGCCCGTCCCTAATTGCCCTTAAATTTAGTGACTTGCTAGGCCATTTCAGAGGGTCAATCACATTGATGCGGACCAGGAGTCACATGTAGGTCAGACCAGGTAAGGATGGTAGTTCGCTTGCCTGAAGGGCATTTGTGAACCAGTTTTTTTCTTGACAATGGTTTCACGGTCATCATTAGATTATAAATTCCCATTTTTTTTGTTCAGTTCAGAAAACCTATCTGCCTTGCTGGGATTCAAGGCAGTGTCCGCAGAACATTAACTGAGTTTCTGGATTAATAGTCGAGTGATAATACCACTAGGCCATCGCCTGCCTTTTGTTGGAGGAAGAGGGACCAGGACAGCATTGATGTTGATACAGTGTCTGCGATGTCAACGCATGTTGCACCTGGTTTTGTAGAGACCACTCAAAGAAGATAATGCTGAGGCCCGAGGAGGAGAGACGCAGGAGGTTGGTGAAAGAGGATTAATGAAGAGGAGAGGTCGGGGTGGGGTGTCTACAGTGTGTGTAGGCAACATCACATCAAGTGTGGGACAGAGATTAACCCGTTCCTCATCCCCTGAGGGGGTAGGACAAATATATTTTTGGAATTCCAACTCATCATGACTTGCGAAAAATGTGTGCTCCATACTTTATACTAAAATAATTCTTTATGCCAAGCAATTCTCAAATATTACTCATTATCATATTAATATTCCATAACAAAGTCATTTTCTGTACAAATGATTCTAAAATAATATTCAGTACAAATTCAGGAATGAAATGAAGTGAAATCAAAGGATTGGAGAGATGGGGGAAGAGTGGGGCCACACAGGGGTTTGAACCCAAGGATGGGGAACGTGAAATGTGATAGCTGTGTGTGAGCTTGGCGCTGGCAGCAGAGTTGTGCATGGCTGGGCGCCAGGAAGTGCTTTGGAACATCGCAGTCTAAGTGTGGGTGTTTGTACGGGCAAAATGTGCAACTCTCTCACGGCTGCCATGACAGTTTAGTCAAAGCGTCTGAAGCTGATCTTCCAATCCTCGGATTCTGTCTCGCTTTCAGCTCGGTTCTCTGAACTGCAGGGCTTGAGGGTTCACTGATCACGTTGCATTTGGATGGGATGTTAAATCAGGGCCTAATCTGGTAGGCATTGGAGAACCCTTGGCACTGCTGCGAGAACTGAGATTGCTGTACCAGCCAACATTCCTGACTTCCCGGAAATCTCCCCTCAGGATAAAAAAATGAAGTGCGAACCCAGTGCTGGAGAGTGGGCTGTAATGTCAAACCACTCCACGTTGCAGTGTGCCTGTTACCATTTGAAATAACTCGCATATTAACAACTTGCCTCATAGCAAGTTATGAAAACTAAATACTTGAATATATTTTTGGAATTCCAACTCATCGTGACTTGCGAAAAATGTGTGCTCCATACTTTATACTAAAATAATTCTTTATGCCAAGCAATTCTCAAATATTACTCATTATCATATTAATATTCCATAACAAAGTCATTTTCTGTACAAATGATTCTAAAATAATATTCAGTACAAAGTAAAACTCTTTAATGAGAAGAGGAACATTTGCCCGAAACTACATTCAGTTGTCCAATACCTGTAATATTTTCAACAACTGTTTTAAATGAATGTGCTTTTAATGAACGTTTGTCTTGGAAACCTTCTCTGGTTGAAGCTTGTAATATTCAGGAAGCAACAGTAAAACTACAAATTAGATAAATCTACATTGCAGGACTCAGAGGTAAGGACAGGGATTAGGACTAATTACAAGGCCTAGTACAGGCATGAAGGGGCAAATGGCCTCAGCCTGTGATGTGAGATTGGGAGCTTCACCTCACTTGCTGTACATGGGAGTTTTACTGTTTGCAAAATGATTTGCTGCATTCCCTACAATAAATACTTTAGGATTGGAGGAAATCATGTTTCTGAAGGGGTTAATGTTCATGTTACATTGCTTCCACTGGTAACACCCACACTCTGGGAAGGAGACAAGTTCTATTCTAGCTTTCAGAGAGAGCAAATATAACTCAAATAGAGCGCACCATCTTCTGCAGGGCAGTTAGGGATGAGCAATAAATGTTCAGCAAACCCCAATTCTCATGAATGATTTTAAAAATAAAACTGCCAAGGTCCACTGACTCTGCCTGACCAAATATAGTTTTGTGTGTGTGTATCATGCAATAAATCATTTTATTATTCCAGAGCAGATTCTCTACATTACTGTATCCTTTGGCGCTAATCACTAGATAAGGGATTAATGTCAATGAATTGCCTCACACAGCCCTTTGCCAGCGCCACATTCTGGTAGAGATACCTGGCACAGTCATATGGGAATTGCCACACTAACTAACTTTGCTGTTGTGTCACGGTAGTCTAACCAGCCCATAGTCCCACTCTCTTATTAGGGGGAGATGACTGGTGGTTGTTTAACCTGAGGGTCACCACACCTCAGGCAAGGGAAGATGTTGAGAAGGAGAGTCCCTCATGGTGACCTCAGCTGTGTGGGGATTGAACCCACACTGTTGACGTCATACTGCTTTGCAAACCAACTGTTCAGCCAACTGAGCTAACCGACCCTGCCGCAACAATAAGATGCTTTAGAATAACAAGGTCTATCTATAGATGTTTGCAGCAATCACTCTCAAACGGACCAAAAGTTATGAGCGCTTTTACTTGAAGCTTTTTTAAAAAAGAACGCTTTGCGTTGGTGGCAATGGAAACTGGAGAATAAGAGTCTCACCTTCTGCTACCGCAGGACATGCCAAAGTGCTTCACAGCCAATGAAGTTTTAGTTTTGAGGGTGTTCATTGTTATAACGTGGGAAATGTGCCCATCAGCTCCCATTAACAGCATTGTGAAAATGAATAGGTCATCCACTTTGGAAATGATGACTATCTACCAGGCCACTGGAAATTACATACCACCTCTTCATCAAAACGGTGGCCATGGGATCTTAGACTGTGCCTGTGACTCCAGCTCAGTATTTCATCAAAACACAGCACCTCTGACTGTGTTGCCCTCCCTCAGTGTTGCCCCCCCTTGGTGTTCTCCCCCCCCCCCCCCCCCCCCTTGGTGTTGCCCTCCCTCAATGCGGCCCTCCCTCAGTACGACCCTCCCTCACTGTTGCCCTTCCTCAGTGCTGCCCTCTTTCAGCACAGCCCTCTTTCACACGGCTCTCCCTCAGCGCTGTACTCCCTCAATACAGCCCTCCCTTGGCACTGCACTCTCTGTTGTATTCCCTCAGTACTGCATTGGAGGGAGCAGGGTCCATGTGGATACTGAACACACTTACACTATAGGTAAGGGCACTTCAGCAAATTACCAGAGACTGCGCGTTCAATGCTCACCTTCAAGAGAGCAAACTGTGGACGGGAGAGTTTTATGCCAAATACAAAAAGTAAAGACAGCGAGACATGAGACTAGATGCTTCTAGCAATCTGACAGTATATTTTTGCTATGATGTTCCATCACCTGATGCTGCCTGGCTTGCTGTGTTCTTCCAGCCTCCTGCTTGCCTACCTTGGATTCCAGCATCTGCAGGTTTTTTTGCCACTAATGGTGTTAACCCGTGGCACTGAATGAATGTGGTGATAAATCCTGTGGCATTGCCTCTCGAAATCAGAGAAGTAGTTTCGTGGCTATAATGGAATACTGAATTGACAGTTCCTTTTGGTCATTTAGATCATATTCCCCTGCCAAGTGGTAATGTCTCCAAGCCTCAGAACTAAAACAGAAAATAGTGGGCAGGTCAGGCAGCATTTTTGGAGAGTGAATGTTTCCGGTTAAGGATATACTGTCAGAACTGGAAGGTGTGAATTGATGAACATCTTCCAGTTCTCAAGGCAGCTCACTGACCTGAAAATGTGGACTTGTTCCTTGTGTACGGCAGGGTATTTCTCACCCCTTCCCATTTTAATTTTCTGCTTTCTCAGCATTTTCTTCAATGCTGTCATCCCAGCAGCGAGTCAAGGGTAAGGGCAATTGGGAAATCAGTCTGTTCAGGGCAGCGATGATTAAGTGAGAAAAGTGATAATGGTGAAAAGCAAAAGGAGATGATAACGAGACAAGTAAAATAAGAAAAGCTGCTTCCTGTGCAGGTAAGACTGACTTCAGCAGAATAGCATTGTTACGTGTTATGGTTGATATATGTTATATTGTGACGGTGTCCCTTTGAGAAGTGAGTCACATGACACTTGTGGGAGTCATTCGCCAGTGCTTATTGGCTGCTTCAGACTTGCCTTGAGCTTTATGGAGTGCACAGCTTCAGAATAAAACTTCCCTGTTTGAAGATTGAGGGAAATATTGTTCTTTAGTTCTGGCAGGAGCTTAGCAACTGCCCAGCACAGATCAAACATGGTGGTGTGACCAGTTCCCCCAAGTCATGTGAGCACGTAATGTCAACCACTGCCAACCAATCCCCTTGCTCTGACTGGGTCCACCTAGCCGACTGGTCAAGAGAAGCCATTGGGTAGAGCAACAAGAGGAAACCCTTGTCTGAAGCAGAATGTATGTTATGGAGTGATAGCAGTCAGGTGGGAGAGTCCAGAACTAGAGGGCACAGGTTTAGGGTGAGAAGGGAAAGATATAAAAGAGACCTAAGGGGCAACTTTTTCATGCAGAGGGTGGTGCGTGTATGGAATGAGCTGCCCAAGGAAGCGGTGGTACAATTACAGCATTTAAAAGGCATCTGGATGGGTATATGAGTAGGAAGGGTTTAGAGGGAAATGGGCCAAGTGTGGGGATTGGATTCGTTTGGGATATCTGGTCGGCATGAACGAGTTGGACTGAAGGGTCTGTTTCCGTGCTGTACATGTCTATGACTGTATGGTTCTCTGATATTGGTACGATAGCCGTAGCCATTTCGATGATAAGGAGACCTCGATGGTAGGTCTGTGTCCTTCAAGGTCCAGAGTTTCTCTGCTTTCCCAACCCAAGTTCTTATGATGGCATCGGATTGGGTGGAGTTTAATGAGACCATCAGAATTAACCCTTTCAGAACCATTACCTTATGCCTGCACTTGTTGAGGAGCATGCAGATTGGCAGCGATGTGCCTTCCTTTGGTATTCTTTCGACCATGTGGGAATTGCACCTGTACCATTGAAGAAAGAACTTTGGAGTTGAGCTTCATTCATAACCTTCCATTTCAGCGTTAAAAAGTGTGGTGCTGGAAAAAGCAGAGCAAGTCAGGCAGCATCCGAGGAGCAGGAGAGTCGCTGTTTCAGGCTTGTGGAGGGGGAAGGGGGCTGAGAGATAAATGGAGGGGTGGTGAGTAGAGGTAGCTGGGAAATGCAGGTGGAGGGGGTGATGATGATAGGTCAGTGGGCAGGCTGGAGCGAATAGGTGGGAATGAAGATGAACAGATAGGATATTTCAAGAGTTCAGTGCTGAGTTGGAGGGTTGGGTCTGGGATGAAATGGGAATAGGGGAGTTTTGGAAACTGGTGAAGTCGATGTTGATGCCGTGTGGTTGGAGGGTCCCGAGGTGCAAGATGCGGCGTTCTTCCTCCAGTTGGTGGGTGGGTTTGATAATGAGCTGTGGCTGTACATTTGTGGGGTGGGATATGAGGACTGTGGGGGTGTTCTATCCTTGTTGGATTTGCTATGGGGGAGGTGTTTGTGTGTTTATTTTTTTTGTGTGTGCGCGTGGTTAGAGAACGGAGGTATGGGATGTGTGAGAGATGCGATGGAGGGCATTGTTGATCATGTGGGAGCGGAAATTCCAGCGCCACACTTTTCAACCCTAACCCTTCATTTCAGGCATAATCGACACTATCTCTGTCATGCCCGTTGGGCGTCTGTTATGTTAAAGTTGCAGCATGAATGCAGCTTGCTGTTGTGTGTTGCCTGAGTCTGTCTCATTTGCTCTGATAAATATTCCACAGTATTACTAGCCCCCTCCCTCACTCCCAGCCCCCATTCCATTGCCCTGTGTGGTTTAGCTGTTTGTGTGTCCTGCTGTGTTTCAGCCTTAATGCAACAGTCCCGGAGGTCAGTCTTGTTTACAGTGCTTTAAACTTTGGACCCTGGAATGTGGAGAGGCAGGTGCCCAGGGCGTATGTCAGTGTGCCGAGAACACGTCAGCAACGTGCTGCTTCCCTGAGCTCTAACTGCACGGAGCTCAGGCAGGAGCCTGCCTCTTACACCAGTCCACCGCTTACTGCCAGGCATCGGCAGGGATCACACCAGAATGTGAGAGACACCAGAGGAGAGGGGGAGCCAGCCCCACCATCAGGACAGAGGTGAGGGAGCCTGGGCAGCAACTAAAACCAGGCACCAATTCATAAACGTACTGGTCTGGTTTTGCTGCAAGAACAGATGACTGAGTTCAGTAAAACATGTTAGAGCAGGTTAAAGTCAATGGAAGAAGAGTTGTAAGGGACTCAAAATGTTAACTCTGTTTCTCTCTCCACAGGTGCTGCCAAACCTGCTAAGTTTCTCCAGCGCGTTCTGTTTTTGTTTCAGTTTTAATAACTGTGTATGAGCATGTTAGCTAAGGCAGGTTGAAATCAGTGGTCAAGTTTCCATTTTGGGGTCACACATTTTGCCCCCATTATTCCACATTATGTACTCGCATGCAAAGGTCCCAACAACAAAGCTTGAACCTTCCACCTCTGTTATGATGTTTAGGGTCGATGATCAAGTTTCTGGTCACCTGCCTGGCCTGAATCTGTTTTTGGTAATCGTTCCTGAGGGATGTGATGGTTTACTGTTATGGTGCTTTATAAATGCAAATAATGTGTGTGTGTTCTATGTGTGAGGCCAGTGAATTCAGAAATGGTTTCCAACTAGACTCTGGGTGGTAACCCAAGGGAAAATCCATTAGAACCACGGGGAAGGGGGAAGTAAATAACCGTATTCTAAAACTTAATGCTAACTCTGTACCTTAACGCAAACCTAACCCTAACCCTAATCTGAATCTAATACTAACCCCGTACCTTAATCCTAACACCAACCCTAGCCCTAATTCAAAACCTAATGCTAACTCGTACCTTAACACTAATGCTAACCCAAATGCTAACCATATCTCTAACCCTAATCCTAACACTAATCCTAATGCTAGCCATAATTCTAACCCTAGCCATAGCCATAACCTTAACACTAATCCCAATGTTAGCCCTAACACTAATCCTAATCCTAACCCTAACCCTAATCCTAATGCTAGTCATAAGGCTAGCCCTAGCCCTAGCCCTAACCCTAACCCTAACACTAATCCCAATGCTAGCTGTAACGCTAACCCTAACCCTAACACTAATCACAATGCTAGCCATAACCCTAATCCTAACCCTAATTGTAATGCCAGCCCTAGCCCTAACCCTAATCCTAATGCTAGCCCTAACCCTAACCCTAATGTCAATGCTAGCCATAACCCTAATCCTAACCCTAATTGTAATGCTAGCCATAACCCTAATCCTAATCCCAATACTAGCCATAACCCTAACCTGAACCCTAACTCTAACTCTCCAATCTATTTATTTCTGTCTGCTTGTTTGTGTGTTGCAGGTTTCTGCGGCGTATCCTTGGGGGAGAATGTCTGATTCTCTCGGCTGGCGAGGAACCTGAGCGGTCATCTTTCTGGGCACGGCAGCGTCTTTTGGTTTTGCCAAGGATGTCAGATGCCCCCTCGGGTGCGTGATCCCGAAGCAAGTGCCAGTCGAAACCTGAAAGTGGAGGGGGTGGGTGGGAGGGTGGGGCGGTGGGTTCGGTGAGGAGTAAGGACGCGTGCCAGCCAGAGAGCGATGGGATTGTTCTGCCATGGTCACGTAGGATAAATGGCAGTGGGTGAGGAGTGGTTTACTGCTTGCTGCTGCTGCCTGTCGCTGCTGCTGTGGCGTGGACCCCTCTCAGACTCGCTGCCCCTTTCCGAACCTCGAGCTAGCCAGAGCTCACCATGGTTAGCGCTTGGAAGTTTGCACGGAATTGCCGTCAGCTGGAGCTGCACCGGTTGATTTTATTGCTGATCGCCTTCAGTCTGGTCTCCATGTGCTTTTTGGCCTACTACGTGACGAACAGCCCTAAGATCAAGGAGGCTCTGCCGTTACCAATTAGTGATTGCAACAGCCAGCACAGGATCTCACTGCCACCGCAGTCTCTCAGGCGGTTCGTGCCTGCCGTGGACACTTCGAGGACTGACCCCGTGGTCCTGGTTTTTGCCGAAAGTATTTATTCCCAACTAGGTCAAGAAATAGTGGCAATTCTGGAGTCTAGCCACTTCAAATATAGGATAGAAATAGCCCCCGGGAAAGGGGATGTGCCAACCTTAACAGACAAAGATAGGGGTCGCTATGCCCTCATTGTTTATGAGAATGTTCTAAAGTATGTGAACCTCGATGCCTGGAACAGGGAGTTGCTGGATAAATACTGTATAGAGTATAGCGTTGGTGTCATTGGCTTCTTCAAAGCCAACGAGAACAGTTTACTCAGCGCCCAACTCAAGGGTTTCCCTCTGTACCTGCACTCCAACCTCGGCCTCAAGGACTATCACATCAACCCCAATGCCCCGTTGCTTTATGTGACACGGGCCAATGAGGTGGAGCAGGGCCCGTTGCCCGGCGATGACTGGACGGTCTTCCAGTCGAATCACAGCACCTACGAGCCGGTCCTCCTGGCCAGCACGAAGTCGGCCGAGTTCATCCCCCACCTGAGCACGCACAAAGCCCTTCACGCGACAGTGGTCCAGGACCTGGGGCTGCACGACGGCATCCAGCGAGTCTTCTTCGGGAACAACCTCAACTTCTGGCTCCACAAGCTGATTTTCGTGGACGCGATTGCCTACCTTACGGGCAAGCGGCTGTGCCTGCCCCTGGACCGTTACCTCCTAGTGGACATTGACGACATCTTTGTGGGGAAGGAAGGGACAAGGATGAAGGTCGCGGATGTCGAGGTAAGCAACTGGGCTATCTTTTCACGCAATTGAGGAACAATGTAACACAGAAGGAGGCCATTTAGCCTCTCATTTCTATGCTGGCTTCACGAAAGAGCTTTCAAAATTGTCTCCTCCATCACCACCTCCTCATTGTCGTACAGTCATTTCTTCTATAGCGCGATGGTAATGTTCCTGTGTGATCCCGTGCTGTACAAGTATCGCGCGATACAAATCACACTTTAAAATGTTGGTGATGCAACCACACTATACCCAACACACGTTTTAAAAGTTTGCATTTCAGAAACAGCGCCCCCTCTTCATCAAACTAGTTACAGCAAGTTTGCGTTGATGAACTACATGTTATAACAGACTGACCTTTACCTATAGCTTTCTTCTTCAAATATTTATCCAATTCTGTTTCAAAAGTTATTGTCGAACTTACTTCCAGCATATGTTCAGAGTGTGTATTCCAGATCACAATGATTTGCTGTGTAAAAGAAAATGAAATATTCTCTTCTGATTTTCTGAATCTTTTGCCAACTACCTTAAATAGTTAAAAATGATTTCAAACTGTCATTTGGTATTACAGGACTTGACCAGTGCTGGAAAAGGCACATCTTGTGGTGCACTTACAAATACTGGAAGCTGCATTTATTAAGGGTCCTGTCCTTTGCAAGCACATGTCCACAAAGTGCATCTATTTCAATTCAACAAACAAAAAGTGACAATCATTCATAAATTCAGCACTCAGTGTAATGCCCTGACCAGAGTTAACTTGCCTGTCTTATAATTTAAGCAAAGTCTGGCAGTTAACTGTCATTTGTCATTACCCAATGCATTTTCCATGACAGCGGCTCTTCCAATCAGAGTCCACCTGCCATCTAATCAACAGTCTCCTCTCATACAGTGTGCATGTTGTTTTGGTATTTCTTCTCAGTTGTCCTGATGGGCATAAGGAGTGAATCTCTTTTAAAATATGACATTTTTATCAGCAACCCTTGTTTCACCTTTTTTGTACTCTTGCAGTCATGGTATTGGTCAAGGAACAAAGCCAGTCAGGTAGGCAGAGCCATTCTCGTGGTGCTTTGTAGGAAATTCTGAACTGTTGCTTGTATTCAGGAATATGGAATTATACATTGGCCATGTTTTAGATTCAGCTTAAAGCACTGAAAATGAAAGTCTTGATCATTAAAAGCCAGTCGTATTGTAAAACGATCACTTTAAACAAGTTTATCGAGATGGGATTCTTTGCAAGACACTGCATATGGAGTGATTGAATTACCTTCCTTTTGGGGTGGCACGGTGGCTCAGTGGTTACTACTGCTGTCTCTCAGCACCAGGGACCTGGGTTCGATTCCAGCCTCGGATGATTGTCTGTGTGGAGTTTGCAAATTCTCCCTGTGTCTGCATGGGTTTGCTCCATGTGCTCCAGTTTCCTCCCACAGTCTGAAGATGCGAAGGTTAGCTGGATTGGCCATGCTGAATTGTCCATAGTGTTCAGGAACATGTAAGTTAGGTGGATTGGGGATGGGAAATGAGGTTACAGGGATAGGGTTCGTGCTGGATCTGAGTGAGATGCTCTTCAGAGGTCAGTTACCATGGCCTCTTTCTACATGGTAATGTGCTTGCATTTTAGAATTTTATTGCATTTAAGCTAATGAATGCAGATAAAGTTTGAATTGCAGTGGTGCGGGAAGCAGAATTACATCTAACGTACACTTTTTATGATCGTTAGACTTAATATGGAAGACTTCCTGTTACATGATTTTTCTTATCATAATGTCATGGTCAGAATGTTGAAGGGAATTGATAGCATGACAGTTAACTTGCAGTACTGTTTATTAAGGACTCCCCAACTTATCTGATCTGTCCACATAACATTCAGCTTGTCACCCTGCCAACATTTTTGTCTGTCTCCTTGATACCCTCCAAAGAATATTAACCCCTTAATAATTGAGGAGAGGCCAGAGAGTTCTGCTACAAAGAATGGCAAGTTTGACATTTTCTTTTAGCAGGTTAGTAGAGCCACCCACAACTTAGATTATCAGCAGCCTTCAGTTAATTTTAAAATGTTTGTTCCTACATGCCAGTCATAAGATATTATAGGAGCTGATGGTATCCTGAGGATCTTCAGTCACTCTTCAGTTGTTCAGTCATTCGACGTTTGTTGTGTATGAGTCTGCTTACTCTTGTTGCTCACTGTGTTTGTTTGGCCAAGGTTCCAGAAAAGTAAGCAAAGCTGTGGCAGAGCGAGGAGTTCGGGTTGAATCATGGAGCAGACCTTTATTAAAAAATTGTGAATGGAATCTGTTACACAATAGTGTCATCTCTATGGAGGATTGAGATGCAAAATTTACAATAGCTCTGACGCACCTGTCTGCGATGGCCTCCAGTGTGAATGGCATTTTCTGAAGTGTGGACGCAGTTCAAAATACTGAACACACATTGGTAGCTGCCACTTTTATTTCCAGCACACACACACACACACACACACCCCTCACGTTTGTCTGGAAGCAATTCTCATTTGTCATAGAATGTTTTTTTTTAAACATCCCATCTTGGTCTGAACTAACAGCAGCCAGTGAAGCACTTCTCATTGAAGAAGATTTTTTTTTCAGAGAAACAGATGTTGCTTCCAGTCTTAGAATCATACAGCATTTGGCCCATCTGTCTCTGTTGTCACTTCCAATGAGCCAATCAATTAGTACCATCTCCCTGCCCTTCCCAAGAGCGCTTCTTGTTTTATATGTGTGCAGTATCTTCCTCAATCTTCATCATCCCGCTTTCAAAAGCTCGTTTGTATTTAAAAGGCAAATATTTGAAACAGGTTAGGATGCAGTAGCATATGGATATTATGAATGTTCCGATTTCTTTTGAAGAGTGTTGTTTAATACAAAGTTTCTGTTTAGAATCTTTTCTTAAAAAAAATGACTTGGAACGATGCATATAAATGGCGAGCATTGATCCAGTGGGTTTCCCAAAGAGTTCTTTAATGTATAGCTCATTTAAAATTATTGTCAACATTGTGCTCTGCAGAATAGATGGTGAACTCAATAAAACCAAGCTGGGATATGAAGCTTAACCTATTGGTTACCGTCTAACCACGTGGAAATACCTAACCTTTTTTGGGAAGGAAATCTGTCATTCGTGTCTGGTCTGACTGGACTATAGTCATGTGGTCAGCTCCAAACTGCCCTTGGGCAATGAGAGATGGCTATGAAAGGCTGGCCTAGCCAGCTACACGCACATCCGACAAACGAACGATTAAAAGAGCCATGCTGGCATCAGTACTGAAAACAAAAAATGCTGGAGATCGCAGTGCGTCTGGCAGCCTCTGTGGAGAGAGCGCAAGCTAAACGTTTCGGGTCTAGATGACTCTTCAGCTGAGCTGATGTAAAGTGCTGTGGGGCAGCATTGATGCAGTAATCGTGGGCAGGGGGCAAACTGGAGGAGCAACATCCCCTCTGCAGACTAGGCACTTTACAAACTTCCGTCCTTAATAATGAGTTCAACACCTTCAGATTGTGAACCCACTCACATTCGTTCCCTTATTTTAAGCTTTACTTGTTACATTCTCTATCCCCATGTCCTCCTTCCCGTCCCCTCCCACCAAGCCAGTGAGTCTGTCTGTTCTTCCCAGTCTGACATGTAGACTCACCACTGTTCTGCCATTCTCAGATTCCAATCACTCAATCAGCAGCCTTTCTCCCCCAGTGCTCTCCCCCCACCCCACCCACCCTCCTCCCACTGCAGGTATTGCATAAATTGCTGCCCGCTCTTCGCATCAGAGCTCTGATGAAGAGTCATCCAGACTGGAAACGTTACCTTGCTGTCCCTCCTGGATGCTGCCTGACCCCCTGTGACCTCCAGCACTTTTCGTTTTCGATGCTGGGAAGCATCGGTTTGGATGGGAACCTTTTGCAATCTCGCCTAAAAACTTCAAGTGGAAGCAGTATTATTACTTAAAATGTGGAAAGTGGAAGTGAAAATCTGGTGTCAAAGGAAGTCCCACCGAATCTCAAGCCTTTGCAGCAGCAAGGAGTTTCTCTGCTCCTCCTCTGTTCCTTCGTCTGTCTTAGTTTCTCTTCAGTTTTAAAATTTCTCTTACTTCCATCTTTTCTGATTGCTCCCTTTCAACAGAGCTTTTGTTCACCTCACATTCTCTTCTTCCTTTCGAATGCTGTCTCCTCCTCTTTAATAAACTCATTTAACAAAAGTGTTTAGCAAATGTGGGAAAAAAAGGAGATACTGCTTGCAATTGTTTTGTCCACAGGAACTTCCCTTTCCTGGTGAATCCTAGATATTACTGGGGTGTTGTTAATTCTAACAGAGCAGTTGGACAGGTCTTTCCAAAATCCCCATTTGACCTAAATAGCGAGGAAGCCCTCACACTATGCTAGGATGCTGTTGGGGACGGGATGCTTTCAGGGCACTGGAGCAGGGTTTAATTGAATAGAAGGTAAGGATTGGGCCCTCAGGCAGTCAGTGTTGCCTGGAGGAAGAGACAGTGAGGACCCCAAGACAAGCAGTCAGCATTAACAAAAGGAGTGGGTAAGATAAGGATTTTGAGATGGGCATTCAGTGTCACATAGAAAGATGGGTGAGGCAAGGGTCCTGAGACAGACAATTGGTATCACCTAGAGATATGCATATATTTAGCATATATAATACAGTGCATTTGTGTGTGTGTGTGTGTGTGTGTGCGCGTGCGCGTCTATGCTCCACATCGAAATCCATACGTTGGTCTCATCTATACCTTGTGGTTGCAAATGTGGAGTAAACTGAAGGGGCCAAACGGCCCTCTCGTGCTCTTGTCTCATGCTTCCTCCTCACTTTCTTTGACCCTATATTGTCATTCTGATGGAGAGGTTTGAACATGGGGCTCAGAGAAAGGAGGAGGCTGCTTCAGGGAGGAATTAGATTAGATTAGATAACCTACAGTGTAGAAACAGGCCCTTTGGCCCAACACGTCCACACCGACCCTCTGAAGAGTACCCCACCCAGACCCATTCCCCTACGTTTACCCTGAACACTATGGACAATTAGGCACAGTCAATTTCACCTGACCTGCACATTTCTGGACTGTGGGAGGAAACCAGAACACCCAGAGGAAACCCATGCAGACACTGGGAGAATGTGCGAACTCCACACGGACAATTGCCCAAGGTGGGAATCGAACCCGGATCCCTGGCGCTGTGAGGCAGCAGTGCTAACCACTGAGCCACCGTGCCGCCCAAATGTCAATCAGGTTTATCATCGTTGAGTTGTCCTGACACCTAGTTGACCAGCAGCCTGAGACTTTTGCCCCTTGTCGCTGTGACAAGCCTGGAGGGTTGACCTGGTCCAGAATTGCAGTAAGATGGGTTGACAGCAATAATTAGGCATGAAGAAAGCTGAGAGGACATTCTTGATGTAGTTGTCACTTGTGCTTGGATTTCTGTCTTTTCAAGTTATTGCTAATTTGGCTTAAATGGGTGAAGAAAAAGGCTGCGGAAATTTGTTGTGTGAGGTTTAATTGCTCTTTCCCTCTGAGAAATGAAGTAATAAACACATGAATGAATCCTGTATTGACATCAGCAGCAACTGCAAAGATGCTGACCATTTGTAAGCCACTTGCACAGACTTTCGCTAGTTGAGTCAAATTGTATTCCCACTCCTACTCCCCACTACACACATGTACACATGCATGTGTACGTGCACACACACGCATGAGCATGTATACACATGTATATTCACACGTATGGAAATAAGCATACACAACACAGGCATACATGCACACATAGACAGACTTTGCGTGTGCACGTATAGACACATGCATGCACACATGCAAAATGATCATCTGATTGTTTCCCATTGCCTTAGCAGGTCTGGGTTGCAAGGTCTTGTAGTTCCCATGCATTATTTTGGAGCCTCTTTCAGCCCATGACCCCAAGTGACCCACCAGCTGATCTTTCTTCCTCTTCTGTTTTTATCCTCAGTTCCTCCTCCTTCAGGTGTTCCTGAGATAAAGCTGTCATGGGGTTCCTGTCACGTAGAGAGTTATATGGACTCAAAAAGTTAACACTGTTTCTCTCTCCACAAATGCTGTCAGATCTGCTGAGTGTTCCCAGTGCTTTCTGATTAAGATTCTCCAGAATCTGCAGTAAGTGTCTTTCATTTTAGGGTCTTCTTTCTAAGATATAGCTCTCGCTCTCACTCTCGTGCTCTCTTTCACTCACTCTCTCTCTCTCGGAACCCCTTTGATTCCTGTTACAACATGGAGTTAAGGCCCCCCGCCCCCGCTAATTTAAACTTGCAACACAGAAATGATTTAACCCGTGCTGTAATCTGTTAAAATCCAAGAGGCAAAGGACTATTCCAAAAGTCACTATTTAAAGTAAAAATGAACAACTTTAATTTTTTTAAAAGTCTAACAGAGAATAATAAACAACTATTTACAACTCATTTGTCTAAACCTATTGTTACCTTCCACCCCCCCCCCCAACCCTTCTACTAATGAAATGAAATCCACATTTCAAAACCAGCCAGCTGTCAAATCTTCTCTTTGTATCTTCCTCTGTCTTCTTTTCTTGTTAGGGATTTCTGTTTCACAGCCGAACATGTGTTGCTGGTTAAAGCACAGCAGGTCAGGCAGCATCCAAGGAATAGGAAATTTGACGTTTCGGGCATAAGCCCTTCATCATGAAGGGCTTATGCCCGAAACGTCAAATTTCCTATTCCTTGGATGCTGCCTGACCTGCTGTGCTTTAACCAGCAACACATGTTCGGCTGTGATCTCCAGCATCTGCAGACCTCAGTTTTTACCCGAACATTTCTGTTTCACAGGTCATTGATAGATAAAGATACCTTTAAGAGAGCTATTCTCGGCCAGTCTGCATATGTTGGTGGCCCGGCTGTTCACTTTTTCCTGGTCTAATACCCCAAAACATCGGACCATTTAATTTGTGTTAATATTGTCAAAATACCAAATTCAAACTTGATTGAGTTTAGTATCTGGAGCATTAAACTGGCTGAATTTGAATTTTTTTTTGTCACATAGCAACCCAGGTACTGCTAGCTGCTGGACTAAATGTTCCATTGTAAATTCTCCAGCACTCTGTGTGCTTGCTGAGTCCTTCAACTCTCTTAAAGATACAGTACCCCTTACACATTTATAACAATTCCTGAATTCAACTCTTTGATCTAACCCACTCATTTGTCTTTCTGTCCATTTTGTTGAGCAGTTATCCTCTCCTAACCGTCTATGTTTACAGTTAACCTTCACATCTGTAGAGTGTATTGCACCACACTGGTGAGTGGCCTAGATATTCACTCTGCTTTGTACTGATGATGCCAGACTCCAATGGTTAGGCCATTGCTTACTACTCGGATCTAAGAAACCCATGAATATTCAACTGAAGAAAACCAGGAGCAATTCAGTTGCTCAAGGACTACATGCAATTTACAGCGAGCTCTAGTACAGTGGTAATGTCACTACCTCTGAACCAGGAGGCCCTGCCTGCTCCAGAGATGTGTAACAACATCACTGAGCTGGCTGATCTAGAATTTCCAGCACAACACACATGCCATTTGGCCCACATTGTCTGTGCTGGCATTTATCCTCCCTGTCACCTGATTAACCTTGGGGATGTCATCAGATTGTTGAGTTCTCCCTGTGGGAGAGAGTTTGAGAACATTGCAGATGCATTTAAGGGAAGCCTTGAGATGCATGTGAGGGAGAAAGGGCATGCTTTTAGGTGAGAGGAAGTGAGGTGGGGTGGGTGGGGGAAATGCGTATGGAGTATAAATACTGGTCAGAATGGCCTATTTTCTGCTCTGTACGTGTTATCATTTTTGGTAAGCCGCTATGCATTTATATTAAGCCATTGTATAGAATTATAGAATCCCTACAGTGTGGGGGCAGGACATTCGACCCATCAAATCCACACCAAACCTCCGAAGAGTATTCCACCCAGACCCACTCCATCCCTGAGACCATGTATTTCCCATGGTCAGTCCACCAAACCTGCGCATCTTTGGACTGAGAGGGGAAATGCGGAGCCCCTAGAGGAAACCTATGCAGAAACGGTGAACATGGGAGGCATGGTGGCTCAGTGGTTAGCACTGCAGCCTCACAGTGCCCGAGACCTGGGTTTGATTCCCACCTTGGGTGACTGTCTGTGTGGAGCTTGCTCATTCTGCCCGTGTCTGCGTGAGTTTCCTCTGGGTACTCCAGTTTCCTCCCACAGTCCAAAGGCCTGCAGTGTAGATGGATCGGCCATGCTAAATTGCCCCATGGTATCCAGGGATGTGTAGGCTAGATGGATTAGTGATCAGAGGTGCAGGGTTGCAAGGATAAGGTGGGAGGAAACCCACCCAGACACAGAGAATATCCAAACTCCAAACAGACAATCACCCCAGGGTGGAATCGAACCCAGGTCCCTGTGCTAACCACTGAGTCACCGTGCCACCCTGTGCATGGAAAGGAGTTGGAAGTCTCAATCTTGTTTGTAGCGTTGGGGCGCTGCATCTTATGTAACTGAAATTGGGCTGGGAGGATGTATGCATTTTATTTATTAAAGGATATATTCCATTTGTGGGACTTGCTGTTTCCTGGAATTTCTGGAAGTGGTCACGAAGGTGAAGCTTTGGTTTCCCTTTTCTTAACTGTTTTAGTCAGATGTGGAATTCTTGTGCCAGAACAAATGGCATTCTGTAAGGAGCTCTGCTTCGACACTGGGGTTGACCTGGTGTTCTGAATTACCTCTCTTCTCACAAGATTGGTTGAAGACTCACGAGCTTCCCATCTATGATTCATGGCTTTCTGTTATTCGACTGCATTGACCAAAGGCTATAGTAGTGAAAGCAAGTTTCAGTATCACAAAGCTCAAATGGTTTCTGAGTCATCTCCAGTTCCTTGGGCAAAACCAACATGTCGGTGAAATATCCTTTTATGAAACTGTTTTGGCAAAAATGGAGTCAATATGGAATTAATATTGATTGCATGAAATGTACAGCTCAATTCAAAGGAGTCTCCAGCCTAACCTTTAACTCGTCCTATTGGCATAATCCTCTGTCTGTTTGCATAGTCCACCAGGGCCTCTGATTGTGGCCTGGCATCCAGCCCCCACCCCACCCGCGGGACATTACAGACCCTGTAAAACCTCAGATCCCCTGGTAATTGGGTCCTGATTCCCCTTCCCCCCCCACACACACACACACACAAAGCTTGCACCAGGATCAGAGAAACATGCCGTTGGTCAACTTCTGCTCTGACTTTCATTTTTGTTGCAATGCCAAAGATTCCTCCTCAGAAATCCACAAGCCCTGTGTACTGCCAGTGGGAGCACATTGTGAACAAATTGTTCAGCCTGTTTCTTACAATCCCACAGGTTTGATGATTGCGTTGGCAGTAAACCACTTTCTGACGTCCTGACGCCGCGGAAGAAATTGTACAATTGTGAACCCAGGAAAGGTCAAGTTCTGACCTTTTGCAGATGAGAGTATATCCTTTGCCTGAGGATATTATTACGATGTCGGAGACCGTGAATAAACGTTGTTTCAAATTAACGCCAAGAATTTGTAGAGGGATAGTGTAGACACTAGTGAAACCAACTTTAGGGGTCGAAGGTCGAGCCCAACACTGGGATTGAACCTAGTGCAGCGGTGGGCGAGGGACTAGGTATCTGTGTGAGCAGTAAGAGCAGGCAAAGTGAAGGGGATCGAGCCCTTGTAGGGAGTGGAAATCCAGCATAGCTAAGCACTTAAGGAAGACTGTTAAACCTGTTCACTTTATTTTTTAACTCGATACGAAGAAAGGCTGTAATATTTAACTTGAAACTCTGGTTCTTTACTTTTCTACTTTGTCGATAGGTTTTGGACCTAGGTCTTTGTACCTGAGATGGGAATGGCAACAGCGTAAACTTGCACTGTACTCCTGTGTACTGTCAGTTCTTTGATAGCGCAATAGTCACATTCCTGTGTGACCGTACGCTACACAAGAATCACACGATACAAGTAACACTTAAAGTATTGGCGATGCAATTGTGTTGCAGCCAACATGTGTTTTAAAGTTCACACTTTAGACATCGTGTCCCTGATTCATCAATCACAAATTTGCATTGATGGAACACGCATTATAGCAGGATGACCTGTACTTCTGTACTCGAGTACATGACAATAAAACCTAATTTTAATTCTTTTTTAAAAAAAGTTCGATGAATTAGGAGTAGCCCACTTGAACATTGTGTCTGCACTGAACTCCAACTCCCTCCTCTTCATTTAATACTTTATTTTTAATCATCCTATTTGGGCTTGTTAAGCCAACCCTTCCTGAGCTGGATTATTCTGTCCAGATGTCAGATTCTTAAAGTCCACAGCACAGAAGAGCCTATTTGGTCTATTGAGTCTGTGCTAACCCACCTACAAAAGCTCCACTTTCTAGTACTTGACACACAGCCAAGACTGTGGTGAGGTTTTGAGTGCTCATTCCTGTATTTTTTAAAGGTGGTCAGGTTTCTTGTCTCTTCCACCCTCCCGTGCAGTGTGTTCCAGACGGGGTCATGACCCCCTGCACCACAAGACCCCTTGGATTTGACCACAATGTCATCTTACCATCAGTCGTTTCGATAGCTGTGATCTATGACAGAGCCAAAGTAACACACCTTCTCAAAACTGACAGGTTCCTGCCTGAATCGATATTGTCCATAGCTTTGAGATTAGCTCCCAGTTCCTTGTGGCACGTTCAGTTCGGTGAAACCAGGTGTAGTTTTACCCAAGACGGGAACAGCAAATGGCAGCCATTGATTTTATTGACTTTGTCTGCCTGGGCTGGCTGGGATTTTATTGGGACGTTGTTTACAGTAAGTTAAATGAATGTTGCCTTGTTGTTTGAGAAGGTGAAGGAGTGATTAGTGTTGATGTGGGATTTGTTGTAAACATTGTTGGGACAGAGAACAGTATAGCATAGGAACAGGCCCTTCAGCCCACGATGTTGTGCTGAAGATGACACCAAATTAAAGAATTTGCTTTTGCCTGCCCTTGGTCCATATTCTTCCAAAGTATTCTCGTACTGTGTTCTATTTAGAAGGGAGTAATTGAATTTGAGCAGCTGTCGTTCCTTTCTCTCTGTCTTTATCTCTCTCACTCTCTCCGTCTTTCTCTCTCTCATTCACTCTCTCTCTCTCTCACTCTCTCTCTTTCCATCCCTCTCTGTCTCTGTGTGTCTCTCTCACTCTCCCTTGCGCTCTCTCTCTCTCTGTCTCTCTCTCTCTCTCTCTCTCTCTCTCTCTCTCTCTCTCTCTCTCTCTGTCTCTCTCTCTCTCTCTCTCTCTCTCTGTCTCTGTCTGTCTCACTCTCCCCCCGGTCTCCCTCCCCTTTCTCTCTATCACCCCAGTTGTTATCTCTGGCAAGACAAATTCATGGAGGTTACAGCAGGTAACCAAACAACCTGGTTTGGTTTAAACAATGGCATTGAAAGACAAAGTGGGGGGTGGGGGGGAGAGATCCTCTTTCAATGTCTCTATGATTTGCTTTCCTCAGATTCACTTGCTAATGATTAACCTTTCATTCCTGGGGAGTCTGGAAGAGCTGGCAATACAAATTGGATTTTTAAGGTGTTGGGACCCTTATGTTCAACATCACCGTGGTAACGAGATGGGGAAGACGATTGCAGACGGTGGATATGTTTCAAAATTTCTTTGCATTACTATCATTTTTACGTTCAAACATTACATAAAATTACTTTTAAAAAAATACATTCACACCACATAGTTTGGGCACATTTGGAGCAGCAGGCCTCTGATTGGCTGATATTTATAGTGCTAGGAACCTCAGAAATACAATGAGGAAGACCTGGCTGAGCAGACCTAGAATACAAAGCTGCTCAGCACTTTTCTGATAGTTAAGACATCCCATATTTGGAGTGTTAGTTTGGGGGTACGGACTTTCAGTGCATTTGGTGCCCTATATCTTGGGATATATAATTTTGTGGCTTGAAATCCATTTTCTACATTTGTAACTCAGTTAATACTGAAGGATTACCTCAGTTCTCAGACTGGGGAAAATATAAGAACACACTGTGAAAAATAAGATCTAAAGCTTGGTCCACAGATGGTGGGAATAGTTCCCACTTAGCCAGATGGGTGGGGAGACATGTTAATAATTACTCATGGTTACCAATGTGGTTAACGTCTGCTGTCAGACCCTCTCCGGTCCATCAATGGCATCTCAACATGATGCAGTGCCAGGCAGTGGCAAAAACCAGAATAGTTTCCTTGACAACCACGTTGTTTCTCAAACACACTTCCCAAGGGAGGGGCTTGAACTGGGACATTAGCGATGTCAATGTGAGTTAAACACTTTTTTGTGGAGGAGAATTGCCTAAGGGAGGTGTCACAGAGAGATTTACTTTTCAATCCTTTGTGGCACATTCCCTGCCAAGCCAGGCATTTATTGCCTATTCCCAATTCATTGGCCTGCTTCCATATTGTCAGGATTCTTTCAGCCCACAATGACCCTCCAAACAGTTTCTCAACCAGAACCATCCCTCTACCCTATCCGTGTAACCCTGCATTTCCCATGGCTATCTCAAAGTCTTTTTTTTTCACAGAATCCCTACAATGTGGAAACATGACCCTCTTAAGAGTAACCCACCCAGACCTGTTCCCCAAACCTTTTGCTCCACATTTACCCCTGATTAATGCACCTAACCTACACACCCCTGAACACTATAGGCAATGTATCGTGGCCAATTCACCTGACCTGCACATCTTTGTACTGTGGGAGGAAACCGGAGCACCGGAGGAAATCCACACATACACGGGGAGAATGTGCAAACTCCACGTAGACAGTTGTCCAAGGCTGGAGTCGAACCTGTGTTCCTGGTGCTGTGAGGCAGCAATGCCAACCACTGAGCTGACTGCAGTGTGATTGACTCTTAACTGATCTCTAAAATGCCATTAGCAAGCAGTTTCCCTGCAAATAGGGATGGGCAACAAGTGCTGGCCCTGCTGGTGATGCCCACATCCTGTGAAAGGTTATGAGCAAGACCCAACAGATCAAGCAACAGCTACAGAGAGGGAACCTCATGAAGGTCAAACCTGGTTCTGAGAGCACCTGGAGGAAACCCACGCAGACATGGGGAGAATGTGCAAACTCCCCACAGACAGTCACCTGAGGCTGGAATCAAACCTGGGACCCTGGGGCTGTGAGGCAGCAGTGCTAACCACTTAGCCACAGTGCCACCACATTGTCCTTGAGAGCATGATGATGGGCAATACGCCCATGATGCTGTTGGATGGGGAATTCCAGAATTTCAATTCACTGACGGTGAAGGGTGGGAGCTCCAAGGTGAGATGATGTGTGATTAGAAGGGGAACTTGTACGTAGTAACGCGCCCATTTACAGGCTGGACATGCCCTTGCAGACAGTTAGCGCTGTGCTGAGTTTCTGCAACTCGTCTTTTGGATAATGCACACTGTAGATGCTGTCTTCTCTGAGTCCATATTTAACTAAGCTAATGTTGTGCTGATCAAGCAGGACTTTGTCCACATCAAATGGAAGAATAACATCGCTGGCAAAGCATTTGTTGTTCATCTGGAATTGGCCTACGACTGAGATGCTTTCTACACCCTTTTAGAAGTCGATCAAGAGTTCATCACATTGCCATGTGTCTGGGGTGATGTGCATTATGGACCAGACCAAATCCCTTGAAAACATGTCGAGGAGCTAGCATAGACTGTAACTTTTTCTTAGTGCCAGGTATTGGGTTGGCCAAACAATCAGGCTTGAAGCAAAACACACTTCCTGCACGCTAATGCTAAAATACAATCAAAACAAAAAGAAAAGAATTGGCTTAACTCAATCAAAATACTTAACAAAATAAAAAGCTACTAATTAACTTCCAATACAGTAACATCTCATAAACATACCCATGGCAAAGACAAATTCAGTAAAATAGATTGTCTGGCATGCAATTCTGGCAGCAGGAAGAGAATCTCAGTTTTTTTGTAACAGAGAGTGAGAGATGTAACTGGCTTTCACTACCCCAACAGCTAATGAAAGCTAAGACTAAAAATCCTGGTTCTGTGAGAGCTTGACACCACCCATTCAGGCTGCTTCTACTGTTCCAACTTTTACATAAAAAAACCCGAGGCCTGACCAGCTGTTTACTTCATTGGCTTAAAGCAGACTGCTCCACCTTTGTCCAAAGCTCATTACACTAAAGAAGGCAAGGACAAAATACACCTCTTCAAGCCATTATATCATCGCATGAGTTGGGTAAGGATAGCAGATACCCTTCCCTAAACAGCATGAGGGATTTCCTTTGGGGCAATCAGTATTAGTTTTTTTTTATGGTCACCGTTGCATAAATGTTCTACATTTTTTAATTGAGTATATAGTGTCATAGAGATATACAGCATGGAAACAGACCCTTTGGTCCAACTCGTCCATGCTGACCGGATATCCTCACCTAAACTAGTCCCATTTGCCAGCACTTGGCCCATATCCCTGTAAATCCTTCCTATTCATCTACCTATTCAGATGCCTTTTAAATATTGTAATTTGTATCAGCTTCCAGCACTCCCTCTGGCAGCTCATTCCATACACGCACCATCCTCTGCATGAAAAAGTTGCCCCTTAGGTCCCTTTTATATCTTTCCCCCTCATCCTAATCCTATGCCCTCTAGTTCTGGACTCCCCCACCCCAGGGAAAAGACCTTGTCTATTTAGCCTATCCATGCCCCTCATGATTTTATAAACCTCTATAAGGTCACCCCTCAGCCTGCGATGCTCCAGGGAAAACAGCTCCAACCTATTCAGCATCTCCCTATAGCTCAGATCCTCCCAACCCTGGCAACATCCTTGTAAATGTTTCACCACCTGCCACGTTGAGGTTTGAACCCATGTTCCTGGGATATTTGCCTGAGCCTCTGTATTACTAGTCTAGTAACATTGTCTCTCCATCACTGTCTTCCCCGCAGGGCTGCTTTGTCCTGAATGTATTTAACATGGATGATTTTGGGATAGTGTAGGGGATGAGCTGAGAATAGTTCACAGGTCGGCGCAACATCGAGGGCCGAAGGGCTTGTTCTGCGCTGTATTGTTCTATGTTTTATGTTCTATCGAGCCTTTTGGTGCTGTTGGAGATAAAGTGTGTCACCGTTTCAGTAGCAAGACAATGCGTCCTGGGCTCAGGGTATTTTTGAAGATCTCCATTCAGTTCCTCTCGGTATCCTCCGTCTGTTGCTCTCGGTATCCTCCGTCCGTTGCTCTCGGTATCCTCCGTCCGTTGCTCTCGGTATCCTCCGTCCGTTGCTCTCGGTATCCTCCGTCCGTTGCTCTCGGTATCCTCCGTCCGTTGCTCTCGGTATCCTCCGTCCGTTGCTCTCGGTATCCTCCGTCCGTTGCTCTCGGTATCCTCCGTCCGTTGCTCTCGGTATCCTCCGTCCGTTGCTCTCGGTATCCTCCGTCCGTTGCTCTCGGTATCCTCCGTCCGGTCCTCTCGGTATCCTCCGTCAGTTGCTCTCAGTCTCACCACAGCTCTGAATTCCCTCATTCTCTGCAATCCTGGTCACAGTCAGACAGCTCAGAAACAGACCCTTCGGTCCAACCAGTCCATGCAAACCATAATCCTAACATAAGCGAGTGCCACCTGTCTGCTCCTGACCCATACCCCTCCAAACCTTTCCTAATCATGTACTTATCCAAGTGTCTTTTAACCATTGTTACTGTACCTGCATCCAGCACTGCCTCTGGCAGTTCATTCCACATGTGACCCACTCTCTATGTAAAAAGCATTGCCTCTCATGTCCTTTTAAAATCTGTCTCCTCTTAGCTTAAAAGTGTGCCCTCTAGTTTTTAACTCACTTCATCTTAGGGAAAAGACCTTTGCTATTCCCTGATCTGTGCCCTTCATGATTTTATAAACCTCTGTTAGGTCACCCCTCAACTTCCTAAGCTCCAGTGGAAGAAGTCCCAGCCTATTTTTTTTATTTTTTAACTCAAACTCCCTTCCTGACAACATCATGGTAAATCTTTTCTGAACTCTTTCAAGTTTAATAATATCCTTCCTGTAACAGGGCGACCAGAAATGGGCACAGTATTCCAGAAGAGACCTCACTCATGTCCTGTACAACCTCGATATGATGTCCCGTTTCTGATATTCCAAAGGTCACCCTGCCCTGGAATGTGTGGAAGAGGTCCCTTCATCTCTTTCCTGATCATTTCATTCACCTTCATTGAATAATTGAACCTTGTTTACAAGAAAGCACCAAATCTCAAGTTTTCAGCTGTAGACTGCAATGGAGGCTGCTTACTGCAGGTTAATAGGCACCTCGCCATTCAGACGCTCATTAAAATCAATGGTTGCTAAAGTATTTTGTGAAGTGACCAGTCTCGAAATATTTCTACGTAATTCCTCAAACCTGCTCATGGGCTTAATAAGCGTGGCTTTCATCATGTTTTACTTCCACTGAGATAGTGTTTCAGTGGATGCCAGAACTCGTCTTCGTTAGTGCTGAAACAGAAGGGGTATTTCCTAACCACTGCGGACCCCAGGAGAGGACATTAACTCTCTGGTATTTTCATTATATGCTGCAATCATTTTTTATTTCTCCCAGTGGTACAAGGGATTTCCAGAAATAGCTGTGCTGACTTTGCAAATGGGTGCAGTCATGAACAGGATGGGACCTCAGCAATTCATAACCTTTGGTTTTGTCTGGTATTTGGTTATGCAAAAAGAATTACCATCACTGGTGACCGTCCCTGGCTCTTGTGGGTACGATCTTTCCTAGCAGCCTTTCACAAAGATTGCTTCATTGCCATTCATACTGGCTTCATCTCCCAGCCCAACAAGAGTGATGGTTTAAGAAACTAAGAACATCCTAAACAGGAACACACACAGGGTCCACGGCTCCTTATTAAAATCATGGCTAGAACGTCACCAGCAATTCCAATATTTTTCTCCCCTTAGATTAGATTAGATTACTTACAGTGTGGAAACAAGCCCTTCGGCCCAACAAGTCCACACCGACCCGCCGAAGCGCAACCCACCCATACCCCTACATTTACCCCTTACCTAACACTATGGGCAATTTAGCATGGCCAATTCACCTGACCCTCTCTCTCTCTGTACAAAACTCAAAACGATCTCACGAACTGGGCTCGACGATTGCCAACGATTCCTAATTTTCTGAGTTCAGAACCTTCTCCCCATCTCAGTACTGTCCATGTATCATGAAGGGGAGACCCCTAGATCTCGATTCTCTAGCGAGAGGAAACAGTCTCTTAGCATCTATTCTGAAGAAGGATCACTGGATCCGAAACGTTAACTCTGATTTCTTTCCAATGATGCTGCCAGACCTGCTAAGTTTCTTAAGCAATTTCTGTTTTTGTTTCAGATTTTCAACATCTGTAGTTCTTCTTTGATTTAGACTCTCAGCATTTATGTTCAAGTCCTTTCAAGATTTAGTTTTGACTGTTTCAATGGAGAACTCCATAGACTTTATAGCATTTCATGCCTCTCTTTCTTTTGATCGCTCACACTCTGTCATGCGCCTGCTCTCTGTCACACGTGTGCGCTCTCTCTCTTTCGAATCTGAGTGGTGTGCTTTCTCTCTCTCTCTCTCTCTCTCTCTCTCTCTCTCAAATGCACGCACCCACTCTCTCTTGAATGCATGCTGTTTCTTTTGCAGATTGTTTCTCTTGTGTTCTCTCTAACGCGTGTGCTTTCTCTCTCTCTCATTGTTTCCCTTGTTCTCTTTCGCACGCTGTTTCCCTCACACATTGTTTCTCTCGCACACGCTCTCTGTCGTGTGCTCTCTCTTGTCTGCTCTGTCTCTTACTCTCTTGTGCATGCTCCGTCTTGTGCTCTCTTCCTCATTCACTCACACTGTCCCTTGCTTGCTCTCGCTCGCGCTCTCACTCTCTCTCACCTGCAGTCTCTCTGTCTTCTCCCAGGAATTGATCTATTATTGATTTGCCATAACAAGCTGTTCTTTGTGCTGATACAAGTGCTCTGCCGGTAATTTGTGATCCCTAGTTGGTGTTATTGAAGGAGTGATGAATTTCGAATTGAATCTCTGCCAGCCTGCTTCTCCTCCTGAATAGATAAGGACCTCGAGGGGACACAGTGATGCTGGCCTCTAGCATCTCACCCTGAGGGATGGTGGGTGCGTGTGATTGTATGAGACCAGCCGTTTCAGCACGGGTAGGTGTGAGGTAGGGTCAGCGGGTGGTAAGCTGCACTGTCAGTTGACATTTGACCTCCCAGAAGGCCTTGGGGAGCGTTGGCCAAGTGCCTTGCAAATGTATCCCGCCATGTGCCTCAGAGGCTAAGCTGGAGGCTTTAAGGGGGAGATGGTGTTTTAATGGTAATGTCAGTGGATTATTAACCCAGGCTAATGTTCTTCGAGCAAGGGTCCAAAATACACCACACTTCACATTATGAATTTCACTGAATAAAATCTCAAACCCATTTGCAAGTCTCCGTGATGGTGGCCATGACACTGAGCATAGAGCTGGAGAACACTATTCGACTCAGGTAGTCCGCACTGCCATTTAATAAGGTCACAGCTGATCCAATTGTATCCTCATTGACAGCCAACCCTCAATAAAATCTGCTGACCCTGAGGGTTGGGCGAACACCAACGCTGTTTTAAGTGGACAGCCGCTGACCTTTCAGCAGTGACCCTGAGTTCCAGGTTGCTGATGAAGGGCTTTTGCCCAAAGCATTGACTCTCCTGCTCCTCGGATGCTGCCGGACCTGCTGTGCTTTTCCAGCACCACACATTTTGATTCTGAATTCTAGATTGTCCCACAAGATGGCATATCATTATCACTCACATTCGCCCTGTTAAGGCTACCTCTGAATCCTGCATATTTCAATTGAGGCACCTTTTGCTCTTCTGAACTCAAACGCATATGTCTGGGGTCCAACCTTTCCTTGCCTCTTACTCCAGAGGCAGTGAGACAACCAGCAGTCTGCTCAGATCTGGGGGATAAGAGCTTGAACATCTCTCAGATGCTTCCTAAACAGCGTCTGAGGAGTCCCAAGACATCGCCCTTCTGAAAGAAGGTGCAGATGTTTCACCAAGTCCCTTCCCATAAGATACCTGATTAAAATTGTTTTGTCTTGAGCACGCTCTGTACTAAAGATATCGACCTGGAGAATGACTTTGATTAAAGTCATCCATCAAATATTTAATCTGTTTCAAATAGTCTCCCTCTTTAGCAGGTTATATTTAAACTCTGTAGGTCAGTGAGCTTGTGCTTCTGTGGAGACGGTGGAGGGAGAAGGTTGATAGGTGTGTATCAAGGACAGGTCAAATGGGATATCTTGGTGGTATTTGAGGAAAATGGCCTACAGTTCCTCCTTCAAACAGGGCTCCAAACGTACAGTTTCAGCCCTGTGAGCATGATGCACCATTCAAGAAAATCGCAGTTGATCTGTTTGTGTTTGGAATGCCACTTTCCTTCTTGAAATAACTGCACAGAGGCCAGTATCCCATCACCAAGTCTCCCTTTATTTACACATGAAGAATCCCTGACACTGACCCAGCTCTGAGTGAGCAGAACCTCTGACACTGCAGTTTTTTTTATTATTTTATTGAACAAGTTACAGAACAGTTTACAAAAAACATTTACAGCTGTACACAAGAGACAGTAATTTTACAAGGGAGAGGAGCAGCAAACCCTCGTTCAACCAGTTTACAGGGAGATGAGGACAAACCTCAAATACACTGCTGTTTATTTTTGTTTTCTTTTTGTTTTATTTTACCCATGTGTGTGCAGGTGTGAGACACAAGGTGTACAAATCTTTATTCAATTTCCACCACCAGGAAGATAGGAAAACACCCGAGTGGCCAGTGACAAGTAGTGCCCTTCCCATCAAAGGGCAATGCTGTGTGATCGAACAGTGAAGGAGAGGGCAGGGATTAAATCAAAATAGTTAGAAGGGGAAATAATGCACTCCACTCCCTGCGGTGCCCACCTCTCCCTGAACAACTCCAGGGTGTTGGTGGACACCGCGTGCTCCTTCTCCAAGGACACCCGGGCTCTAACGTAACCGCGGAAGAGGGGCAGGCAGTCGGCCCTAACGACCCCTCCACAGTCCACTGCCTGGACCTGTTTATGGCCAGTTTGGCCAGGCCCAGCAGCAGACCCACCAGGAGATCTTCAGACCTGCCCTCCCTCCTCCGTACCGGGTGCCCGAAGATCAGGAGTGTGGCACTGAAGTGCAACCAAAAGCAGAGGAGGAGGTTTTTAAGAAAATCAAAAAGGGAGTGCAAATGCCCGCACTGCCTGTACACATGGTCCACAGACTCCACAGCGCCACAGAACAAGCAGCTGGGCTGGGAGTCTACACTGCTGTTTATTTTTTTAAAATTTTTAACACTGCTGTTTATATCTGTGAGGAGGGCTCCCTGATTAGACCAAGTTAACAGCCCCAGTCAGGCAACTCATATCCAAATATCCACCTGGCTGACCTTGTTACAACACTACATATCACAATGTATCTGCTCTTTTTTAAATTCTCCTTCTTAATAAGAATAGATTTTCCTCCGCCTTAATGCGATTCAATGATCCCACCTCTACCTCCTTCTGAAGCAGAGTGCTTCAACATTGCACGGCCTTCCGATATGATAAAAAAACCATTTCGTCTCTGTCCCAGAAACCTGAAATTTAAAACATTGCGCTCCCCCTGCCCCCTGCCTTTTAAAAGTTCAGGATTTCCCCCCAAGCAGAAACATCCTTTCCACATCCAGCTTTGCAAGACCATTTTGTGAGTTATACAGTTCAGTCTAGGATCCTCTCAATCCAATGGGAACCAGCCCAGTCTGTCAAAGCACCACAAAACACCAACAATCTGATGATCAGTCTCATTGCTCTTTTTGTGAACGTGCGTGCAAATTCATAAAATAGAGTCATCGAATACATACCGTGTGGGTACAGGCCCTTCAGCCCAACAAGTCCATGTCGACCCTCCGAAGAGTAACCCACCCAAACCTATTCCCCTACATACCTGACCTATACATCCCTGAACACTATGAGTAATTTAGCATTGCCGAATCGCCTAACCTTTGAATTGTGGGAGGAAACTGGAGCACCCGGAGGAGATCCACATAGACACTGGGAGAATGTGCAAACTCCATTCAGAAGGTCACCCAAGGGTGGAATTGAACCCAAGTCCCAGGCTGTGTGATAGGTGTGCGTCAAGGACAGGTCCAGTGGGATATCTTGGTGGTTTCTGAGGAAAATGGCTTGCATTTCTTCCTTCAAGCAGTGCTAACCACTGAGCCACCATGCTGCCCAAATTGCTTGCTGCCTTTTCTGCATAGTATCAGCAGCTACTCAGGGAGTGTAATGCTTCAGTTTTGTGATGATATGTGATTGCCTGAGTTAGGGAGAAGTTACCATGTACATACATGTCCCTTGTAGAATAATCATTTGAAGGAGCCTCACGTCTGTTGTAGGAAAAGTTTTGGAAAGGATTATAAGAGAGAAGATTTATAATCATCTAGCAAGCAACAATTTGATTGAAAATAGTCAATATGGATTCATCAAGGGCAGGTCGTGTCTTACAAACCTCACTGAGATTTTTGAGAAGGTGCCCAAGCATGTAGATGAGGGTAGGGCAGTTGACATGGTGTACATGGACTTCAGTAAAGCCTTTGATAAGGTTCCACATGGTAGGCTATTGGTGATTTAGCAGTTTGGATTAGAAATTGGCTTTCTGTAAGAAAGCAGCAATTGGTGGATGACGGAAAATATGCAGCCTGGAGTCCCGTTAATGGTGGTGTGCCACAAGGATCTGTTTGTCATTTTTTTAAATGGCTTGGATGCAGGCATAGGGTTAGTAAGTTTGCAGATGATACTAAAGTCGGTGGAGTGGTGACTGTGGAAGAATGTTGCAGGTTGCAGGGGGACTTGGATAAACTGCAAAATTGGACTGAAATGTGGCAAATGGAATTCAATGCAGATAAATGTGAAGTGTTTCACTTTAGTAAGAATAACAGGAAGGCAGAATACTGGTCAATGGAAAGATTCTTGGTAGTGTGGATATGCAGAGGGATCTTGATGTCCACATACATAGATCCCTGAAAGTTGCCACCCAGATTGATTGTGCTGTTAAGAAGGCATGTAAGGTGTGTTTTATTGGTAGGTGGATTGAATTCTAGAGCCATAATGTCATGCTGTAACTGTACAAAATGCTAGTGCGGCCACATTTAGAATATTGTTTAAAATCTGATTGAAGATTTGTAGCTCGGGTATCCGTTGTTGTGGTTCTGCTCGCCGAGCTGTAAGTTTTTGCTGCAAACGTTTCGTTCCCTGGCTAGGGAACATCATCAGTGCGGTGGGAGCCTCGTGTGAAGCGCTGCTTTGATGTTTCTTCCGGTATTTATATTGGTTTGTTCTTGCCGCATCCGGGTGTCAGTTTCAGCTGCAGTGATTTGTATCTGGGGTCCAGGTCGATGTGTCTGTTGATGGATGTTCTTGCCGTTTCCGGGTGTCAGTTTCAGCTGTAGTGGTTTGTATATGGTGTCCAGGTCAATGTGTCTATTGATGCACAAAACACTATATAGGACAAACAGGAAGACAGCTAACAATCCGCATCCACGAACATCAGCTAGCCACAAAACGACACGACCAGCTATCTCTAGTAGCCATACACTCAGACAACCAGCAACATGAATTTGACTGGGAAAACACCACTATCATAGGACAAGCCAGACAGAGAACAGCCAGAGAATTCCTAGAAGCATGGCATTCATCCCCAAACTCCATCAATAGACACATTGACCTGGACACCATATACAAACCACTACAGCTGAAACTGACACCTGGAAACGGCAAGAACATCCATCAACAGACACATCGACCTGGACCCCAGATACAAATCACTGCAGCTGAAACTGACACCCGGAAGCGGCAAGAACAAACCAATATAAATACCGGAAGAAACATCAAAGCAGCGCTTCACACGAGGCTCCCACCGCACTGATGATGTTCCCTAGCCAGGGAACGAAACGTTTGCAGCAAAAACTTACAGCTCGGCGATTAGAATATTGTGTACAGTTCTGGTCGCACCGTTACAGGAAGGATGTGGAAGCATTAGAAAAGGTGCAGAGGAGATTTACCCGGATGTTGCCTGGTCTGGAGGGAAGGTCTTATGAGGAAAGGCTGTGTGACTTGGGTCTGTTCTCATTGGAGAGAAGAAGGCTAAGAGGGGATTTAATAGAGACATACAAGATGATCAGAGGATTAGACAGGGTGGACAATGAGAGTCTTTTTCCTAAGGTGATGACGTCGGCTTGTACGAGGGGGCTGAGGGGTGAGAGATTTAAGGCAGATGTCAGAGGCAAGTTCTTTACTCAGAGGGTAGTCAGGATGTGAAATGGCCTGCCTGCCAACGTAGTTAACTCAGCCCCATTTGGGGCGTTTAAACAGTCCTTGGATAAGCACATGGATGATGATGGGATGGATTAGTTCACAGGTCAGTGCAACATTGAGGGCCGAAGGGCCTGTTCTGCGCTGTATTGTTCTTTGTTCTACGATTATTTTAAGAGACACTCATCTCCTCTCTTTCCCCCCACACACGGGTAAAGCCAAAAAAGAGTTAGCTAATAGTGTGTGAGAAATAGTGGAATTTGGAGCAGAAACACTGCCATTAGCTTGTTTCCGTGCTGTATAGTTCGATTATTTGAATGAACACATGGTAATGGTAATGGGATTAATTAGTCTTTTAATTGGATGTTGTTGTATTTAATGCTATTTGCCAGGAGACTCATTGCAGCACACGACTTACGAACAGAATCCAGTTCTGTTCTGCAGAGTTTACTTAAAATGGAAAGTTCAGTGGAGAAACGGGCCATTCGGCCCACCCTGGCCAAGTTGGTGTTTGTGCTTCTCACTCTTCCAGATTTAATCCTACCCGGATAACCTCCATCTTCCTCCTACCTCCGTCTTCCTCCTACCTCCGTCTTCCTCCTACCTCTTACGTCTGCCCATCAAATCCTTTTTTTGCCTCGTTGCTTCCTGTCAGAAAACTGAAAGGGTAGTGCTAAGATGGGGTGTATAGAAGACAGAAAGGGCAATACAATATTTCAAACCTGATCAGCATTTTGAAGGTTACTCTCAAAGGTTCTTCTCAACGTAATTTCATTTCTTTGGTCCTTATTCAGGCTGAGTACAAGTAGACAGTGCATTGCTGCTGAATACACGTGTGGTTTATGAACCAGTGTGACGGTGCCTTGGCTTTAAAAGTTTTTGTTTTCCTGTTTTCTTTTGAAGCTAGGTTGTGAGGCAGAGATGTAGAGCAGTCGATCAAAACCACTAGAGTAAACAGATCGTGAAGCCTGTTTTTTTGCTTAAAGTTGGAACAATAGAGGCAGCCTGGCTGGGTGTGGCCAGCTCTCTCAAACCAGGATTTCTAGGGGTTGTTTTTAGGTTTAGCTTTAAGCATGTTGCTGTTAGAGTCTGAATGGGGCAGTTGTTGTTGTGGGCTTGAAGAAGTGGAAGCTATTTTCCCTCTCTCAATCACAACCAGAAGCTAAGTATTCTCTTCCTAGGCTGCTAGATTGCATGTGAGACAAAATCTGTTTTTTCTAAATTTGTCTTTTTGCCAAAGGGTGTGTGTATGGGATGTTGCTATATTCCTGATGAAGGCCTTTTGCCCGAAACGTCAATTCTCCTGCTGCTCAGATGCTGCCTGACCTGCTGTGCTTTTCCAGCACTACATACTTGACTATATTGGAGCTGTTAATTAGTAATAGTTACTGTATATATTATTCTGTTGAGTTTTCCAAAGAGTTAGTTTATTCTAAATTCCTCTTTCTTTGATTGTATTTTAGCTATAGTGTTTACGTAAATTGTGTTTTGCTTCATGTTTTGTAGTTTCAGCAGTCACATCACATCTGGCATGTGGGACTTCACATTTGCCTTAAAAAGAATAAGGAAAAGTTGGGTCTAGGCTACCTTCTATGTTTTGAGGGGGTCTGGTCTGGTCCATAACACTGGCAATGGAGCACAGCACTTTGTTTTCTAGGGTTTCCCCATTTCTCTCTCTGAGCCAATCCCCACTTGCTGCTGCAGTCTTTCATTTGCAGCACCACATGGAGTTGAACGTGAGGCTACTCCAGCTGGTCATGATTTCAATCCCTTTTCTATCCTGCTATATTAGACAGTTACACCCCACCCCCCACTCACCCTGCACCCACAGAGTCTGGGAACACTCAAGATCTGAGAGTGGAGGGTTTGAGAGGAATAAACTTGCACCTCTACAGGTACGGAGTATGGAAAGGGCAACGTAGAGATTAGGAGTAGGCCATTCAGCCCTTCAGCGCTCAAGCCCCCTCTGTCATTTGCTTAGATCTTGACTGATCTTCTACTTTGCCATTTTCCTGCACTATCTCCATATCCCTTGATGCTTTTAATACCTACATGCCAACTCTCTGCACAGCTTGGCCAAGGCAGATTGAATGGCCTCATCCTGTTCTGTAACTTGGTAGAAGTGATGGCCCCGTGGTCATGTTAGTGGCTGAATATTCTGGAGAACAAATCCCATTGTGGTGGCTGAGCTATTTAAATTCAGTCACTTACTTAAATCTGAAGCTTGATAAATTATTGGGTTGTGTGAAAAGCCTGTCTGGTACCGTAATAATACTTCCAGAAAGGAAATTAGATTAGATTACTTAGTGTGGAAACAGGCCCTTCGGCCCAACCAGTCCACACCGACCCGCCAAAGCTCAACCCACCCATACCCCTACATTTGCCCCTTACCCAACACTAAGGGCAATTTAGCATGGCCAATTCACCTGACCCGCACATCTTTGGATTGTGGGAGGAAACTGGAGCACTCGGAGGAAACTCAGGCAGACACGGGGATAACGTGCAAACTCCACACAGTCAGTCGCCTGAGGCGGGAATTGAACCCGGGTCTCTGGCGCTATGAGGCAGCAGTGCTAACCACTGTGCCGCCCACCTGGTCTGCCAGCTTTACCTGGTCTGGTGTAGATATGACACTCAAACTATCAGAAGACTTTCAATTGCCAAGAACATGGCTACTAAGATGGGGTGTATAGAAGACAGAAAGGGCAGTACGATATTTCAAACCTAATCAGCATTTTGAAGGTTACTCTCAAGCTGGCAAGAAAGATTGTTGATGTGTTGGTAACACGTGGTCTTTGTGTAGACAGCTACCCTCATCGCTTGAAAACACTCAGTACCCATTTCTGTCAGTTCCCCCACCCCTTATCCATTCCGTAGTTTGTAGAATGTGCTCAGTCTGTGTGTCTTCCTGCTTTGCAGTTGTGATTCCCATTCCAAATCTTTGATCAAAGATGTGACTTCAGTGTGTTTCCCAAACAGACTAGTGTGGAATTGAGGAGTGCATCCTTCAATGTTATTTATGCCTTAAGGATCCCACACATGACGTGCGCTCAGTCTGGGATCCCACAAGCAAATGTTCGGTAAGCTGTAAGTCTGATCCTTTTATTTTTCACAAGACCGAAGATTTCACAAGATTTCTGTCATCCTGAGAAATCCAAGACCCCTGGTTGCTTTGGGTGCGACCCGCTGAATGTGGAAACCCTGTTGAAGATTGTTTTGAAGATAAACCCTGAGCCACCATGCCTTTACCTGCATTCCTGGTGTGGGTTTCCTCCCACAGTCCAAAGATGTGCAGGTTAGGTGGGTTGGCCATGCTAAATTGCCCTTAGCGTCCAGGATGTGTAGACTAGCTGGATTAGCCATGGGAAATGTAGGGTAAGGGGGGGTTGGGTGGGATGATCTTTGGAGGGTCAGTGTAGAGTCGATGGAGCGAATGAACTGCTTCCACATGGTAGGGACTCTATGATTGTGTTTATAGTTGTTGGAGAATTTGACTGCAGAGCTTAAAAGTGGACCTCCCGTTAGCGCCTGCGATGAAGAAACGGCACTTTGGACATTGACCACCATCTCCTATTGGTCCTTTTGCAGTTTGAGTTTACACCACCACCTTTCGATGCAGTTAGAGACGGCCAATTAATTCTAGCCTTGGCGGTATTGCCCAAATCCCATGAATGTGTAAGTTAAAAAAATAACTCTCTGTTATATATCTCTTCTTTCCTCAGTGTTCTTTTGGAGGAGTGTTCCAGACTTCCACTGCTTCCTGACGTCACTCTTGAATGGCCTAGCTCTGAGTTTAAGGTCATGCTCCATGAACCCTCCCCGTCAGCAGAAATAATTTTAGTCCAACTACTCTGTCATTCAATCAGAATTGTCTCGCCTAAGTCCTCAATAAGCAGAGGGTTAGAAGTTTAGACGATGCAATCTGACCTCATAATGGAACCCTTTTGGTTTTGGTACCATTCCAATGAATCTTGTGTTCTCAACCTAAAATATCTGTATGCACAATCGTCGAGTCCCTACTGTGTGGAAGCAGGCTATTCGACAGATCGAGTCTACACCGATCCTCCAAAGAACATCCCACCCAATCCCTCTACCCTACCCTATAACCCTGCATTTCCCATGGCCAATTTCACCCAATCTACACATCCCTGGACACCATGGGTAATTTTCTATGGCCGACCCACCTAACTTGCACATTTTTGGACTGTGGGAGGAAACTGGAGCACCCGGAGGAAACCCACGCAGACACTGGGAATACAAGGGACGAAGCGGTGGCTCAGTGGTTAGCACTGCTGCCTCACAGCTCCAGGGACCCGGATTCAATTCCAGCCTCAGGTGACTGTCTGTGTGGAGTTTGCACATTTTCCCTGTGAGTGCGTGGGTTTCCTCCCACAGTCCAAAAATGTGCAGGTTAGGTGGATTGGCCATTTTAAGGTGCCCTTCTTATTAAAGGGTGTGTAGGCTGATGGATTAACCATGGGAGATGCAGGATTATAGGCATAAGGTGGAATGCTGTTTGGACGATTGGTGTGGACTTGTTGGGCTAATTGGCCTAACCCCACACTGTAGGGATTTTATGAACGTGTAAACCCCACACAGATAGTTGCCCGAGGGTGGAATTGAACCCGGGTCCTTGGCGCTGTGAGGCAGCAGTGCTCATCGCTGAGCCACCGTGCCATCTATCTTGAGTTGATGTAAAGGAAGGATCTTTTAACCCTGGTTAAGGTACTGTTCCTGAGCTCCTCTGGCAATCCTTCCTCCTTGCGTGACATCTGCTAAAAGGTTTTCTGAAACATTTCAATCTTGTAAGCCATTGTGCAGCACTCGGACCACTCACGGGAACCATTTTTTGGGTCTGTAGCCTTTCGAGGGAACTGTAATTAAGCTTGGCGCCAGGACTCTATGTTCTCTACAAGTTGAATATTAAGACGAATAATAATCCCATTGTCAATAACTAACCTGGCTAATTACCTTTGGGTTTTCAGCTCCAGTTGCTTTGGGATGTATTTGGTCCCACCTGCATCTCATTTTCTACAAGAGCGGCCCAGCTATAATTGTGAGGTGAAACATGGAAAATTAGTGCCATAATAAATAACGCTTTCTTTTCAAAAGTGGTTCTTCAAAGCACAGTGCTGGAATTTGCCTTTCATAATTTGCATCTAAATGGACAGTCCCTGTTTAAGCAGTCGTCAGTGGTTTTTATTATGCGGTACTTCTGCCTTTTGATGGGAAGGTTAACCCTGGCCAGTCGTTTACCACGAAAGGCTGTTATAAACTCGGCTTTCGGGGAATGTTAAGCCTGCATTAGGGTGTTCCCGACTGGGGAAGCTGCAAATCTGGTCCCTTTGGGCGAAGGGAAAAATGGATTTGGGAATAAGGACAGGAGGTGCTGCATAACACTCAGCGGGACAGACCAGGAACGAAACATCCTTCAGGTTTTTTTTTTCAAATTAACACTTTGGATCAATGAAGTCTGGTCGCAACTGGGAGCTTTCAGCATCTTTTATGCAAGACGAGCGAGCTGACACTGAGATGGAATCTGAAAGCATAGAAGCTGATAGAAAAGGTTGAAAGGACAAACGGGAGCCCTGTTGGGAGTGTAGTGAAGAACTTCAAACTGGGCCATTCCTGAAGGAGCAATGAGTTTGTCAATCAAGCAGGAGAAAAAAAAACCCTGCCTATAAATCATTACTGACAGTATTCAGCTTCTTTCACTCTGATCCTGAGGAACCACAATCACCAACATGTTGCACGTTTACCCTTTGTGATCTTCTCCTGGCCAGTTTAAGCAGGACGTCCACTTGAACCAAAACTGGGACTGACGGTGTTTTACTGAACTGCTGTATTAGAACCTGAATCCGTCAAGAAAATTTTAAAAAATGGAATTTGCAATCATATTGTGTCTCGCCACTTCCTGAGGCATCCCAAGAACTTTGCAGTCATAGTAGTTACTTTTTCAGTGTTGGAGAGATATAGGTCAAGCATAGGCAAGTGGGACTTGTTTGGGAACATGGTTGGTGTGGATTGGTTGGACTAAAGGGTCTGTTTCCATGCTGTGTGACACTAAGTATATTCAAGGCTGAGATAGATATTTTTAATCAGCTTAAAGATGGGAGAAGGGCTGGAAAATGGAATGGAAGATGATCACATCGGCTATGATTTCGTCGAATGGTGGAGCAGACTCGATGGATTGAATGGCCTACTTCTGCACCTTTATCATATGGTCTTATAGGTCAGATGGTTGTAGTTGAAACCCTGTTCCAGAGACATCAGTACATGGGGGGGACAATTGCCGTGTCAGTCAGAGCTCTGGGGAAAAAGTGCAAAGAAGGAGAGGATTGAATATGAAGGTAGGCTAGCCAGTAATATTAGAAATGATAGTAAATGTTTCTTTCAATACATAAGAAAGTAACAAGAGGCAAAAGTAGACATTGGGCCACTCCACATTGATGCAGGAAAGCTACTGCTGGGAAATAAGAGAATTCTTAAAGAACTTAATAAGTACTTTGCGTCCAAAAGAGAAAATGCTGGAAAATCTCAACAGGTCTGGCAGCATCTGTAAGGAGAGAAAAGAGCTGACGTTTTGAGTCTAACTGACCCTTTGCGTCAGTCTTCATAGTGGAAGGCATGAATAATATCCCAACAATTAAGGAAGTCAGGGGGCAGGGTGGGGTATGGTAGCCATTACAAAAGAGAAAGTGCTAGAAAAGCTAAAAGATCTAAATGGGCTACATTCTAGAGTTCTGAGGGAGGTGGCTAAGGAAATAGTGGAGGCGCTGGTTGTGATCTTTCAAAAGTCACTGGAGTCGGGGAAAGTCCCAAATGATTGGAAAATCACTGCTATAACCCCCTTGTTCAAGAAAGGATTAAAACAAAAGATGGAAAATTATAGGCCAATTAGCCTAACCTCAATTGTTGGTAAATTTCTAGAATCTCTCATTAAAGATGAGATTTCTAAATTCTTGGATGTGCAGGGTCAGATTAGAACAAGTCAGCATGGATTTAGTAAGGGGAGATCGTGCCTGTCTGTTAGAATTTTTTTGAAGAGGGCGGAACGGTGGCTCAGTGGTTAGCACTGCTGCCTCACAGCACCAGAGACCCAGGTTCGATTCCAGCCTCTGTGCAACCTCCACACAGACAGTCACCATTCTCCCCATGTCTGCGTGGGTCTCCTCTGGGTGCTCCAGTTTCTTCCCACAGTCCAAAGATGTGCAGGTGGATTGGCCATGTTAAATTGCTCGTAATGAAAGGTGCATTAATCAGGGGTAGATATAGGCTAAGGGAATGGGTCTGGGTGGGTTATTCTTTGGATGGTCGGTGTGGACTTGTTGGGCCGATACTGTAGGGAATCTGATCTAATCTTAAAAAGGGAACAAGTAGGTTAGACCAGGGAAACCCAGTAGATGTGGTCTATCTAGACTTCCAAAAAGCTTTTGATAAGGTGCCTCACAGGAGGCTGCTGAGTAAGGTGAGTGCCCATGGTGTTCGAGGTGAGCTACTGGCATAGATTGGGGATTGGCTTCTGACAGGAGACAGAGAGTTGGGATATAAGGTTCTTTTTTGGAAAGTGGAGTCCCGTAGGGTTCAGTGTTGAGGCTGCAGCTGTTCACTTTATATATTAATGATCTGGATGACGAGACTGGGGGCATTCTGGCGAAGTTTGCCGATGATACGAAGTTAGGTGGACAGGCAGATAGTTCTGAGGAGGTGGGAAGGCTGCAGAAAGATTTAGACAGTTTAGGAGAGTGGTCCAGGAAATGGCTGATGAAATTCCATGTGTGCAAACGCGAGATCTTGCACTTTGGAAAAAAGAATACAGGCATGGACTATTTTCTAAATGGTGAGAAAATTCATAAAGCCAAAGTACAAAGAGATCTGGGAATGCTCGTCCAGGATTCTCTGAAGGTTGACTTGTAGGTTGAGTCTGTGATTAGGAAAGCAAATGGAATGGTGTCATTTATCTCGAGGGTTGGAATATAAAAGCAACGATGTGCTTCCGAGTCTTTATAAAGCCCTGGTTAGGCCCCGTTTAGAAAACGCTGTCCAATTTTGGGCCCCACAGCTAAAGAAGGACATACTGGCACTGGAGCGTGTCCAGCGGAGATTTATATGGATGATCCCTGGAATGAACATATGATGAACAGCTGAGGATCCTGGGATTGTATTCATTAGAGTTTAGAAGGTTGCAGGGAGATCTAATAGAAACTTACAAGATAATGCATGGCTTAGAAAGAGTGGACGCTGGGAAGTTGCTCCCGTTAGGCAGGAAGAAACTTGGTGTTCAAGATACACCTGGACCTCACCGTCTAGGAAGCGCCTGAGCAGATGTGGAAGAAGTGTCTGTGGTCTTCCCTACACTGGGGAAGACCAATCTCAGACGGGGGGACCGCTTTGCGGAGCACCTCCATACTGTCCATGAAGATGACCCGGAACTTCCAGTTGCCTGCAACCTCACCACTTCCACTGTGTCCCCAGGCCTCCGTCTCTGTCTCCGGCCTGTTGCTGTGAAACTCAGCACAAGCTCCAAGAACAGCATCTTGTTTTCCGCTTGGGGCCCCAGCAGCCTCAGGACTTGATATCAAGTTCAACAATTTGAGAGTCTGCACACCTCCCTCCATGTCCTTGACCTGCACCTTCCCCACCCTCCCACCCCCACACCCAGTCTATGTCATGACATGGCTGCTTTTGGTAGCCTGCCCATTCTCACCTCCTCTTTGTCCCCATTGTCTCACGTTTCCCCTTCCCTGGCTTACTGTCAACCAGAAACAAAAACAGACATTGGTCGCTGGACTCGAAACGTTAACTCTGATTTCTCTCCATAGACACTGCCAGATCTGCTGAGCTTTTCCTGCAATGTCTGTTTTTGTTTCTGATTGACAGTAAGCCAGGGAAGGGGTAAAAAATATGACAATGGAAATGGAAGTGATTTCCGTTTTTCTTTTTGATTTACAGCATCCATAGTCCTTTTGGTTTTTGTTTGATATCAACCATTCATTTGCCTATCTTTCTCTCTCTGTCTCTCTGTCTCTGTCTGTCTGTCTGTCTCTCTCTCGCTGTCTCTCTCTGTCCCTCTCTCTGTCGCTCTCTGCTTCATTACCACCCATTTCCTCAATCTCCACTCTCCACCTCCCACCACACACACACTCTCACACTCACATTCTCCCACACATGCATTGGCACACTCACACTCCCCAGTCTAGAAACCACTTTGTTTTATCACTTTAAGAGAAGGGTCACTGGACCCAAAATATTAACTGTGTTTTCTCTCCCGACAGATGCTGCCAGAGTTTCTCCAGCAATTTTGGTTTTATTGTTTAGCTTTTTGGATTGCTTTGTCCGACAATTAAATGCTTTGTTATGTTTTCTCTCTCTCTGCCTGTCTTTCTCTGCCTGTCTTTCTCTGCCTGTCTTTCTCTGCCTGTCTTTCTCTGCCTGTCTTTCTCTGCCTGTCTTTCTCTGCCTCTCTGTCTCTCTGTCTCTCTGTCTCTCTGTCTCTCTGTCTCTCTGTCTCTCTGTCTCTCTGTCTCTCTGCCTCTCTGCCTCTCTGCCTCTCTGCCTCTCTGCCTCTCTGGCTCTCTCTCTCTGGCTCTCTCTCTCTGGCTCTCTCTCTCTCTCTGGCTCTCTCTCAGGCACTACTGACCACCCAAAACAAGCTGAAAACTCTGGTTCCAAATTTCACATTCAATCTTGGATTTTCTGGGAAGTTCTACCACACAGGTAAGAAATTTTTGTTTTAAAACATATTAACCTCATCCCTTGCAGTTCTCCTTTGACCAACTCCTTGATGCTTCCCCCGAATCCCTGGTCCGGGTCAGCTCCTAGTTCTCCCCCTAGTTTCTGGGTTTGGGTGATTCCCTGGTTGAGGGAGAAGCATGGACCATCCTTTTTGTATCCCACTCCTTCCTTGGGTGTCCCGTGTGAATTCGGCATGGAAAACATCTGATTTAATACTTCCCTCTTAAAGGAAGTATGACCTGCATTTGTATAGTGCCATTCACAACCACAGTGTGCCCAGCCTCCACAATTTATTTTCCAACCAAACCCAACATGTGTTTGAAGGGCCATTATTGTAGGAAAGAAGCAGTCAATGTATGCACACAGCAACATTCCGCAAACATTTTTAATCTGTTTACCTGGTTACAATGAGCTGCCATAATATGAGTTTTTGTTGACAGCGTGGCACTGGAAAAGTGCAGGAAAGCGCTGGAAAAGTGCAGCAGGTCAGGCAGCATCCGAGGAGCAGGAGAATCGGCGTTTCGGGCATAAGCCCTTCATCAGGAACAAGTCTCTGGATGATGAGCTCTTGCCTGAAACGTCGATTCTCCTGCTCCTCGGATGCTGCCTGACCTGCTGTGCTTTTCCAGCAGCACTGGATCTCCAGCGTCTACAGAACTCATTTTCTCATAATTTGAATCTTTGCTGACCACGTTCACTGTGGGTGACAATCTACACCGACCTGAGAGCCTTCGTTCCTTTCTGGTTGGTTGTTTACCAGAGGGGATAACTTTGGCTGCCTGAAGAAAATATCCTGCTTTCCCACACCCTGGCAGCTTTCCAAGACTGAACAGGATTAGCAACCTTATTTATGTAGCAGATGAGGAGCGATAGTTTCAGATGCGGCCCACGTTTCGGGAAAAGTTTCCAAGCAGCTGCCCACAAAAGATATTTGAGTCTGTCATATTGAATTTCAAAAGCTATTCCATTCCTCCTTGCCCTAACCAGAGTTCAATAACGTTGGTAATGAAGTATCTCAGCTTGCACTGCGTGAGTGGTGGTGCTGTAAGGATCTGTGTTGGGACCTCAAGTAGTCACCATGTTCATTCACGACTTGGATGATGGGATACAAGGCCACGTGTCCAAATTTGCAAGCAGATAAACAGCATTGTAAGGATGAAGGAGTTAAATGACAAATGAGGTGAAGAGGGTAACTTTCTGGTGGTAAATGAGAAGTAAACAGGACACCAGTGGAGAACCTCCTGCTCTTCAAGATAGTCCTATGGGATCTTTTCCATCTGACTGGGAAGGCAGATGGAACCATGGTCAAAAAGACAGTTCAGCGCTCCCTCGGTGTTACATTGGAATGTCAGCTTAGTGTGGCTTGTTATAATGTTAAAGGAAACGGTACAAGTTGAGGGAAGCAAGAGAAGAGATAACATGGGTCCTGGCAATCATTTTCAAACCCTATCTGGCTACAGGTGAGATGCTGGAGGACTGCTCACATTGTCGCCATTATTACAAAGGGAAGAAAGGAAAAATTAGCAAATTATCGGCCAGTCAGTCTGACCTTGGTGTTGGGCAAGTCATGAGAGAGAATTCTCAGGGACAGAATATATCTGCATTCAAAAGATATTGATTAATCACAGATAGTCAGCATAGATCTTTTAAAGGAAGATCATGCTTTGTTGTGTTCTTTTTCTCTCTTTCTCTCTCTTTCTCTCTCTCTCTCTCTCTCTCTTTCCCCCCCCCCCCGGAGAGAGAACACAACAAAACATTTAATAGTCGGACAAAGCAATCCAAGAAGCTAAACAATAGAACCGAAATTTCTGGAGAAACTCTGGCAGCATCTGTCGGGAGAGAAAACAGAGTTAATATTTTGAGTCCAGTGACCCTTCTCTTGAAGTGATAAGTTTGATCAACGTTTTTGAGGAGGTGAGGGTAAAATATTTGATCTAGTCGATGTGGACTTCACAAAGGGTTTTGATAAGCTCCCTCACAAAAGACTGGTCACCAAAGTAGGATTCCATGGCATCCAAGATAAAGTGACGTGTTGGTCCAAAATTGGCTGAGAGGCAGGAAGCAGAGGCTGATGCTAGAGGGATGTTTCTGTGTCTGGAAGTCTAGTTCCAGTGAGATTCCACAAGTCTCGGTGCTGGGACCTTTTGTTTTTAGTGGTGTACATGAATGATTTGGACTTAAATGTAAGAGGTATGACTGAGACATCCAAGGATGACACGTACATTGGTAGGGTGGTAAATAGTGAGGACAATAGATGTAAAAGCACAGGAGGGTGTCAGCGGGACAGGGCAGTGGCAATTAGAATTCCACCCAGAAAGTCGTGAATTATTGGAGGGCGAATGAGGCAAGTGATTATGCCATCGATGATAGAACCTTGGAAAATAGTAATCTTGATGTGCACATCCACAAATCGAGTCATAGATATGTACAGCAGGGAAACCATGAAGGTAGCAGGGCAGGGAGACAAGGTGATTAAGAAAGCAAAGGGGGACACTTGCCTTTATTACCCAAGGCATGAATGTAATCGATGTTGCTTGACCCGCTGTGATCTCCAGCATTTGTTGTTTTCAGTACAGATTCCAGCATCTGCAGTAACTTTCTCCTACATGAATATAAGAGTTGGGAGGACATGCTGAAATTGTACAAAATAAACTGGGAAAATTACAGCGACTCAGACACATTTACAGAGACGGGAGGCGGCTATTCTGTCCATCATACTCATGCCAGAAACAAAGACCTGATGACAATATTCTGATTTTCCAACTCCTGGTCCATAGCCTTGGTGCCTCTGGCATTGTCAGTGAACATCCAACTGCTTTATAAATGTTATGAGAGTTAAAGCTGGTGTACTGGGTGCAGTTCTGATCTCGGTATAATTTCGATTTAAGTTTTATTGCCATGTGCCCTCAAATACAGGGTACGAGAGTACAGTGAAAAGTGTATAATGTCACATTAGGTATAACATACTGAGGTACAAGATCTCAGTTACAGAAATAGAAAAATGAAGTTAAAAAGTTCAACACTACAGTTTTCTTAGTGTAAACGTGGAAAAATAAGGAAATAAAGTTTAAAAAGTTAAACATTACAGTCCTTTCTTAAGCTGATGCCCCGCAGACTCTTCAAGTTAGGCTTCCCCAAGAGGACTGTCTCTACCCTGCACTGGGTATGCTTTCCCACACTGGGCCGAGACCCACCTGTGTTTGCCAGTAAAATACTGAATGGCCAGGTCAGAGTAGAGGTTGGGGAAATGTTTCCATTGGCCAGAGACACTAGGACCTGAGGGCACAGCCTTAGTGTAAAGGACAGACCTTGTAGAACAGAGATGGGGAGAAACTTCTTCAGCCAGAGAGTGGAGAATCTGTGGAATTCACTGCCACAGAAGGCTGTGGAGGCCAGGTCATTGAGTATATTTAAGACTGAGATAGATTCTTGAGTATCAAGGGTTACAGGGAGAAAGCAGGAAGAATGGCATTGAGAAACCTATCAGCCATGATTGATTGGCAGAGCAGACTGGATGGGCTGAATGGCCTAATTTCTGCTCCTATGCCTTATGGTGATTGCACTAGAGAGGGTGTAGAGGTGAGTTCCTAGAATGCTGGCTGGGCTGGAGGCTCTGAGCTACGAGGAAAGATTGGAGAGTTGTTGTACAGAGCAAGGTTCAGAAGAGAGCTGGTGACGATGGATAAGATCATGAGGGGCATAGATAGAATGGATTCTTGAAAGAGACTTCTGAGAATCCCTACCGTGTGGAAACAGGGCATTTAGCCCAACAGGTCCTCTGAAGAGTAACCCACTCAGTCCCATTTCGCTACCATATTACTCTACATACGAGGAACGGCTGAGGATCCTGGGATTGTATTCATTGGAGTTTAGAAGATTAAGGGGAGACTTAATAGAAACTTACAAGATAATACATGGCTTGGAAAGGGTGGACGCTAGGAAGTTTTTTCCGTTAGGCGAGGAGACTAGGACCCATGGACACAGCCTTAAAATTAGAGGGGGTCAATTCAGAACAGAAATGCGGAGACATTTCTTCAGCCAGAGAGTGGTGGGCCTGTGGAATTCATTGCCACAGAGTGCAGTGGAGGCTGGGACGCTAAATGTCTTCAAGGCAGAGATTGATAGATTCTCGATGTCACGAGGAATTAAGGGCTACAGGGAGAACGCGGGTAAGTGGAGTTGAAATGCCCATCAGCCATGATTGAATGGCGGAGTGGACTCGATGGGCCGAATGGCCTTACTTCCACTCCTATGTCTTATGGTCTTATTTACCCCTGAGTAATCTACGTAACCTATACATCTCTGAACATTACGGGCAGTTCACCTAGCCTGCACATCTTTGGGAGGAAACCAGAGCACCCAGAGGAAACCCACGCAGACACAGGGAAAATGTGCAAACTCCACACAGGCAGTTGCCTGAGGGTGGAATCGAACCTGGGTCCCTGGCGCTGAGGCAGCAGTACTAACCACTGAGCACAGTGCTGCCCCCAAGGAAAGGAAGATATATTTTCTACTAGTAGAGAGGTCAATAACCAGAGACCATCAATTTATGGTAAAAAGTAGAAAGCTAAAAGGAGAGTTGAGTTGATTTCACTGAGGGTGGTGAGAGTCTGGATCTCACTGCCTTGAAAGACTCTTTGATTCAAAAACTCTCATAACATTCATAAAGCATTTAGATGTTCACTGACAATGCCAGGGTCACCAAAGGTATGGACCAGGAGTTGGAAAATCAGAATATTGTCATCAGATCTTTGTTTCTGCCCTGAGTATGATGGACAGAATAGCCGCCTCCTGTCTCTGTAAATGTCTGTGAGTTGCTCCAAATCTCCCAGTTTATTACAGCATGTTTCAAATGCTTACGTCCCGTCCCAGGTACCAGGGATCAGTGATGTGTTTACAAATCAGTTTTGGACAAACAGATGTGCCCAATGTGTGCTCTTTGAATTCAGATTATTTATGATTATTTAAATTCTGGTACTGTTCGTGAGGTAGTTATTCATGTCAATGCCTTGGAGCTACTGGTTAGAAGAAAGTCAGAGGATATCTCCTCAGGTTCTGACACTGCGGTTTCTGTAGTTGACATTTGGACCTCACATTATCAAAACCCATCAGTGTGCTGGAAGGAACAAGCCCTGCATTTAGGCGATGCCTTGTCAGTGTCAGAAAGCCTCAACGCTCTGCATAGAGTGGACTTATTTCAGTTCCGGCTCTGGACTGTTCAGGAAGAAATGGCAGGCATAAAGGAAGTAGTCTGTCTTTTTCCTTTTGCTTGCAATCTGTGCTTCACCTTACCACACTCTTTCATAAGTGAGCAGCATGGTGGCTCAACGGTTAGCACTGCTGCCTCACAGCACCAGGATCCCAGGTTCGATTCCAGCCTTGGGTGACTGTCTGTGTGGAGTTTGCACGTTCTTCCCATGTGTGCGTGGGTTTCCTCTGAGTGCTGTGGTTTCCTCCCACAGTCCAAAGATGTGCAGGCCAGATAAATTGGCCATGCTAAATTGCCCCTAGTGTTAGGTGCATTAGTCAGAGGGGAATGGGTGTGGGTGGGTTACTCTTCGGAGGGTCGGTGTGGACTGGTTGGGCTGAAGGGCCTGTTTCCACACTGTAGGGAATCTAATCTAAAAAAAGTGCAGCTTGTGACTCTGAAATAAACTGTGGTCTCGTGACTGTACAGCATCATGTTGAATTGAACTTAATTTATTGTCACATGTACCGAGGCACAGTGAAAAGCTTTGTCTTGTGATCAACACAGGCAGATCACAGAGTTAAGTAGCATAGATAAGTAAATAATAGGTAAACAGCAGCAAAACAAAAACACAGGTACAGGCGAATGTTAAGAGTTTGAGAGTCCATTCAGTATTCTAACAACAGTAAAGTAGAAACTGTTTTGAAACCGGCTGGTGCGTGTGTTCAGGCTTCTGCACCTTCTCCCCGATGGTAGAGGTTGTAGAAAAACATTACCAGCGTGAAATGGATCTTTAAGAATGTTGGTGGCCTCTCCTTGACAGCCGGTCTGGTAGATGGATTCTATAGATGGGTAGTTGGCCTTTGTGATTGTCCGGGCTGAGTTCACCACTCTCTGTAACCGTCTCTGATCTGGAATGGTACAGTTGCCTTACCAGGTAGTGATACATCCAGACAGAATGCTCTCGATGGCACACCTATAAAAGTTGGCAAGGGTATTCGCCATCATGCCAAATGTCCTCAGCTGCCTGAGGAAGAAGAGACGTTGTTGGGCCTTTGTAACCAGTGCGTCCACATGAGAGTCCAAGAAAGCTTATTGTGGATGACCACTCCCAGGAGCCTGTCACTCTCTGCTCATTCCACCTCTGTGCTGTTAATGTTGGGAACTATTGTCAACACAAACAGTTAACGATAGCCACTTTCTGACCAATATAACCGATTGTCCATATTGCAAGAGGTGAGGATTGAATCGGAGATGGAAGACTGTAAAAGGATTTGGGATACAGCGAGGAAGTGGGATTAAACTGGACTAAGGATGGCAGCCTCTGAAATGTAGAAGGCTTTTAAAGTATTAAACTGCAGCTGATTGGGTAGATAGAGAGAAACTATCTCTGTTGTTGGGGAGTCTAGGGTTAAATGGCACAGTCTAAAACTTAGAATGAATTTGGGAACTCTTTGACCTGTAACAGTGTGGGGAAGTTCTGAACTTGCATCGGCAAATGTCAGTTTGTTCCAGATCTGTGTTTATTTTAAATCTGTGTTTGTTTGTGAAATTTATCAAGAGATATGCGGCAAAGGAACATTTGGGAAGTTAGGTCACAGGATAGCCTTGATCTGTCTGAATTGTCAAACAGCTTCAAAGGGCTACTTGGAATCCCTACAGTGCAGGAAGAAGCTATTTGACCCATTGAATCTTCACCAACCCTCTGATCCTCCATTTACAAGGAGCTAACCCCCTTAACCGACTCATTCCCGGACACTATGGGGTAATTTAGCATGGCCAATCTAACTTAACCTGCGCATCTTTGGACTGTGGGAGGAAACTGGAGCACTTGGAGGTAATCCACGCAGATACAGAGAATGTGCAAACTCTGCACAGACAGTTTCCCAAGGCTGGAATCGAACCTGGGTCCCTGGCGCTGTGAGGCAGCAGTGCTAACCACTGAGCCACCATGCTGTCTTTCTGATCCTTTGTCTTGTCATTGCTCTGATAAAGGAATATCAGAGGCCCAGACGTGAGACGTGGATTTGGACTGACTTTCCCAGGTGAAGATGGAAGTGGATGTTCGTTACCAATGGAGACGCTGTAATTTTGATCCAAATTCCTTGTGAAGGAAGCTGGTTATGGCAGTGCAGTCACGCTGCGCCTCCTGAATAATTGACCCTGAGTCACTTTGTTTTAATTCTAATAGATGAGTGCAGCAGACTTTGACGGTGAGAGCCAAAGTAATAAGGCCATTGGAGACTCCTCGGCGTTTGTGCATCTAGCAGATGGTGGGTTCACATTAGCTAGGGAATGCCTTTCTGGAGGTGAGGAATGGCAATGGGCAGACGAGAAAAATATGTCAGTGAATGAGGAGGAAGCATGGCTGACAGATGGGGAAATTGTAGCGGTTGACACACAGCTTGTGAAATGATTTAGGAGGCTGGGAATCTGGAGCTGCCTGGTGTACCATTTCAATTTGTAGGATTCACCAGTTGCAGCTTCTCAGGTTTTATTACACAATGAGTGCAGCCAATCCAAAATGACTCTTTCACCTGAGAGAGATGCAGGCTGTTGCCATGGTCAGAGTCCGTTAGGTAATGTGGTGACGTGATAGCACACTAGTGATTTCACTGTAATCCAGCACCTCAGGTGAACGTCCTTGGGATCAATCATAGAATCTCTACAGAGTGGAAGCAGGGCATTCAGTCCTTTGAGTCCACACCAATCCTCCGAAAAACATCGCACCCAGACCCACCCCCATATGCTATTCCTGTCGCCCTGCATTTCCCATGGTTCATCCACCTAGCCTACACATGCCTGGACACTGAGATAATTTAGCACGGCCAATCTACCATAACCTGTGCACCTTGTGTACTGTGGGAGGAAACCAGAGCACCCACAGGAAACCCGTGCAGACACGGGAAGAATGTGTAAACTCCACACTGTCAAATCTGAAGCAAACAGAGAATGCGGGAGAAACTCAACAGGTCTAGCAACATTTGTGGAAACAAAAACTATTAATGTTTTGAGACTAGTAGACCTTTCTTCAGAACGAGCATTGTTAATGTTCTCAGACATGGGTTTGAATCCTGTCATGGCAAATGTTTTATTCCAAAAATCTGGAGTGAAAGTTAGCCACATATTGACCCTGTAACCACTGTCAATTGTTACAAAGCCCCACTTGGTTCATTAATGTCCTTTGGGGAAGGAAGTGTGGATCTTACAGCTGCTCCCAAGATTGCAAACTTACTACTCGATTTCTTGCAGTTATTACATTTCAGGACTTTAAGTTTTTTTAGGTTCTTTTGTAGTCAAAAAAATTTTTTTTTTAAATTACAGTTTTTTTTTAAATGTTCATGGAAAGGCCTACACTTGGTTGGATCAAAATTTTGTTTTTATTTACCACCCTTGGAGGGAAAGTGTTTTCTCCACAGATGCTGCCAGACCTGCTGAGTTTTTCCAGCAATTTCTAATTTTGCTTCTGGTTTCCAGTATTCGAGTCATAGAGATGTACAGCACAGAAACAGACATTCGGTCCAACTTGTCCATGCCGACCAGATGTCCTAACCTAATCCAGTCCCATTTGCCAGCTTTCGGCCCATATCCCTCTAATCCCTTCCTATTCGTGCACGCATCCACATGCCTTTGAAATGTTGTAGTTTTTTGTTTAACCTTTACCTGGTCAGGCCTCCATGTAACTGCAGTTCACTTCCATGCCACCCGGGCAGTTATAGATGGCCAATAAATAGTGGCCTAGCCAGCATCGTCTACTACCAATGAGAGGATATAAAAAAGGTGATTTTTTAAGACATAGTTTGGTTCGGGTGCTGGTAGTGTTGAGTAAAGGAATCTTTGGAAATATGGTTGTGCTCCCTTCGCATTTCAGTTGTCTTCTTAATTTGTTCTGTCCAGATAGTGAATCTTTTTATTTGGCTTTGTTGTAAAGGTACATCAACCCAGGCCGTGACATTGGAACGTGTTCCCAATCTGTCCTCTGTATCCTGAGCCCCTGACACTGTTCCAAGCGTTGTTGTGATGTGGAGGAGTGGGGTGGACAAAGTTTTAAAAAAATCACACAACACCAGGTTATAGCTCAACAGGTTTATTTGGATGTACTAGCTTGCAGAGCACTGCTCCTTCATCAGGTGGTGAAGTGCCCCAAAAGCTGGTACTTCCAAATAAACCCGTTGGACTGTAACCTGATGTTGTGAGAGTTTTTAAACCAAGGGGAGTCAGCAGAGATTCCAGGTACAGCAGGAATTCACTGTGATTGGGCATTTCACAGACTCCAGAGTTGACATTAAATTCAACAATGTCAGATCATAACCACCAGGCAGCGACTGTTGGTCATGGTTCTATTATAGAATCTCTACAGCATGGGAGCAGGCCATTCAGCCCATTGAGTCCATACCGACCCTCCAAAGAGCGTCCCACCCATCATGGGGATACTTGCATCCCAGGAATGAATAAACGATGTCCTTCCATTTCTTGTGTTCTTTTACATGTTTAGTTGGCTTTTCACCTCAATGATTCCCTGTGGTACTGAGTTCCACCCTCAGGCTGGTCTCCTGCTGAAGGTGTTTCTCTTGAGTTGCTTCATGTATTTATGATGTCCTCCTGGACCAGCCCTGGATTGTGACCAAAGTGATACCGTCAGTTGTGCCACATCCTTCCCTCACATAACGCACCATACAACAGACCCTCAGCCTCCTCAAGATAAATCCCAGCGCAGTCACCCTGCTTTAGAAATTCAGGACTATCATGCTGATCTTTTACTTTCATTATTTTTCTAATTTACACCAAAGATGTTATACCTGGGTATCTCTCGACCCAACAGGAATTGGCAGTACGGTGGCTCAGTGGTTAGCACTGTTGCCTCACAGCACCAGTGACCTGGGTTCGATTCCAGCCTCGGGTGACTCTCTGTGTGGAGTTTGCACATTCTCCCCTTGACTGCGTGAGTTTCCTCTGGGTGCTCCGGTTTCCTCCCACAATCCAAAGATGTGCAGGTCAGGTGAATTGGCCATACTAAATTGCCCATAGAGTTAGATGCATTAGTCAGAGGGAAATGGGTCTGGGTGGGTTACTCTTCGGAGGGTCAGTGTGAATTGGTTGGGCCGAAGGGCCTGTTTCCACACTGTAGGGGATCTAATCTAATCTAAATTGCCCGTAAAGTGGGTAAATATAGGGGAATGGGTGGGTTGCGCTTCGGTGGGTCAGTGTGGACTTGTTGGGCCGAAGGGCCTGTTTCCACACTGTAAGTAGTCTAGTCTAATCTAATCTAATCTAATCAAACGACAACTTTGTACACTTTTCGCTGAATTCGCCTATCCCGTATTTTAGTGCCCGTAACAATAAAACTAATTCGAGGGAATTCAACTTTTAGTTTGAATGGAGTGACCTGGAATTAGAGTACAATCCTGAACTCATCAGTCACAAGCCTGCAATCCCATCTAATAAAAATGGGATTTAGCTGCTTTTACAGATGTAAGCTTGTGGCCCAGGGGATGAGTTATGAACATCACAGAAATTGCATCCTGGCTTAAGTCTCTGATTCCATTCATGTATTGTATTGGCATCGCTACACCCAAAATAAAATCCTGAGTGTTTAAACCAGACAGTAATGTCAAGCTGAAGAGAGGATCAGGCTTTTAGTGACCAGCTGTGCTGTTGGTTATTTTGCCCTGGGATAGAATTTCTCTGAAAGTGGTATCAGACATACAGAATTCATTGATTTTAACTTCTAACCTGAACATAAAGCTTTTCTGCTGGGACCTTGCATGATGTATTTGTTCTTGCAAGGTTTGTTATTGTACGTCTGACAGAAAAATACAACATTGCCTGCCGATACTGAAAATCTCCCGGCAAAAAGCAGAGTTTGCTGTGAATCCATCGGTGGAGAGGAGAACAAAGCTTTAACATTACAGATGGATGGCCTTTCAGCAGAAGTGGGAAAAGTTGGAGACTTGACGGGTTTTTATCCAGGGCGGAGACAAGGGAAAGTAATAAATATAGAAGGTCTGTTAAAGGTAGCACTGAATAAACATCAGGAGGAATGTTGCTGCAGTGTATAAGGAAACTGTCCTGAGATGTGTGGAGAAATAGCATGTGGGTCTGAAAGAAGTCTCTATGACAACCGCAATCTCATAACCACCAGCTGATGTACTGAAAATGGGGTTAATAGTGGGGGAGGGGGACAAAAAAAACCCAAATAACTACGGATGCTGCAAATCAGAAACAAAAACAGAAATTGCCGGAAAACAGAATCGGAATTCTGAACTGAAATGTTAACTACTTTGCCTCTACAGATGCTGAGTATCTCCAGAAATTTCTCATTTCGAATTATAGAATCCTTACAGTGTGGAAACGGGCCGTTCGGCCCAACATGTTCACACCGACCCACTCAGACCCATTCCCCTATCCTATTAGTCTACGTTTCCCTCCTGACTAACACACCTGGCCCTATACATCTCTGGACATCCCAGGGCAATTTAGCATGGCCAATTCACCTAACCCATACCTCTTTGGGTTGTGAGAGGAAACTGGAGCACTGGGAGGATACCCACACAGCCACAGGGAGTATGTGCAAACTCCACACAGACACTCACCCGTGGCTGGAATCGAACCCAGGTCACTGGCGCTGTGAGACAGCAGTGCTAACCACTGAGCCACTGCACTTGGTTTCAGAACTGTAGAAACATAGTGACTCTCACATCCGTGTTTGGGATATTTGCGAAGGCAGCTGTTTGCTTTGGGTCACCTGTCGGGGTCCCCTCGCCAGTCAGTTAGGGTTTTCTTAATAACCCCTGCGAATCACCCTGGGACACTGCATACTGGTGCTATATAAACGTACGTTGTTGGTACATATTTGGTGAGGAAAGGCGGAGACCGAAGATTGGAGTGAACGTCCTGGCTAAGATTCGGAAACCGGAGAGAGTACTTATTTTTTTTAAAAAAACAGGCAGAAGTTGAAATGTAATGCAGCTAAGAGGATGAAAGGAAAGTGTCGAGTAGGAAGGTTAAAAGGAGTCTGAAGTCAGACAAATGGAAACAGTATAATGTGATCACTTGTGAAGAGATGCATAGGATGGTGACCTTGGATTGAGCGCAGCTAAACGTGGATTAAGCAAACCACTTTATGGGAATCCCTTGGGTGCCCAGCTTAGTGCTGCCTCCATCATGTGATAGATGTTGTAAACTGATCCAGAGCTGGAGTTTTTCAGCACAACAGGCTCCAACCCTGTTTCCTTGTGGAAACCAAACCAGTCGGCCGAGTTTTAGTTGAGGATCCGTGACCTCGTGGCTAAGAGGTATTGGATTGAACAGGAAAGAATGGCATAGAGCAGGTGCACCAGGGGGATGGGTTACAATAGTAAAGGGTGATCACAATCCTGAGGACACAGACTATTGTGGTGTACCTGTCTGGCGCATCCTTTATTTCTGTTCAACCACACCAGGGGAGTATAAATCAGGAAATTTTACTAAATCTCTATGATGCACTAATTGATCTACACCCAGAATACAATGAACTGTTAATGGTCACCTTCTCTAAGGGAAGGTATACTGGCAATGCAGCAGGTTCACTCGGTTGATCCTGGGCACGGAGGGGGTGGTCTTATGTTACAGGTTAACTATTTAAGCTTGTATTCATTGGTGTTTAGAAAAACGAGAGCAGACCTTAATGAAACATGGAAAATTCTTAGGGGTCTCGACAGATGGAGAGAGTTTGTTTCCCTTTGTGGGAGAGTCTAAGCTTAGGACATAATCTAAGAGTAAAGATTACACATTTAAGACAGAGATAAGAAGGAATCTCTTCTGTCAGAGGGTAGTAAATCTATGGGCAGAGGGTTGTCGAGGCTGTGCCATTAAGTATTCAGAACAACCTTGATTATCCGAACGAGACGGGGGAGGGGGACAGTATTTTGTTTGGATAACTGATTGTTCAGATAATGTTTTACCGGACCTTGAGATCTTGTTTGGATAATCTGAAATTCAGATAATTGTCGTTGGGATAACCGAAGTTGTCCTGTATTCAAGACTGAGATAGATTCTTATTTAATCAGTAAGGGAATTGGGGGTCGAAGCAGGCAAGTGAAGCTCAGGAGTCTCGGGTCAGCTATGATTGCATTGAATGGTTGGGCCGAATGGCCTGCTTCTGTTTTATTTCTCATGGTTTTTATAGAATGATGATGCTTCTCTCTCCTTGGGTCTATCATTTGCACAGGAGAAAGTGAGGTCTGCAGATGCTGGAGATCAGAGCTGAAAATGTGTTGCTGGAAAAGCGCAGCAGGTCAGGCAGCATCCAAGGAGCAGGAGATTCGACGTTTCGGGCATAAGCCCTTCTTCATTCCTGAAGAAGGGCTTATGCCTGAAACGTCGAATCTCCTGCTCCTTGGATGCTGCCTGACCTGCTGCGCTTTTCCAGCAACACATTTTCAGCTATCATTTGCACACCCTGCATGTGAGAATTGACTGTAAAGTGCTAAAGATATGGGGAAGAGAACAAAGACTTGGACAAATTTGGAAGCGAGTTTGAGAATGTTAGAACGATACATTCCCAAACCGGGGGTCAGTATAGGAGCACAGGAGCAGAGCATGTGGAAGTCTTGCTTCAGTTGTGTAGCAAACTGGTGAGACATGTTAAAGTCCCCTTGCCTAACAAAAGATATGCTTCCATAGAAGGAGTGCAGCAGAGGTTCCCAAGACTGAGTCCAGATGTCCTTTGAGGCAAGATTAAGGAAACTAGGCCAATGAGTTAAAGTAGGAATGGAAATGGGTGATATTATTGTGGCGGATTATACCATGGACACAAAATCAGAAATCCTGGAAAAGCTCAGTAGGCCCAGCAGCATCTGTGGAGAGAATTCAGAGTCAACGTTTCAGGTGGAGTGACCCTTCTCTTCACAGATGCTGCCAGACCTGCTGGGCTTTTCCAGCGATTTCTGTTGATTGGGAGTTCTTTTGGTTTTGATATTATGAGCATGTGTTTCACAGATGAACAGTAATAAACCCTAACTCCAGTACTCGGAGAATGTCTTGTCCCTAAATCATCTGTGAGATGTTAAAACTCAGGGTTTTTGCACCTGACTGTCCGTGGACAGGAAACTCACCCTATTACCCCAGCATTTCTTTGCTTCAGTCCCTAGCAGCACCTCAGATTGATCTCTTTTCTCACGCCCCCACCTTATTAGTTTAAATCCTCCCAAGCAGTTCTAGCAAATTTCCCTGCCAGCATATTAGTCCCCTTCCAATTTAGGTGCAATCCGTCCTTCTTGTACAGGCCACTTCTACCCCAAAAGAGATTCCAATTATCCAAAAATGTGAATCCTTCTCCCATACACCAGCTCCTCAGCCATGCATTCATCTACTGTATCCTCCTATTCCTGCCCTCACTATTTCCTAGCACTGGAAGTAATCCAGATATTACTACCCTCGAGGACCTTTTTAAAATTTCTGCCTAACTCCCTGTAATCTCCCTTCAGAATTTCAACCTTTTCCCTTCCTATGTCGCTGGTTCCAATGTGAACAATGACCTCTTGCTGGCCCCTCTCCCCTGTGAGAACATTTTGCACCCTCTCAGACATCCCTGATCCTGGCACCAGGGAAACAACACGCCATTCTGCTTTTTTCTCTGCTGGCCACAGAAACATCAGTCTGTATCTCAGACTACAGAATCCCCTAACACAATTGATCTCTTGGAAGTCAACGTACCCCTCGTTGCATTAGGGCCAGTCTCAATACCAGAAACTTGGCTGTTTGTGCTACATTCCCCTGAGAATCCATCACCCTCTACATTTTCCAAAACAGCATACCTGTTTGAAATGAAAAAATCCACAAAAGACTCCTGCACTAGCTGCCTACCTCTTACCCTCCTTAACCCATTTATGTGACTGTATCGGAGACTCTCCCCCACCCACCCACTCCCCTTTCCTATACCTGCCATCCCACCACACTGTTGCTGTTGCAAATTCCTCATCACTTCTATCTGTCTCTCCAACCGATCCACTCGATCTGATAAGATTCGCATCCAACATCATTTATGGCAGATATAATCCGCAGTAACCCTTAAACTCTCTTTAAACTCCTACATCTGACAAGAAGGACATATCACTGCAAAGGCCATTTTTGCTTCTTCACAATCTACAAACCCAGAAAATAACACTCATTCCTCTACAAACACTGCCTCAGGTTAAATTAATAGCTATGGATTATACTTTAAGTTTAATCAAGAGACCTATCTCCAAAAACATATAATCAAGAAAGAATCCACTGTACTCACTACTGCAGCCTTTCTCTTGGACAGACTTAAAACAACAATTAACTTATCTGATTCTGTGCTGTGAACTTCACCCAACAGTTCCTCCAAGATTAGTTGTGAATTTCACTTTGTTAATTTTCCCAGATGCACTCCGATGTCCAGCGATACACAAATTCAAACACCAAAGGCAGCAGGTTTTCTCTCTCCCCCCTGCACTGTCCTCATCACGTGCTTCCTTTGTCTGCTCTTCTCCCTTTTAAAACTGCTGTTGTTTTGACTTTTGGTTTCCAAAGTTCCAAAACAATGCAACAGCATATAAAACAGTAATTGCTGCTCCTGGAATTCGAGGAAATCCCCTCCAACACCTAAAATACCTCAAAAAAAAAAGCAGCTCTTACAGCCAGAAATTTTTCCTGTCCTCCATCTTGGATTACCCAGAATCCATTTTATATAGAAATGATTAGCAACAAATGGAAAACAGCAGGTGAGTTTTAAGGCAATCTTGTTTCCCAGCTCCTTTTTTGCTCACTCCACTGACAAGTTCATAGAATTGCCACATTGTGGAAACAGGCCATTTGGCACAACAAGTCCACACTGACCCTCCGAAGAGCAACTCATCTAGACCCATTCCCCTAATCTTTTACTCTTGACACAGAACATAGAACATTACAGCGCAGTACAGGCCCTTCGGCCCTCGATGTTGCGTTGACCTGTCATACCAATCTGAAGCCCATCTAACTTGTCCAATTGCTTGTCCAATGACGACTTAAATGCACATAAAGTTGGCGAATCTACTACCATTGCAGGCAAAGCATTCCATACCCTTACTACTCTCTGAGTAAAGAAACTACCTCTGACATCTGTCCTATATCTATCATCCTTCAATTTAAAGCTATGCCCCCTCGTGCTCGCTGTCACCATGCTTGGAAAAAGGCTCTCTCTGTTCACCCTGTCTAACCCTCTGATTATCTTATATGTCTCTATTAAGTCACCTCTCCACCTTCTTCTCTCCAACGAAAACAGCCTCAAGTCCCTCAGCCTTTCCACGTAAAACCTTCCCTCCATACTAGGCAACATCCTTGTAAATCTCCTCTGCACCCTTTCCTTGACTATTGCACCTAACCTACACTTCCCTGTAGCACAATGGGCAAACTAGCATGGCCACTTCACCTGACCTGCACATCTTTGGATTGTGGGAGGAAACCGGAGCACCTGGAGGAAACCCACACAGACATGGGGAGAATGTGCAAACTCCACACAGATAGTCGCCCGAGGCTGGAATCGAACCTGGGTTCCTGGTGCTGTGAGGCAGTAGTGCTAACCACTGAGCCGCCCTGCAAGTGCAAGTTACTTTAGTCTTCAGTCTGTCTTGTCTTGTGAGTGATTCCTAATTCCAGTTGCTTACAAGCCCTGCTCATATTGAATCCAGTACCTGACGACTTATTCTGTCATTCAAAAATATTTGGACGGCACTGATTTGGTGCCTTTTATTGTAATAAAACAGCAAGATACTTCACAGGCAGGGGTATGAAGCAAGTTAAACTCTGAGCCCCATCACATCTGAATACAGATGGCCAAAGAGTGAGGTTTTAAGGAATACCTTAAACAAGGAAAGAGGCAGAGCGGTTTAATGAGGGAGTTTCGGTGAGCCATTGAATTCAGGGATGTTGAAGAGGACAGAATTGGGAGGAGCACAGATATCTCAGAGGGTGAAGGACTGGAGGAAGTTACAGAAATAGAGAGGGGGAAGGATGTGCCAGAGCTTGGAAGTTAATCTGAGAAACTTAAACTCTGTTTCTCACACAATGTAGCTCAGCATGTAACAGGTTAAGAGTTGAACAGGGCTTGACAGGAGGAAGTAAAATATGAGCCCAAATCGGAGAAGTTTGAAACTTTTATCAGAGAAGGGTTAGGGTGACTGGATTAAATCTGGATAGTTTGCATTGGCTTAGCAAAGTGGGTCACCTCTGAGTCCAGGGCATTGTTTTAGGACCACTGGGAGTGTGGAGCAGCAGACGTACTGACAGAGTGCAGCATTGTCAGAGGTAACTCTTGATGGTGAGATTTCAACAAAAGCCTCTCTTTTCCAGCTGAATGGGTGGGTGTGAAAGACCCCACACCCACCGTTCCTGGGTCTGTAACCTGGGCTGAGTTTTTACTTTTCCCTCTGTCAGTACATCCCATTGTTTTGGTGCCCCTTTCATTTTGGCTGTTGATTCATTATCTAGAACCATCCTTGCTCAGTAATGAGTGCTGAGCCCATGACCGTCTTCATTTGTAACGCTAAGGTTCACACTGTTTTTTTGGGAAATTGTTTGGGAAAACGTGAGCAGTGCGCACGGAAATGTTGATTTGGATTATAAGAACAATCTCAGTAACTTGCCCGCCAAATTTAATTGGCAGTTTGAAAGTTACTATTAAATCTGTTTTCTCCAGCCTCGTGGGCAATGTTTTCCAGGTAACGCCAGCGCCTGGTATTGAATGAAAGCATTCTCCTTATCTTTCTTCTGCCATTTAAGACCTTAAGATACAAGAACAGAAGTTGCCCATTCAGCCCCAGTGAGTCTGCAGCACAAAGCAATGAGATTGTTGCTGATCTGAGTTAAAAATCTCACAACACCAGGATATAGTCCAACAGGTTTAATTGGAAGCACACTAGCTTTCGGAGTGTCGCTCCTTCATCAGGTGGTTGTAGTGGATACAATTGTAAGGCACAGAATTTATAGCAAAAGTTTACAGTGTGATGTAACTGAAGTTATACATTGAAAAATACCTTGACTGTCTGTATTTTTCAATGTATAATTTCAGTTACATCACACTGTAACCTTTTGCTATAAATTCTGTGCCTTACAATTGTGTACTGCACAACCACCTGATGAAGGAGCGACGCTCCGAAAGCTAGTGCTTCCAATTAAACCTGTTGGACTATATCCTGGTGTTGTGAGATTTTTAACTTTGTACACCCCAGTCCAACACTCACATCTCCAAATCGTAACTGATCTGATAATTCTCAACTCCACTTTCCTGCCTTTTCCTCAGAACCCTTGATAGTTTAAAGGATTAAAAATCCATCTACGTCAGCCTTTACATATTTAACGAGCCAGCTTTTCTGCGGTAAAGAATTCCACAGATTCATGGCCCTCTGAGAAAAGAAATTCCTTCTCATCTCTGATTTAAATCTGGTAAAAACAATGACTGATTCTGGATTAGTGGTGCTGGAAGAGCACAGCAGTTCAGGCAGCATCCAAAGTGCAGCGAAATCGACCTTTCGGGCAAAGGCCCTTCAATAAATCAGGATTTATTCCTGATGAAAGGCTTTTGCCCGCAACGTCGATTTCGCTGCACTTCGGATGCTGCCTGAACTGCTGTGTTCTTCCAGCACCACTAATCCAGAATCTGGTTTAAATATACTGTCCCCCTATTCGGAGATTATGCCCATCAGTCCTAGACTCTCCCACAAGGGGGGACAACCTCTCTCTCTATCTACTTTGATCAAGTCCTTTAAGAATCTTGTTTAGCTGTCTGTTTCTATCTAACTAAATACAATGCATGGTTTTAGATTTGTCCCAGGGTGTTCTGAAAAATAGCTACCTGGACAAGCATGACCTCTGTTCCTCCCTCCACAGATGCTGCCAGACCTGCTGAATTTCTCCAGCATTTTTTTTTTGTTTTTAATTTCCAAACTCAAGATTCCTTTTTGGATCTATCAGTGCTGTTTGGGAATCCCTTGCCCACTCACTTCAGAGATTGTAGGGGAAGCTGTGTGCTAGACCCCAATAGTTAGTTCTGATTTCTCTTCACAGTTGCTTCCAGACCTGCTGAGCTTTTCTAGCAACTTCTGTTTTTGTTTCTGATTTCCAGCATCCTTTGGGGGTTTTGTTTTAAGCTGTTTACGTGCTAACTGCTAAAGCTCTGCCGTCTCCTCTGTTTTCTTGCAGGGGCCAATGAGGAAGACGAAGGGGATGACATGTTGCTGAAACACAGGAAGGAGTTCTGGTGGTTCCCCCATATGTGGAGTCACATGCAACCGCATCTGTTTCACAATGAGACAGTTTTAGCCGAGCAGATGAAGCTGAACAAGCAGTTTGCATTGGTAGGTCCCAGCTTGGATTTGTATTCCCTTTTGGAACAGGCAGTGAAGACTTTGTGAATCCAACCCGTTCGACAGATCACTGGAATCCCAGAACCTGCCCCACGTATAACTCAGAGTGATTGACTTAACAAAAAACGCCTGTATATACTCAAGTAATAGTCGAATTTTTTTGACTAGAGTCATAGAGATGTACAGCATGGAAACAGACCCTTCGGTCCAACCCATCCATGCCGACCAGATATCCCAACCCAATCTAGTCCCACCTGCCAGCACCCGGCCCATATCCCTCCAAACCCTTCCTATTCATATACCTGTCCAAATGCCTCTTAAATGTTGCAATTGTACCAGCCTCCACCACTTCCTCTGGCAGCTCATTCCATACACGTACCACCCTCTGCGTGAAAAAGTTGCCCCTTAGGTCTCTTTTATATCTTTCCCCTCTCATCCTAAACCTATGCCCTCTAGTTCTGGACTCCCCGACCCCAGGGAAAAGACTTTGTCTATTTATCCTATCCATGCCCCTCATAATTTTGTAAACCTCTATAAGGTCACCCCTCAGCCTCCGACGCTCCAGGGAAAACAGCCCCAGCCTGTTCAGCCTCTCCCTATAGCTCAAACCCTCCAACCTGGGAACATCCTTGTAAATCTTTTCTGAACCTCTTCAAGTTTCACAACATCCTTCCGATAGGAAGGAGACCAGACTGCTTTTTAAGGTTAACTTTATGGGGTCGCCTATTACATGGATGCTAGTTTTGAGCGGCTGAAATTCATGCACATCAAAATTAATCAAAATCATTAGCAGAAACCCAACTGACCTCTCAACAAATGAAAAAAATGAATTATGATGATTCTGAAAACCTGGCGCGGGACACAACAGCCAGCGGACTGGAAGACTGGGAGAAGAGCGGAATAACTGGCAGACTGGAATGCTGGACTGAGATGTGACAGCCAGCACACTGACTCATAAATGTCTATCTGTTATCTGAAGAGCTAGGGTTAACTTTTACACAGGATATGTGAAATATTCCAGGTTATTTGGCCAAAAACAGGGGGTTGACTTTTACTTGAGTTTGACTATTACTCTAGTATAAACGGTACTTAAATTCATTGAATCTGGAACTCGCTGCGTGGTCAGGGCAGAAACCTTTGTAACATTTAAGAAGCAATTAGATATGCACTTGCAATACCAAGACATGCCAGGCCATGGGTCGAGTGCTCTAAGTTAGAATTTGAAGAGTTAGGTGCTTTGCTTTTGACCGGCACAGACTTGATGGGCCAAATGGCCTTTCTCTGTGCTGTACACCTCTGTGGCTAATCACTGAATGGTGAGTACCATTTGTCTGTCAGGGCTCTTTGGTAAAGCTATCCAGTTAGACCCACATCATTGTCCTTTTCCCATATTACTGCAACTCTGGTCCAATCAGGTTTTCCTCCACTTCCTTTTTGAACGTTACTATTAAATCTGCTTCCAATGCCCTTACAGGAAACGCATTCCAGATCATTGTTCGCATCCTGTGTTAAAAATAAACTTACCTCAGTTTGTCCCCTGGTCCTTTTGCCAACCTTCTCAAAACTTGCTACTTCTGGTGATTTCCCCTTCTCTCAGAGGAGACATTTTCCCATTTTTTACTCAATTAAAATCCCTTCAGGGTATTGAAGGAAGTTCCTTTCAACCTTTTCTGCTCCCAGGGATAGCATCCCTAATGTCTCTATGTTCTCTGCATAACTGAAGGCATCATTTGGTTGACTCTTCTGGAACCTCATTGCGGTTCAAGAGAACCACGGGGCACCCTGCAGGCATATTGCTACTCTGATGAAGGGCTTATGTCCAAAACATCGATTCTCTGCTCCTCAGATGCTGCCTGACCTGCTGTGCTTTTCCGGTTCCACACTGTCAACTCTAATCTCCAGCATCTGTGCAGAAACAGTTTTACTGTGTACGTGAATTGAAAGTAACCTGAAGAGTGTTTTGAGACCGGATACTTAAATTGAGAAGATGCTGTAGTCCTTAAAGCCGGTCCATCTAAACACCACCTCATAGAATCTCTGAATTGGAACTGTGCAGGAGGCCATCCAGCCTGCACTCTGTCCATTACCTGATGCCTGTCTCCTACATTTCCCCGATATCCCTGCACACCATTGCAATCCAACTAATCCCTCAGTGACCTCTTGAATGCTTCAGTTCAACCTGCCTTCACTGCAATTCCAGAGCCGAAAAGTGTGCTGCTGGAAAAGCACAGCCGGTCAGGCAACATCCGAGGAGCAGGAGAGTCAACGTTTTGGGCACAGGCCCTTGATCAGAAATGGGCTTATGTCCAAAACGTCGACTCTCCTGCTCTTCGGATGCTGCCTGACCAGCTGTGCTTTTCCAGCACCACACTTTTCAACTCTGATTTCCAGCATCTGCAGTCCTCGCTTTCTCCACCAAAATTCCAGGCATCTTGGGCAACATGTCGCCATGAAAAACATACGGAGACTATTCAACCCCTCAGGGGTGTTCTGCCATTCAGTTAGATCCATGGCTGACCTACACCTTAACTCCATTCTCTCGTCTTGGTTCCAAGGCTAGACGCTGGGTCAGGATGCTGGATCATCCTGCTGACAGCACCTGCACTGCAGCGCCTCACCATCATCTCCTTGAGGGCTGATTGGGATATGAAATCACCAGCAACTCTTCCATTGCCTTGAACAAATTAAACGAAAACTTGTTTTACAGAAATCTAATCTCCATTTTGAAGCCTCAAGAAGTTTGTGAGGGAGAGTGTTTGCAGATTTCCTCTGGCTTCTGTCTGAGAATGTGTTCCCTGACATTAACCCAGAACAGCCTTGCTCTAAAGTCTGGTTGAAGATTTGTAGCTCGGGTGTCCGTTGTTGTGGTTCTGTTCGCCGAGCTGGAAGTTTTTGCTGCAAACGTTTCGTTCCCTGGCTAGGGAACATCATCAGTGCTATTGGAGCCTCCTGTGAAGCGCTGCTGTGATGTTTCTTCCAGTATTTATAGTGGTTTGTTCTTGCCGCTTCCGGGTATCAGTTTCAGCTGTAGTGGTTTGTATATGGGGTCCAGGTCCATGTGTCTGTTAATGGAGTTTGTGGATGAATGCATGTGAATGGCATTCATCCACAAACTCCATTAACAGACACATGGACCTGGACCCCATATACAAACCACTACAGCTGAAACTGACACCCGGAAGCGGCAAGAACATCCATCAACAGACACATCGACCTGGACCCCACATACAAACTACTACAGCTGAAACTGACACCCGGAAGCGGCAAGAACAAACCACTATAAATACTGGAAGAAACATCACAGCAGCGCTTCACAGGAGGCTCCAATAGCACTGATGATGTTCCCTAGCCAGGGAACGAAACGTTTGCAGCAAAAACTTCCAGCTCGGCGAACAGAACCACAACAGCCTTGCTCTGATTTGAAGCTTGCACTCCGTGTTGTGCTCTCACCCACTGGAGAAATTTTCTCTCTTTTGACCCCAACAACTTCAGAAAGAGAAGCAGTCATAGAGATGCACAGCACAGAAACAGACCCTTCGGGTCCAACTAATGCATGTCAATCAGATATCCCAACCTAATCTAGTCCCATTTGCCAGCATTGGGCCCATATCCCTCTAAACCCTTCCTATTCATATCCCCATCCAGATGCCATTTAAATGTTGCAATTGTACCAGCCTCCACCACTTCCTCTGGCAGCTCATTCCATACCCGCACCACCCTCTGTGTGAAAAAGTTGCTCCTTCAATCCCTTTTAAATATTTCCCCTCTCAACCGAAAGCTATGCCCTCTAGTTCTGGACTCCCCCACCCCAAGAAAATTGTCTATTTATCCTCTCCATGCCCCTCATGATTTTATAAACCTCTATAAGGTCACCCTCAACCTCCAACGCTCCAGGGAAAACAGCCCCAGCCTGTTCAGCCTCTCCCTGTAGCTCAGATCCTCCAATCCTGGCAACATCCTTGTAAATCTTTTCTGAACCCTTTCAAGTTTCACAACATCTTTCTGATAGGAAGGAGACCCGAATTGCATGCACTATTCAAAAAGTGTTTGATAGAGGTTTATAAAACCATGAGGGGCATGGATACGATAAGTAGAGAAAGTCTCTACCCTGAGGTGGGGTAATCCAGAACTAGAGGGCATAGGTTTAGGGTGAGAGGGGAGAGATACAAAAGAGACCTCAGGGGCAACTTTTTCACACAGAGGGTGGTACGTGTATTGGATGAGCTGCCAGAGGAAGTGGTGGAGGCTGATACAATTGTAACATTTAAGAGGCATTTGGATGGGTATATGAATAGGAAGGGTTTGGAGGGTTGTGGGCCGGGTACTGGCAGATGGGACTAGATTGGGTTGGTCCGAGCTGTACATTTCTATGACTCTATAACAGCTGAAAGAATATTTGTTCACAGGTACTAACCGTCAAAGACTTTATGCTTTAATTAATATCTGGAGACCAAAACCTCTGAGGTCCTAATAGCGTTATATTCTTGTAGAGAGCCTGATCACCCACTGTGGATATTTGGGAAATCTCTGTCTCCTTCTGTACCCACTGACCTGTGCTAACTCCTGGACAGGCAATGCCTTCCATTTAACAATTCACATCCTTTAGTTTTCAATCTCTCCATCTCTCTCCACACCTCTGTCACCACCCCAACCCTTCTGAGCTCTGGCCTTTGTGCATTCACAGTATTCATTGCTGAGCCACTGGTGCCCATGCAGATAGTGCCTGCTGGACTTTGCCCCATTGAATCTCCTGCCAACACCTCTCTACCTCCCTTCCTCTGAGACAATCCTGAAAACCTACCTCTGACCAACCTTCAACCAAACGGTTGTGATATCGCCTTCCATGCTTCATTGTTAAATATCATATGATAACCCTCCTTGTCATATTTTATTACATCTGTCTTGTTGTATGAATCCAAAGAGTTCTTGTGAACCCACTTTTAAACAATTAATGTGGAATTTTGGATGGAAGTCTTCAGTATTCCCAGGCTGTCATTCCAGTGTGATTCCAAGAAAGTGATGTTTGGGTTTCAGGCATGAGTCGTCATCTGCTAGATTGGGCAGAAATCTCCATCCTAGTTAGTCCTTTCTTCATTCACAGAATGAGTAAGATCCTGCAGAATGTCCGTTATCCGAACAAAACTTCAGGGCGAACTGTTGCTCAGTAAACCTCGGGGGAATGCACAGCCTGAAATCAAATTCTAATAAGACTGAAAGTTGCATCATATCTGGCGAGAGAATGTTGTTTGTACAGTGTGCTGCAGTTCATTCCCAGTGGAAATGCACTTTGACATCTGTATTGCAATCTGGAGCTGTGGATGGGTGACAGTGGAGGGTCCAACTTCCTTTTTGTCACATGGTTAACTAGAAATCTGTTGTGTACTGTCTCCATGCCATTTCTGTGGGGAACAAATTTGAAACACCGCCTTTTTAGCTGTGCTGGGAAACTGCTTAGTCATGACCACCTGGTTTGGGTATTGAACTGAGAACTTCTGGCTCGGAGGCAGGGATATAACCCATTTCCCCTCAAGGGATCCTCTGTGTTATTATCCTGCCTGTTTTTGTAGACTCCACACAATTAGACGGAACTAAACATCATTGGTCTCCATTGGCCCAACATTACGAGGAGGTGTTCCTAAACTCTGAGATGGGCGACTTAACTCCACTTAAGACCTGATTTGTACATACTGCCACTGAATCCTAGCAAACACTGCTGATGCTTCGCGAAAGAGGTCAGGACAGAAAGCAGCTCAAAACGTTCCTTGTCAATGGCAGATATGTTCAACAGCCTTTTAAATTGTAGCCTCCTATGCCCTAAATCCCCGCTGTCTGCCCATGCCACTGTGAACAGCTGATGTTTTATTCATGCTGGGGAGTTGAAATCACTGCACGCTCTGTGGCACGGTGTGTGTGATTTGTCTTCAGCGGTTCGGGTAGGCCAGCGTAATGGGGATTTATCTGCGCGGCTCTGATGGAGTATAATGGAAATGTAGCACTGTGCCAGGCTGTTCACCCCCCCACCCCCCAATCTCTCAGTCACACAAACAGCAGTGAAAGGGAGACTGGAGTCCACAACAGTCTTATCAGTGATCACCTCCTCAAAATGGACTGCTTCCCACCGGCCGCCTCCTGAGCCTCCACTATCAGTTGAGGCAGCAGTTCGAGGCTTGGTAAGATGATTTTCCTCTTTCACCCTGCACCCTCCCTCCCCCCACTTACTGAGCCCAGCTGAATAAATTAGGCTGTGTTTTTCTGATCCCCACAGCTCTGCGATGTGTCCACTTTAATCTGTTCACTGAAGATAACCTCAGCACAGTTGACTGTAACACAATCCATTGTCCTAATGGTCGTTTAACATGGGTAAAAACAATGACTGCAGATGCTGGAAACCAGATTCTGGATTAGTGGTGCTGGAAGACCACAGCAGTTCAGGCAGCATCTGAGGAGCAGCAAAAGCCCTTCATCAGGAATAAAGGCAGAGAGCCTGAAGGGTGGAGAGATGAGCTAAAGGAGGGTGGGGGTGGGGAGATAGGAGCATAGAATACAATAGGTGAGTGGGGGATGGGATGAAGGTGATAGGTCAGGGAGGAGGGTGGAATGGATAGATGGAAAAGAAGATAGGCAGGTAGGACAGGTCATGGGGACAGTGCTGAGCTGGAGGTTTGGAACTAGAGTGAGGCGGGGGAAGGGGAAATGAGGAAACTGTTCAAGTCCACATTGATGCCCTGGGGTTGTAGTGTTCCGAAGCGGAAGATGAGGCGTTCTTCCTCCAGGCGTCTGGTGGTGAGGGAGGGGCGGTGAAGGAGACCCAGGACCTCCATGTCCTCAGCAGAGTGGGAGGGGGAGTTGAAATGTTGGACCACGGGGCGGTGTGGTTGATTGGTGCGGGTGTCCCGGAGATGCTAGGAGTGCCCAGTCTCCCCAATGTAGAGGAGACCGCATCGGGAGCAACGGATGCAATAAATGATATTAGTGGATGTGCAGGTAAAACTTTGGATGTGGAAGGCTCCTTTAGGGCCTTGGATAGAGGTGAGGGAGGAGGTGTGGGCACAGGTTTTACAATTCCTGCGGTGGCAGGGGAAGGTGCCAGGATGGGAGGGTGGGTTGTAGGTGGGCGTGGACCTGATCAGATAGTCACGGATGGAACAGTCTTTGCGGAAGGCGGAAAGGGGTGGGGAGGGAAATATATCCCTGGTGGTGGGGTCTCTTTGGAGGTGGTGGAAATGTCGGAGGATGATTTGGTTTATGCGAAGGTTGGTAGGGTGGAAGGTGAGCACCAGGGGCGTTTTGTCCTTGTTACGGTTGGAGGGGTGGGGTCTGAGGGCGGAGGTGCAGGATGTGGACGAGATGCGTTGGAGGGCATCTTTAACCACGTGGGAAGGGAAATTGCGGTCTCTAAAGAAGGAGGCCATCTGGTATGTTCTATGGTGGAACTGGTCCTCCTTGGTGCAGATACGGCGGAGGCGGAGGAATTGGGAATACGAGATGACATTTTTGCAGGAGGTAGGGTGGGAAGAGGTGTAATCAAGGTAGCTGTGCGAGTCGGTGGGTTTGTAAAAAATATCAGTGACAAGTCGGTCGTCATTAATGGAAATAGAGGGGTCCAGGAAGGGGAGGGAGGTGTCAGAGATGGTCCAGGTAAATTTAAGGTCAGGGTGGAATGTGTTGGTGAAGTTGTTGAATTGCTCAACCTCCTTGCGGGAGCAAGAGGTGACGCCAATGCAGTCATCAATTTAGCGGAGGAAGAGGTGGGGAGTGGTACCGATGTAATTACCGAAGATCGACTGTTCTACGTAGCCAACAAAGAGACAGGCATAGCTGGGGCCCAAACGTGTGCACATGGCTACCCCTTTGGTCTGGAGGAAGTGGGAAGATTCGAAGGAGAAATTAAGGGTGAGGACCAGTTCGGCCAAACGAATGAGAGTTTTGGTGGAAGGGTACTGTTGGGGACGTCGCGAGAGAATAAAACGGAGGGCTTGGAGGCCCTGGTCATAGTGGATGGAGGTATAGAGGGATTGGATATCCATGGTGAAGATGAGGCGTTTGGGGCCGGGGAAACTGAAGTCTTGGAGGAGGTGGAGGGCATGGGTGGTGTCTCGAACATATGTGGGGAGTTCCTGGACTAGGGGGGAATAGGACAGTGTTGAGGTAGGTAGAGATGAGTTCAGTGGGGCAGGAGCATGCTGAGACAATGGGTCAGACAGGGTGGTCAGGCTTGTGAATCTTGGGAAGGAGGTAGAACTGGGTAGTGCGGGGTTCCCGGACTATGAGATTGGAAGCTGTGGGTGGGAGATCTCCTGAGGTTCTGTATGGTCTGGGAGATGATAGTTTGGTGATGGTGGGGTGGGGTCATGGTCGAGGGGGCAGTAGGAAGAGGTGTCCTCGAGTTGGCGTTTGGCTTCAGCGGTGTAGAGTTCAGTTCGCCAGACTACCACTGCACCCCCTTTATCCGCTGGCTTGATGGTGAGGTTGGGATTGGAGCAGAGGGATTGGAGGGCTGCACATTGTGAGGGTGAGAGATTGGAGTGGGGGGGCGGGTAGACAGGTTGAGGCGGTTAATGCCCTGGCGGCAGTTGGAAATGAGGTTGAGGGCAGGTAATAGGCCAGCGCGGGGTGTCCAGGTGGATGCAGTGTGTTGGAGGTGGGCGAAGGGGTCCTCGGAAGGTGGGCGGGAGTCCTGATTGTGAAAGTAAGCTCGGAGGCAGAGGCGGCAGGAGAAGTGTTCGACATCACGGCGTGTATTAAATTCATTAATGCGTGTCCATTTAAGGCCGAGATTGTTGATTGGTAGGGGAGTCAGGAGTACTGGGGAAAACTCTGGAAAGTGGACGTGAGGAATGTTGGATCAGCCTTGATCCTATTGAATGGCACAGCTGGATCGAAGGGCTGAGTGGCCTACTCCTGTTCCAATTTCTTATGGTCTAACGGACTCAAAGCGCTAACTCTGTTTCTGTCTCTGCCAGACCTGCTGAGTTTCTCCAGCAATTTCTGTTTTTGTTTCCGATTTCCAACATCCACAATTCTTTGCTTTATAATACTGTGCTTAACCTTTTGATGTTGTAGAACGGCTTGCATTCTGTTGCAGTCATTGGAATGGTGATGGTGACGTGTTCCATGAGGTTGTAATTGAAGGGGCTGCGTGGGCTGAATTGTCTTTCAGAATAGTCCTTTCTAATCAAAGCCCCGGACTTTTGCAGGACCACGGTATCCCGATTGACATGGGCTACGCAGTGGCACCACATCATTCAGGGGTATATCCAGTTCACAAGCAGCTCTATGAAGCCTGGAAATCCATCTGGGGAATCCGAGTCACCAGCACCGAGGAGTACCCCCACCTGAAGCCAGCCCGATATCGCAGAGGGTTCATTCACAACGGTATCATGGTGAGTACCTCTGACAGCTTAATGCGGTTGTGGTTTCGCGTGTCTGACTAATTTGCTGTGGATCACCAGTTAAAATTTGTCTTCCCTTCCCCAGTCGATGAGAGCGATTGTCTTGTGTGTTGTTATCGCCCCCAGTGGTTGAGGCTGGAATTGCTCAGTCTGAGAAATAAAAAAAGACTTACATTCAGAAAGGAGGAGAAAGTGAGGTCTGCAGATGCTGGAGATCAGAGCTGAAAATGTGTTGCTGGTTAAAGCGCAGCAGGTCAGGCAGCATCCAAGGAACAGGAAAATTCGACGTTTCGGGCATAAGCCCTTCATCAGGATTTTGGATGAGCAGAGGGATCTTGGTGTCTATGTACACAGATGTCTGAAAGTTGCCACCCAGGTAAATAGTGCTGTGAGGAAGGCATATGGTGTACTGGGCTTTATTGGCAGAGGAATTGAGTTCCGGAGTCCTGAGGTCATGTTGCAGTTGTATAAGACTCTGGTGAGGCCTCATCTGGAGTATTGTGTGCAGTTTTGGTCGCCATACTATAGGAAGGATGTGGAAGCTTTAGAACGAGTGCAGAGGAGGTTTACCAGGATGTTGCCTGGAATGGTAGGAAAATCGTATGAGGAAAGGCTGAGGCACTTGGGGCTGTTCTCATTGGAGAAGAGAAGGTTTAGGGGAGATCTGATAGAAGTGTATAAGATGATTAGGGGTTTAGATAGGGTAGATACTAAGAACCTTTTACCGCTAATGGAGTCAGGTGTTACTAGGGGACATAGCTTTAAATTAAGGGGTGGTAGGTATAGGACAGATGTTAGGGGTAGATTCTTCACACAGCGGGTTGTGAGTTCATGGAATGCCCTGCCCGTATCAGTGGTGAACTCTCCTTCTTTATGTTCATTTAAGCGGGCATTGCATAGGCATTTGGAAGTTATTGGGCTAGTATAGGTTAGGTAGGACTCGGTCGGCGCAACATCGAGGGCCGAAGGGCCTGTACTGCGCTGTATCCTTCTATGTTCTATAATATGAAATCATGAGGGGTGAATGTTAGGTGTCTTTTCCCTGGGGTGGGGGGATTTCAAGACCAGGGAGCATATTGTTAAGGTGAGAGGAGAAAGATTTAAAAACAACCTGAGGGTCAACTACATTAGACAGAAAGAGGTTTGTGTGTGGAATGACCTTCCAGAGCAAGTGATGGTTGTGGATATGGGTACAATGGTTAAAAGACACTTTTGGATAAGTTCATGAATAAGAAATGTTTGGAGGGATATAGGCCATACGCAGGCAGGCGGGACTAGGTTGGGATAATGGTCAACGTGGATGGCTTGGACTGACAGGCCTCTTTCTGTGCTGTATGACTCTATGACAGGATCATTTATTTCATAAAAGTTAGTTCAGCAGTGAGTGTTCATGGGGCCAGCACCTCTACTCACCTTCAGAGTAGCTGCCTGAGATGTTCTATATCACTTGAAGCAGGCAGGAGCAGAGGCCCTCTGTTTCATGACTCAACTGAAAGACAGTGCCTCTGATTGTGCAGCACTCCTGCAATATTGCACTGAAATTCAGACCAAAGTATCAGGTCAAATCTCGTCAACCATTGACCTTCTGATTCTGGGGTAATGGTGCCACACGCCACAGGATGCACTGCAGAAATTCACCAAAAAAGCTTCCTTAGCTGCTAAACCCACAGCCATGTCCGAACCCAGAGCTGCTTCCAAATACACTGCCACTTCCATTTTGAAGGACAAGGTCAGCAGTGACAAGGGAACACCGCCCCCCCTGCAGTTTCCCTGCAAGCCACTTAACCATCCTGACTTTGAAATACCGAACAACCTCAGTTATCCAAACATCAATTATCCGAATTTTGGGTTATCTGAACAAGATGTCAATTTCCTAAAAAAAAAGTTATCCAAACAATCAGTTATACAAACAAAATACTCCCCTCCTGTCTCGTTCGGCTAATCGAGGTTGTTTTGTATATCGCCATTCCTTCACTGTCGCTGGGTCAGAATCTTGAAAACCATCCTTGAAGGGCTTTGCAGGTCAGCCCTCAGCACGTGGGCTGGTGTGGTTCAAGAAGGCAACTCACTACCGCCACCTCAAGGCCATTTAGGGCAATAAATGCTGAACCAGCCAGCAATGCCCACCTCCCACAAGTGATTAGATTAGACTTACAGTGTGGAAACAGGCCCTTCGGCCCAACAAGTCCACACCGACCCGCCGAAGCGCAACCCACCCATACCCCTTACCTAACACTACGGGCAATTTAGCATGGCCAATTCACCTGGCCCGCACATCTTTGGACTATGGGAGGAAACCGGAGCACCCGGAGGAAACCCATGCAGACACGGGGAGAATGTGCAAACTCCACACAGTCAGTCGCCTGAGGTGGGAATTGAACCCAGGTCCCTGGCGCTGTGAGGCAGCAGTGCTAACCACTGTGCCACCGTGAATACAAAACAAAATTGATAGAAATAGTGCACAAAGGTATGGGAATAAGAGATTGGCCCAAAGTAATTATGCTTGTTTGAACAGCTGTTGCAGGAACAATGGGCCAAATGGCCTCCTTCTGTTCTTAGTGTAGACTTGATGGGCTGACTGGGCAGCTTCTGCACTCTGTGACTCTGCAATTATTGGGAAACCATAAATTACTGCGATATGTGGCAGAATGAGTTCCCATTTAGAGTTAGGCCCTTTGATCCATTGTGTCTGCACCATTCATCAAGTATCATCTACTGTAGTCCCATTTCCCAGCTCTTGGCCTGTAGCCTTGTCAGCTCTGGCATTTCACATGATCATCTAAATACTTGTTAAATGTTGTAAATATCTACCACCCTTTCAGGCAGTGAGTTCCAGATACCCACAACCCTAGGGGTAATAAAACCTGTTCCTAGTATCCCCTCTAACCCTTCTCCCCTTTGCCCTGAATCTATGATTTGGAGATGGTGTTGGACTGGGGTGTACAAAGCTAAAAATCACAAAACACCAGGTTATAGTCCAACAGGTTTATTTGGAAGCACTAGTGCCACTCCTTCATCAACCACCTGATGAAGGATCCAAAAGCTGGTGCTTCCAAATAAACCTGTTGGACTATAATCTGGTGTTTTGTGACTTTTAACTTTGTAGCCCTAAATCTCTTATTCCCATACCCTTGCGCGCTATTTCTATCAATTTTGTTTTGTATTCACTTGTGGGAGGTGGGCATTGCTGGCTGGTTATTGACCTCTCTACAAAGGGGAAATTCTTTTGCGACCTATGCTGTGTGCCCCTCTCTATCTTGTATATCACAACCAGCCTTGTCTGCTTGAAGGAAAATAACCCTAGCCTTTTGAGTCTGTCTGCATTGCTCATGCAGGCAACATCCTGCTGAATCTCCTCTGCACTGTCTCCATTACAATCACATCCTTCCTACGGTGAGGCAACCAGAACTGCACACGGTACTCCAGCTCTGCATCCCCGTTTTTAGTATCGGGTCTGCAGTGCAGAAGGGACTAGCGTAATGTTCGCCAAAGGATTTTAATTCTCACTTGTTTATTTGGGGTTATGGATAATACTGTCGAACGTTTAAGGAACTTCTCGCATTTTGATTTCAAAACGGAAACAGCCTAGCCACCAGTGTTTGTGGACTGAAAAACGTATCACTCATCAAGTAACCTGTACCCCAGCAGCCTGCGACTCCTTAAAACCATTCGGAAGGTTTTTCAGTCTTGTTTCCACGATGGAAAATGGGTTGCAAGTTCAGTGCTTTATTGCACAATGGAAAACATGCCACAGCAACGCTTGGTGCACAGATAAAACCCCATGTTGACAGTAACTTGATGAATATTTTTCTCTGTTTCTCCTTCTCCCACATCATCCAGGTTCTGCCTCGTCAAACCTGTGGACTGTTCACGCATACCATCTTTTATAATGAGTATCCGGGAGGCTCGAAGGAGTTGGATAAGAGTATTCGGGGCGGTGAGCTTTTCCTTACTGTGCTACTGAATCCGGTAAGTTAGATTTCATGCAGACCTCACTGTGGGAATATTCCCACACGCAGCAATGAGATACAGTTAGAGCAGACTATATCTTGCATACCGTCAGTTTAATTAAAATGACAACAGCAGTCTGCAACTTCAAAGCAAAAGCAAAATACTGCAGATAATGTAAATCTGAAACAAACACAGAAAATGCTGGCCCAACTCAACTGTTCTGGCAGCATCTGTGCAGAGTCAAGCAGAGAGAGAGAGAGAGAGAGAGAGAGAGAGTGTGTTAACATTTTAAATCCAGTATGACTTCTTCAGAACAGCTAGCGGGAGACCTTGAGAACTGGCAGTTCTTAAGCGGACTCAGACAGGATTAGAAACTTTGTCTCACTCTCTCTCTCTCTCTCTCTCTCTCTCTCTCACACACACACTCACACACACACACACACACACACACACACTCCATCTCTCGCACACTCGCACACACGCACACACTCTCACACACGCACACACACGCACACTCTCACACACACACACGCACACACTCTCCATCTCTCTCTCTCTCTCTCACACTCTCACACACTCACACACACACACACACACACACACACACACACACACACTCACACTCCCTCCGTCTCTCTCTCCCCCCCTCCGTCTCTCTCTAGCGCTCTCTCTCTTGCGCTGTCTGTCTCCACAGTTGCTATTGTGTTTCTCCAGCATTTTCTGTGTTTCTTTCAGATTTCCAGCTTTTGCCTGAACTTCAAAGTTGCAGACTGCTGTTATCATGTTTCCTCTGCTGTTCCATTAGTAGCTGTCGCTTTGGCAGCTGTGGGAGTCCACATAATTTCAGCCTGGCATTTCTGATGCCACCTTTGATGTGTTCTGATGGCTTCACAAGCTAAAGAAAAAAGGAACTTGCAGTGCTGGTCACATGACTGTGGAAGGCAGAGGATGACCCTGGTACATGATGCCCCTTCGTTCAAGGGCAATAGGAGCAGGTGATCAATACTGGCCTTGCTAATGATGATCACATCTCAGGAAGGAGTGAAGAAAAAGTGACAGACAGAACTCTAATTCCAGAAATCTGTGCAGCAGAACTTAATCTGTTCAATGAATAGATGAGAAATATGCATATAAATCACAAACAATTGCTTCATCTCAATTACATAATTATTTTGAAATGTAGATGGTTTTGATCCCCATCCTTTAAACTGACAAACCCCAACATAGCAGATGAAATTTAAATTTCAACCAATCAATCTACTTACCCGTGCTGCAAAATTATTAAACATCATCAAAGAACAATTAAACTGATTCTGAGCTATTACGCTGTTGGTTTAGCAATCATTGTTTTTTGTGAGATTAATTGGAGTCACTTCAACAGAGGAGGACATTAAATTGTGCATTATTTGACAAATCACTTGCTAGGCTTTATAAAGCAAGGCATCAAGTCACTCTTTCTTTTAAGGGTTGATTTTATTTTCCGTGGGATTTGGGCGTTGCTGTTAGGAGCATTTGTTGCCTGTGTTCACCTTCCTTGAATTGGTTGCCCCTTTAAACCATTTCAGATGGTTGCTGTGGGGTCACATGTAGGCTTAACCAAGTAAGGATTGGCAGATTTCCTTCCCTAAAGGACATTAGTGAAACAGATAGGTTTTTAGTACAATCAATGATAATCATGTGGCATAGCGATGTAAATCAATTCAGTAAATTTAAATTTCTTCAGCTGCTATGTTACGATTTGTGTCGTGTCCCAAGAGTATTTGCCTGTAATCTTGGTTTTAAGTAATGTTGCGGAAAGCTACAGGAACATGGAGAGTTCCTGTCATTCCCAAAGTATAAAAGTATTTAATAGAAAATACTAAAAAGAGTAACATTAATTTTGTGCAATTAGGTTCAATTAGGGGTAAATTGTTTGACAATAAACTTGGAGCCAGGAGTTTACAAGCACCTGACAATGTGCAAAATTCTTTCATCTGTAATTGGTGTTTGTATTTGCAGCAATTAGAATCTAGTGGTTCCAAAGGCAGGTCATGTTCAACAGCACAGCAGCTGAATAAAAGACAGCCACCGACATGAGATAACACACTTTGTTGTCCAGGTTAACCAAGCTACTCAACAGGAGATCAGCTGTCATTTACAAAGAGCGGAATGTTCTGGGACTGATGATGAAAACTTTTCCGGAAATATCCGATTTAGCAGCATCACGCTTGTGATGTCAGCCATCAGTATTTGTAATACGGGCTTTAACGTGGGAACATAAGTTAGCTGAAATTAGGCCTGTACAATGTTAATTAAATTGGGTCTCTCTGTAATTTGGGGGCTGGAGGTTGGGAGACGGGGGGAGGTCGCAGCAGGAAGATGGGCACCTTTGTGGGGCAGTGGTAGCATCTTTGGACCAGGAGGCCTGGCTCCAAGTCCCACCTGTACCTGAAGTGTGTCATCTCTGTAAATATCTATAGTGTTAATATGCAATTAATAGATTTTATAAACAGCTTAAAAATCATCCAATCTTTGAGGACTTGCTCTCTGCGTCCATTCTTCTGTCACACTTTCTCATTATAATCAATTCCTGAGTTGATGTTTACTGTGAAAATGACCCATATAAACTTGTAACACTGCAACAGCCAGAGATAACTGAATGGCTTCGCAGCTTATCATAGCTAAGCTGCACAGTTCTGATCGTGAAGAAAATCTTCAAATTCCGACCTGCTCGGTTCATCTGTTTTGGCCTCCTAAACTGGAAGTAATTTTTTTTGCTGAATTGAAAACCTGAAGTCTTCCGGTCTTTCTGTATTCGCTCTTGATCTCTGAATGATCTTCACCCCTGGGACACCATTCTCTGAGAGAAACCCTTGGGGCATTCTCCAACAAACTCCATTTGTTTCTCCTTGAAGGGACCAAACCTTCAACTCAAAGCTGTCATCAAACCTGAGGAGAGAAAAATACAAGGCCGTGCTCAGCAGGTCAGGCTCCATCTGAGAGACGAGAGAGCAGAGTCACCCTTTCTCGTCAGTGATGTTTCATCCAGTTTAGAAAAGGTTTGAGAGGTACCCAATTTTCACCAATGCAAGGAAAGAGAGGAGGTCATTGATTGAATGAAATGCAAGAGAGATGAATTGAGCAATGAGGGGGGGAAGGTGATATGGGTGGTCGTGGGCATATTATTAAGGTGAGAGGTAAAGTATTTAAAGACATGGGGGGAGTTTTTTTTTGCACAAAATGGTTCATGGGTGGAGTGAACCTCCAGAGGAAGTGGTGGATGTGAGTACAGTTACAAAATCTAAAAGACTTTTGGATAAGTAGATAAACAAGAGAGGTTTGGAGGGATGTGGGCCAAGTGCAGGCAGGTGGGACTAGATTAGTTTGGGATTATGGTCAGCATGTTTCCTATGACTCTATAAATCAAGAGTCATAGTCTCAAGCAGGTGTTAGTAGCAACCGTAACAGAATCAATTCCAGTACCTCTGTCCAAAATATGGGAAGCAGTGAAATGGTTGAACTCTGTGTTGGGGCATGAAGTTTGTACAGGCACCAAATTGAAAGATTAGAATGCTGTTTGTTGAGTTTTGATGGGACGGTGCAGGGATTTGAGTTCCGAGGAGGATGGGGACTGTATTTGGCAAGCGACTGGAGGCTCAGGGGCACACATCCAGAAGCAGAGATATTTATCACCCTTATGTGTGTTTCTTCTGCCCAGTGCACAGGAGACCACAGTAACCGTTAGACCTCACTGTTAGAACATAGAACAATACAGTGCAGAATGTTGCGCCGACCTGTGAACTATTCTCAGCTTGACCCCCTACACTATCCCATCATCCATGTGCTTATCTAAAGATTGTTTAAATCTCCCTAATGTGGCTGAGTTGATGACATTAGCAGGTAGGGCATTTCACGCCCTTACCACTCTCTGCATAAAGAACCTGCCTCTGACATCTGTCTTAAATCTATCACCCCTCAATTTGTAGTTATGCCCTCTCGTACAAGCTGACGTTATCATCCTAGGAAAAAGTATTTCACTATCTACCCTATCTAATCCTCTGATCATCTTGTACGTCTCTATCAAATCCCCTCTTAGCCTTCTTCTTTCCAATGAGAACAGACCCAAGTCTCTCAGCCTTTCCTCATAAGATCATGTGGCTTTGATGTTGCCCAGGACCTTTTCTAAACTGGATGAAACATCACTGATGAGAAAGGATGACTCTGCTCTCTCTTCTCTCAGATGGAGCCTGACCTGCTGAGCACGGCCTTGTATTTTTCTCTCCTCAGGTTTGATGACAGCTTTGAGTTGGAGGTTTGGTCCCTTCAAGGAGAAACAAATGGAGTTTGTTGGAGAATGCCCCAAGGGTTTCTCTCAGAGAAACAAAAAAAACAAGGGCAGACTGAGAATAGACAGGCGGTCAGTCAACATCTCAACGAAGAATGCCTTGCTGTGAAATTCCTTTTCCAGCACATCCGCATTTTCTTTTGAATTCCTTGATTATACATTGGGCTTTGTAATCCCTCCAGATAGTTGTTCACATTAAAGTTTCTGCAATGAATTTATTACCCTCATCTTTGCGTGTGTCACAATCAAGCTGGCAGTCAAGCAGAGAAAAAAATAACAGCGGTATATCTTGCTGATGGAATGTGTAACTTTTGGCTTGAGTCCATGTCTTAGACGTTGGTGCTTCCCTCGAAATAAATTCTTTCTAATGGGTGGTCTAATGTCTGGGAGGTTTGTACAGGTGTTCAAACGTACTTGAAGGTTGAATTCAGGCAATGTGTAAAATGCACTCCTTTTAATTAATGTGTGTTGAAACAAAGGACATGTATAGCTAACCAGAAGACAAGGTCACATCCTCGTGCTGCTCAGTTGGAACTCAATTGCTTGATCTAGATTATTTCTGGAATACGAGTATTTTGTTACAACATACGCTCAACTATTTTTCAAGATGGATAATACCTTTTTTATCAACTTAACAATAATGCCTTCTCTGGGTAAATTACATTACAGCTCTGCAGTGCAACCTGAGGATTCAGTAACAAAGAATTTACATTTAAATGCACTTTGCATTGCTCATAGCACTTCATGCGGAAAAGATTATTTTGAAATTGTTACAGGCTGCGATTGCTGTCGGATAGATTTTGGCATCTCCTGAGCCCTTATTTCAGAGATAAAACAGGAATAGATCCTGTCAAGTGAAGAAATGTAATATATTTACTCAAAAAGGAAGGTAGATTTTTTTTAAAAACTCCTAACTATAGGCTACTCAGTTTAATGTTAGAGTTTAGTATAAAGGATGTGATAAAGCATTTAGAAATATCTACTATGATCAAGCAACATCCTCATCACTTCATGAAGGGGAAAGCATACCTGACAAATTTGGTACGGTCTTTCAGGAGAACAGCAGGATAGATAAAGGGGAAGTAGTGAATATATTTGGATTTCAGAAAGCATTTGATAAGGTTCCACATTTTAGGCTACTTAATAAGATTTGCTGAAGAAGGGCTCATGCCCGAAACGTCAATTCTCCTGCTCCTTGGATGCTGCCTGACCTGCTGCGCTTTTCCAGCAAGACATTTTCAGTACTTAAGAGCCCATGGACATTACATATTACTGAAAACAAAAGATGATGTAGATCACAGCCGGTCAGGCAGCATCCATGGAGAGAGAACAAGCCAACGTTTCGAGGCTAAGTGACTTTCATCAGAGCTGACGTGAAGTTTGGAGGGGGCAGCAGAAGGTGAACTTTGTTGATTGCATAAATGCCGCCTCCTGCACACTTCATGTCAGCACTGATGAAGAGTCAGTTGGACACAAACATGAGCTTGGGATCTCTCCTTGGATGCTGTCTGACCCACTGTCATCAGCATTTTTTAGTTTTCAGTACAGATTCCAGCATCTGCAGTAACAAGTCTATACATTAGCTTGGACAGAGTATTGGCTAACTACAAGAAGACAGAGTTGGCATCAAGAGTACATTTTCAGGATGGAGCTGAAAATGTGTTGCTGGAAAAGCGCGGCAGGTCAGGCAGCATCCAAGGAGCAGGAGAATCGACGTTTCGGGCATGAGTCCATTTTCAGGATAGCAACCTGTAACTAGTGGTGTGCTGGCATAACAATTTGTTATTAGTAAATGTGAAAGACTTAGATGTGGAAAGTGTACATACTTCTTCCAAGTTTGCAAATGACCCAAAATAGATGGAAGGCAAGTGGTGGGAATGATACAAAGCATCTGCAGAGGGAAACAAACAGGTTTGAGTGGATGGGCAAGGAAATTTCTCAAGCTGGAATATAATGTGGGGAGATGTGAGGTGAGGCACTTTGGCAGGAAGGGGAGAAGAACTGACTGTCACCTGAAGGAAGAAAAACTGCAGCAAGCTACAGAACAGAGGGATTTGTGAGTTCTTGACCAAACGGTTAGTATCCAAATTCACTGGGAAATAGGGAAGGCAAATGGAATGTCAGCCTTTATTTTGAAGAAAATGGAGTATAGAAATAGGAAGGTGTCACTAAAATTATGCAAGATACTAGGCAAAAGTGAGGACTGCAGATGTTGGAGATCAGAGTCTAGATTAGAGTGGTGCTGGAAAAGCACAGCAGGTCAGGCAGCATCCGAGGAGCAGGAAAATCGACGATTCGGGCAAAAGCCCTTCATCAGGACTGGAGGCAAGGATCCTCCAGGGTGGAGAGATAAATGGGAGGGGTTGGGGGTGGGGAGAATGTGGCAATGCATTCTCCCCACTCCCACCCCCACCCCCCTCCCATTTATCTCTCCACTCTGGAGACTCCCTGCTTTCAGTCCTTATGCAAGATACTAACCAGGCCAAAGCTAGAATACTGTGACCAGTTTTGGGCCCCTTATCTCAGGAAAGGTAGACTGGCATTGGAGGCAGTCCAGTGTAGGTTCATTAGGCATGGTAGCAGGTATGGAGAGACTGGCTGATGAGAAGAAGTTAAATGGATGGGAACTGAGCCTCTTAGAAACCTAAGAGGCAACCCTTATTGAAGATACGCGATTCCTCTTGGCTGTATAGAGTAGGTGTGGAGAAGCTATTTCTCCATGTGAGGATCAGAGGACATTAATTCGCAATAAGGGGTCACACAATTCAAGACCAAGATAAAGGAGGAATTTGTTTCTCTCGGAATCATTGGAATTTTTTTTAACACAGAGAGGGCATTGAGTCATCAAGTACATTTGAGGCTGAGACAGGCAGAGTTTTAATTAAGGGAATGAAGGGTTATGGGGGAAAAGGCAGGAAAACGGAGCTGAGGATCATCAGCAGTTTTTGAGAAGGTGTGTAGCTCAGGTTGATGATAAGTATGTCAGTCAGCTCACTGAGCTGGAAGGCTTGTTTTCAGACATTTTGTCACCATGACTAGATAGCATCATCAGTGAGAGTCTCTGGTGAAGCATTGGGTGGTATGTCCCGCCTCTTGGTTTATAGGTTTTGGTTTCTGAAGGTGTATGATGTCATTTCCAGGTTTTTTTTCAAGGAAAGATAGATAGGATCTAAGTCGATGTGTTTATTGATGGAGCTCTGGTTAGAATGCCATGCCTCTCAGAATTCCCGTGCGTGTCTTTGTTTCACCCCTCCTAGGTATTGTCCCTGTCAAAGTGGTGTCCTTTTTTTGTCTGTAGGTATGGAAACTAGTGACAGTGGGTCATGTCTTTTGACACGACTTTAAGGATTATCAGCCATGATCTCCTTGAATGGCAGAGCAAACTTGATGGGCCGAATGGTCCACTTTTGTGCCTAATCTTATGGTCGATGGGATCGCCAATTTTTTCATTGGCTCATGTCTTCCTGCCATTTCATGCTCAGGGTGCCCATTTTCTTCTGGCTTCCTGAGTGGCCTAAGGCAGTTGATAGACCTCCTGCCATCTGTTAGTGAGAGGATCGAATGTGGGCGATGACCTCTGTCCATTATGCTTGGGTGTGGAGGCGCCGGCGTTGGACTGGGGTAGGCAAAGTTGAAGATCACATGACACTGGGTTGTGGTCCAACTGGCTTTTTTGAACCCACAAGCTTTCGGAGCCCCACTCCCCCTCCAGGTAACTAGTAAAGGAGAATACATCCCACACAGAATTTATACATAAGAAATCAAAGGGTCATACAACTGCAGCGAATGTATTGAACAAACTTAAATGGCTGTTAAGTCTTTAATCAGTTAGAATGGAGATGCCACAGGTTTCAATAGATTAATGTGGAAATCCCAGGATCTCTTTCAAGTCACTGCCCCGAGATAACTCAAGGTTTTATTAGTATAAAAGAGGTGACATCTCAGTTCAGGCAATGCATTTTAGGTGTGAGGCCTTGTTTCAAGTCTGTCTTTGTCTTAACCGGGAGTCAGACTGGTTTTATTTCCGAAGTATGAATTTATAAAATGCCACATTGACTGACTGTCTACAGATTGTGTGCTTTTTAAACAAAGAATGCATTTGCAAGTACAAATCTGCAAATGCGTGTTGATGAGGCCCAATCACAGTCCGATAAACAGACACTCCCATGTACATAGACCCTTTCACAGCACTGGAATATCCAAAGAGCTTTACAATTACGTACTTTTCAATTGTGGTCACTATTGTAATGAGGCAAGACTGCAACCAATTCACCTACAGCAAGTTCCCAAAGACAGTAATGTGATCATGGCCAAGGGAGGTTGATTGAGGATAAATATGGTTGAGAGATACAGGGAGAAATCCTTTGCTGTTCTTCAATCTGTTGCAGTTTCTGTGGTGAATTATTGCATTGCTGAGTACTCTGCACATGGATTTGATTGGGGGTAAAACATGTGTGTTGGCATCCTGCAGTTGCTTTGGGTGGGTGTGGCGCAAACTGCCCTCAGAAAGTTTGGCATATCCAGGACAAAACATTCACGCACCTTTCACGATTTTTACTTCCTCCACCACCAATACACAGTCACAGCAGTGTGTGCCTTTTACATGAATCACTGCACCAACTCCCCAAAGCTCCTCAACCAACACCTTCCTGACCTACCCTTCTATCCTGTAGTACAAGGGCAACAGATATGTGAGAACACCACTTCCACCAAGTTCCCCTCCAAGCCACTCCCCATCCTGACTTGGAAATAGTTTGCTGTTCCTTCACTGTTGTTGGGACAAAATCCCGGAATTCCTTCCCAAACGGCATTGTGGGTCTGCATGGACTGCAGCAGTTCTATAAGGCAGCTCCCCAGCACTTTCTCCAAGAATGGATAATAATTGCTGGTAGCCTGTGATTATCCCATCAGTTAGTTCCCCTATCCCCCTCACACAAGTACCGTGTGGGTAATTCATCTGAAATGTTGGCTTGTTTGTACAAGCAGATGGGTTTGTGTTCACTTCGACAGAGGAAAGCATGTCATTCCTATAAAGCCTTGTCACGCCTCTCCACATGTTCCAAAGTTATTCTCGTACAGTAAGTTGCCAACAGTAGAGACAACTCACACGGGTAACATTGTGAATGAAGGAATAACACGTTCAGATGAAGGTTAAAAGGATGAGGAGTGCTTTGACTGGAATGACAGCGGCTGAGAGGAGACTTGATAGAGGTCTACAAAATTACGAGAGGCACAGATAGGGTGGATAGTCAGAGGCTTTCTCCCAGGGTTGAAGTTTCATTTACAAGGGAGCACAGGTGAGAGGGGGACAGTTTAAGGGAGAAGTGCGAGGGAAGAGAGCGGTCAGAGCCTGGAACACAACACCAGAAGAGGTGGGGGAGGCAGGCACCTTTATAGAGACAAAAGTGAGGACTGCAGATACTGGAGATCAGAGCTGAAAAATATGTTGCTGGAAAAGCGCAGTAGTCAGGCAGCATCCAAAGAGCAGGAGAATCGACGTTTCGGGCATGAGCCCTTCTTCAGGAGTCATTCCTGAAGAAGGGCTCATGCCCGAAACGTCGATTCTCCTGCTCTTTGGATGCTGCCTGACCTGCTGCGCTTTTCCAGCAACACGTTTTTCAACATTATAGAGGCATCAAGGTGGTTACATGAATGAGGAGGAAATACAGGGATATAGACTGAGTAAGGGCAGAATGTTTGTTTTTTAGTTAGGGCATGATAATTGGCACAGGCTTGGCAGGCCAAAGGGCCTGTTCTTGTGCTGTACTTGTCTTTTGTTCATTTTTAAGTAAACAGTGGAGTGACAACCAGGGCATGAGCTGTTGAGAAAGTGCACTGGGATCCTTCATTGCCACCTCAATGGCTAGCTATGACCTTAGGTGAATGTTTCACCTGAAGATGGCATCTCCCACAATGTGGCAGTCCCTCAATACTGCACATACAAGTTGATCTCAATCTTGGAATAGTGCTTATACTGGTCATACTCTGCAGTGGGTGGTGCCAAATGAGTCTCTTGCAGAAACTTTGTTTTGATTTATTAATTTATGGGATGTGGGCATCGCAGGCTGGGCCAGCATTTATTGCCGTCCCGAGGTGGTGGTGAGCTGCCTTCTTGAACCACTGCAGTCTACCTGCTGTGGTTTGACCCACAATGCAGTTCGGGAGGGAGTTCCAGGATTTTGACCCAGTGACAGCGAAGGGACGGCGATATATTTCCAAGTCAGGACGGTGAGTAGCTTGGAGGGGAACTTGCAACGTTTTACTTTCAGTTTGCCCCTTGGAGAACTCTGAAGGACTGTTTTAGCAATTTATTTGTCAGCCTTTCCAGAACTGAAAAGTTCTTCTGCTGGGCAAGTCTGCATTTCTGTGTCACCTCATTATTTTAAAAATCTTTGACACCCGAGTGAGTGAGTGAGTGACATGGGGCCGAAACTCATTCTAGAGTTTGAGGGGCTGCATTGCTGTTTTACCCCAGCCATCACTCAGTGGGTAGCACTCTTGCCTCTGGTTCTGAAGGCTGTGGGTTCAAGTCCCACTGTTGGAGTTGAATTCAAGACTTGATCCTCTGGTGTGATAGCAAGTGGGGGGGAGGGGAGGAGGTGTGCTGCATTATGGGAGGTGTCGTATTTGAGATGCTTTTTAACTGAGGCCCTACTTTCTCTCTCGGGTGGAGGGGAAGGGAATAACTGGAGAGAGCGAGGACTGCAGATGCTGGAGATCAGAGTCGAAGAGTGTGTTGCTGGAAAAGCACAGCAGGTCAAGCAGCATCCGAGGAGCAGGAGAGTCGATGTTTTGGACATAAGCCGTTCATCAGGATTATGAAGGAATAAATGGTTTTGTCTTGAGAGAGAATGGGGGAATTATCTTTGTCAAAGTGACAACTATTCAACCAGCATTGCAAAACACAGTCGTCGATGTGATCCATAATCGCATTGCAAGTGACTCCAATTTTGGATGTAGGTTTGCTCACTGAGCTGAAAGGTTCATTTCCAGACGTTTCATTACCTTACTAGGTAACATCTTCAGTGGGCCTCATGCAAAGCAATGCTGAAAATTCCTGCTTTCTATTTATATGTTTGGGTTTCTTTGGGTTGGTGATGTCATTTCCTATGGTAATGTTATTTCTTGTGGTGAAGTCACTTACTATTCCTTTTCTCAGAGGGTGGTAGATGAGGTTGAACTCAATATGTTTGTTGATAGAGTTCTGGTTGGAATGCCATGCTTCTAGGAATTCTCGTGCGTGTCTCTGTTTGGCTTGTCCTAGGATGGATGTATTGTCCCAGTCGAAGTGGTGTCCTTCCTCATCCGTATGTGTGGATACTAGTGAGAGAGGGTCATGTCTTTTTGTGGCTAGTTGGTGTTCATGTATCCTTGTGGCTAGTTTTCTGCCTGTTTGTCCAATGTAGTGTTTGTTACAGTCCTTGCACAGTATTTTGACGTTAGTTTTGCTCATTGTCTGTATAGGGTCTTTCAAGTTCATTAGCTGCTGTTTTAGTGTGTTGGTGGGTTGTGGGCTTCTCAAAAGTCCCTGAAGTGATAAAAGGTGGAATACAAATGCAAGTCTTTTTTGTTTCTCTTCTCTGACCCTAACACAGCCACATGCAATCGAAGTGTTAATGAAAACCTCCTGTTTTGTTGGAGATTGGCTGGTCCAGCACAGAATAGGGATCTGATTTGGAGTATTATTGGTCCCACTGGAGCCCTTCATTCAAATCAGGAAATGCCTTTGCTAAATGAAATGCAAAAGAATTGTTTAAATTGCACATTAGTTGGCTTCATTTCATTGCACTTGTGAATGCCAAGCCCTTTAATTGATGTGATTTATGCATGGGCTTCACATTCTACTGGGATGATTTTGATTTTGAATTACTAGCTGATGTATAACTGAGTCATAAGGGAACCACTCCCTTAGTCGGCCCTAGATGTTGTACCATCCGTCACTGTGTCGCGGCCATCTGATATTGGTTAGTCCCACGCTTTCCAGTCCTGCAAAAAAAAATTCAGTTTTACGTCCTTATCAATCCTAAGTCATGGCCGGAGGTTTTAAATGAGTTTGGGCTGATTCCTACAAATAAGTGGAGTTTGTTTCCAGGAAGCAAAGCCATTCAGGTCATGAGGCTTTATGCCAGTTTGTGCTGGAAGTCCTGGAGGATGGTGAAGTCCACATTGGTGTAGTTAAGAGGACAGATGTGCTAATCCGTCAGGTTTCCCTCAGCATGTTTACCAGGACCTGAGAATATGTCTCGTGCACAATCCATAACATTGCCCTGATGTCCTTTCCTACTAATTATTGCTGTTACCCAGGAAACTAAGGGAGCCATTTTGAATCCTTGGGTTGCAAAAAAGATTTTTCACAGATTTCAGAGTCGCATGCTTTTAGCTGGCTAGGCCCCAAGCTCCAGAAAGCCCCTCCCTTAACCTCTGCTCATCTTTCCTCCTTTTAAGACACGAATAGCCAATGTGAGCCAGCTTTTGGTTGGCACTGTGGCTCAGTGGTTAGCACTGCTCAGCCTCAGCACCAGGGACCTGGGTTCAATTCCAGCCTCGGGCGACTGTGTGTGGAGTTTGCACATCCTCCCTGTGGCAGAAGTGGGTGCTGCAGATTAGAGTCAAGCTCAGAGTGGTGCTGGAAAAGCACAGCAGATCAGGCAGCATCCGAGGAGCAGGAGAATCGACATTCCAGGTGAAAGCCCTTCATCAGGAAACTAAGGGAGCCATTTTGAATCGTTGGGATGTGAAAAGGATTTCCTGATGAAGGATTTTTGCCTGAAATGTTGATTTTTCCTGCTCCTTGGATGCTGCTTGACCTGCTGTGCTTTTCCAGCATCACTGATCTTTACTCCATTCTTCCTGTGTCTGTATGGGTTTCCTCCAGGTGCTCCGGTTTCCTCCCACAATTCAGTGATGGGCAGGTTACGATCCCATTTCTCCATGCTGCGGGGAAGCTCTATTTTTGTGAATCATTAATTTCTGCAGGAGTCCTTGTGTCCTCAATCCAAGTCCAAATGGAACTCAGTAACATAGAGTTGTAAAGTATGGCATAGAAAGAGGCCACTCAGCCCATTTTGTCTGTACCAGTTCTTTATAAAAGCAACACAATCTGGTTAATCTCACTCACCTTACTCTTGGCCCATTCTCCCTGCAATTATTTTCTCTCTCTAATTAGATTAGATTAGATTGCTTACAGTGTGGAAACAGGCCCTTCGGCCCAACAAGTCCACACCGACTCGCCGAAGTGCAACCCACCTAACACCACGGGCAATTTAGCATGGCTAATTCACCTGACCTGCACATCTTTGGACTGTGGGAGGAAACCTGAGCGCCCGGAGGAAAACCACGCAGACACGGGGAGAATGTGCAAACTCCACACAGTCAGTCGCCTGAGTTGGGAATTGAACCCAGGTCTCTGGCGCTGTGAGGCAGCAGTGCTTACCACTGTGCCACTGTGCCACCCACTCTGCTGTCTGCCCAGCTCCCTTTTTGTGGGCATACTGTCGATCTGTATCTAATGCCTGACCAGACCACACCCCTCAAAATATTTCAAAAAGATAGTTTAAACCCTAATTTTTTCTTATTTTAAATACATATTGTGTAGCAGATACAATGGTCAAACTACTGGTTAAGCAAAACAAAATTTATTTTAAACATTAGAGTTAAAATGCAAACAAAGTGAGAGGAAGTTAGAATAATTTAACTCTATTGGAAAACTTAATTGAATAATAGATACAGTACCTATTACTAATTAACTGTTCCAATATAGAGTCAAACAGACCCTTCAGTCTGACCAATCCATGCCGAACATAATCCCAAATAAACTAGTCCCACCTGCCTGCTACTGGCCCATATCCCTCCAAACCTTTCCTGTTCATGTGTCCATCCAAAAGTCTTTAAATGTTGTAATTTTACCCACCACTTCCTCAGGAAGTTCATTCCACACGCAGACTACCCTCTGTGTAAAACATTTCCCCGGCATGTCTTTTTTAAATCTCTCCCCTCGCAACTTAAAAAATGTGCCCCCAAGTCTTGAAATTTCCCAGCTTGGGGGAAAGACAATTACCATCAACTCTATCGAGGCCCCTCATTATTATAAAGTTCTAATAACATCCCATAAACACACACTTTGGCAAAAAGGCAACTTCAGAAAAATAGAGGAACGCATTACTGCAGAAGCTGGAATCTGTACTGAACGTAGCAAAATGCTGGAGATCACAGCAGACCAGGCAGCATCCGTGGAGAGAGAGCAAGCTAACGTTTTGTGTCTAGATGACTCTTCATCATGGATGTGAAGTGTGGAGGGGATAGCATTTCTGCTATAGTCAGGGGGTGAGGGAGTCGTGGATGGAGTTGGTAGAGGGTGTGGTGTAGACTGCTGGGGGAGAAAGGATGTTGATAGTTCAGATTAACTATTAACTGATCGGAATGAGAGAATGGCAGAACAATGGTGAGTCTAACCAAGAACAGATTTGTCTCTCAGGTAATTCCCAGCTTCTGGGTGTAACCGAGAAAGGGAAAAGATAGCCGATTCAACTTCAAGCCCACAACAGCAACTGCTTAAAGCTAAACCTCAAAACTAAAAAAAAAAAGAAAGCTTTCTGTGAGAGCTGGCCACACCCAGCCAGGTTGCTTCTATTGTTCCAACCTTAATAAAAAAAGACCCCACAAGCTGTTTACTTTCTTACGGATAGCTTGTGACTTCTTGTTCAATCTCTCTCTTAAAAACAAAACCCAGGACAAAAATAATCTCTTGAAGCAACAACGTCGTCATAATACTCTTGCAGGATCGTGCATCGTATAACATGGTTTTTCCTCATCACCTCTAGCTTTTTTTGTTCATCGCCCCTTAAGACAGGACAGAGAGAGAGGTCATAGAACAGTACAGCACAGGAATGGGCCCTTCAGCCCATGATGTTGTGCTAAACATGACTCCAAAGTAAACTAATCCTTTCTGCCTGCCCTTGGTCCATATCCCTGCATTCCTTGCACATGCATCTGCTTACCCTTAAATATCCCAATCATATCTGCCAGTATCACCACCTCTGGCAGCGCATTCCACACGCCTACCATTCTCTCTGTTTAAAAAAAAGCTTGCCCCTCACACCTACTTTGACATTTCTCCCTCTTTCCTTGAGTGCACACCCCTATTTTTAGCCATTTCAACTCTGGGAAAAGTTGTAAAACTTGAAAGGGTTCAGAAAAGATTTACAAGGATGTTGCCAGGGTTGGGGGATTTGAGCTATAGAGAAAGGCTGAACAGGCTGGGGCTGTTTTCCCTGGAGCATCGGGGGCTGAGGGGTGACCTTATAGAGGTTTATAAAATCATGAGGGGGCATGGATAGGATAAATAGACAAGGTCTTTTCCTTGGGGTGGGGGAGTCCAGAACTAGAGGGCATAGGTTTGGGGTGAGAAGGGAAAGATTTAAAGGGCATGTAAGGGGGCAACTTTTTCACACACTGGGTGGTACGTGTATGGAATGAGCTGCCAGAGGAAGTGGTGGAGGCTGGTACAATTACAACAGTTAAAAGGCTTTTGGATGGGTATATGAACAGGAAGGGTTTGGAGGGATATGGGCCAAATGCTGGCAAATGGGACTAGATTGGGTTATGATATCTGGTCGGCCTGGGGTGTTTGGGGTGGGGGGGACGGGGGTCTGTTTCCGTGCTGTACATCTCTATGACTGTATCTTATTGCTATTACCAAGCTGCTACCCCACATAATCATTCTGCAAGGAGGCAGAGAGAGGGTGGGCTCTGAATATGCAATAAACGAAGCACTGCTGGAGGATACACCCTCCTTGGATCTGGTGAGGGTCAGGAGGCTGAATCGTGTCCGTCAGCCCATGTTGATTCACATATTGAGCTGGATTATGTTGTGAATAGAGTGTATCCTTCTCCCCAACTCCGAGCCAAGTTAATGAGATGATCTTTTTTGTTCACTTGCCGAGTACACATGTTTCACTGTAGTTAATATTTAAACAGACTTGTTCAGAATCCATTCCATGAATGGGTCAAATTTCTCTCCTAGTGCAAAAGCAAATAACTTTGCAAAGTTTACTGTGCAGCAACAAAAGGAAGGAAAGTAAATTGAACCAAGGATTGTGCGTGCAGTTCATTAGGAACTGCCAAAGGAGGCTGTTTTGCATCAGCAATGCATAATACTTCCCTGTGATAAAGGCATCTCTGTGAAAGCTAACATTAATGCAATAACCTTTGTTCCAACTTGATAACAACTGATCACATTAAGGGCTTTGAAAAATGTTAAGTATTGTTTGCACAGAGTATATAACAAGGAGCAGAATCTAAACGTTAAGTTCTATCGCCTGTCAGTTATTGGAGATGTAACAGCTCCTGGTTGAGTGAAAGAGATGAATTGCGTTGTCTCAGTTCAAGAATGAACATCACCCTGTTCAACAAAAAAAAATTCCGTGTCTGTAATTTGGTTTTCTGTTACCAAGCTGCCCAGGCTATCGTTACACGAAGCATCACCGACTTAAACCTGCTCCCTGACACCCCACCTACCTCCAACCTCTCTCATCTCTCAGTACTTTAGTTGTTCTTCCTCAGATACCCCTTGGGAGTCCAGGCATTTGCCATCTCCTTGTTCATTCTCCAAAAAAGCCTGAATTCATCAAAACTCCTTACAACCTGTATCCTAACTTGGACCCATTCTCTTTCACCCTATCACCCTGCCGTCTCACTGCCCTGCCCTGGTTCCTGTTCTGACAAAGCTTTGTTTTAAAATGGTCTCCTTCAGTCGCAAATCCCTCCAGGGTTGTGCCCCTCCCTATGTCTTCAATCACCCCCAACTCCATCTCTCTCCTGGATCTGTCTGCCCCTCCAGTTCTGAATTCCTGTGCCTCCCTGATCGCTTTTGTTCCACCAGCGATGGCCATACTTTTAGCATCCTGAGCCCCAAACTTCCTTCCTTAAAACTGTCTGTGTCCCTCCATCCATTTTGCAACTCCTCAAAATTTTGGCCAATCCTTGGGAGCTCTGCTTATCCAAGTCTGTGACACGTTTTTGTTCGGTCGCACTCCTGTGAAGCGCTTAGTGACATTTGGTTAGAGGTGCCGCCCTAATGCCAGTTGTTGTTGTTCTATCTGGTTCAGCCTGATCTTCTGGTTCTCCATTCCTGAATCTGCAGGCACCTGGCCTCAGCTCAAATGAACTGCCGTGGGCTATGACCCAACGTTAATTTGTTCCTGGAACTCTGTCTGTCGAGTTAGTTCAGTTGATGTGGGTCTCATCCGCACCTCCCCAGGTTTTAAGAAGGCAGCAAGGAAGCTGGGAGTTTATTCCAACCATTGCAGAGTGTTAGCCTCCTCAGTCCCGTTTCTCCAGAGATCTGGAGCTACCAGCAAGAGTTAGACGCGTGCTGATATGCCTTCACTCACCCTCCGCAGAGCCATCATAATTTAACACCGCCACCACCCAGTTAGAAGGAATCAGGGTCACTTGTGGATGAACATCCGTTGATTGGCGTGTGAGCCCTTTGTGGTGCTGGTGGGACTGACCGTGTTATATTGGCAGCTGTCCATCCCACTTTGGGAATACAGCGGCGCAACTAAATCAGCTTCAGCTGCTCAGTTAATTGGGAGACCAGCCACAGTCAGTACTGCAAAGACAGGGAAATGCAGCAGACACAAACGTCGCGGAGTTTGGAGACCGCTTGGTGGGGTTTTGAATTGAACGAACGGCAGATTTTCTGCTCCCTGGCCTGAGTGATTATTAGCGGCAAGACCCATGTGTTGCTTTATGCAGCCTGACTGATGGCCCTCCCCTCTCCCAGATATCATTCTGTTTCAACTGATAAGCTCAGATGCCATGGGAGCAGAATTTGGCCATTCGGCCCATCAAGTCTGCTCCGCCATTCGATCATAAGTAGACGGACAGGAGGCTGGAAGAACTCAGCATGCCAGGCAGCATCAGGAAATGGAGAAGCTGTCGTTTTGGGTGTGACTCCTCCGCCTCCTGACGCTGCCTGGCTTTACTGTGTCCTTCCAGCCCTCCTGCATGTCTACTTTGGATTCCAGCATCTGCAGTTCCTCTGTCCCCGCCCTTCGATCATGGCTGATATGCTCCTCACCCCCATTTTCTTGCCTTATCCCCAGAACTCGTCAACCCATTTCCAGTTTAAAATCGGTCTAACTCCTCCTCAAATCTCTGTCGCAGCACTTTGGGGAAGCAAATTCCACAGATGCACCACGCTTTGGGAGAAGTCGTTTCTCCTCAACTCTGTTTTAAATTTAAATTAAATTATCCTAAGACTCTGACCTTGCTTTATATTTCAGAGATTCAGCCGAAATGCCACATGCAGATCAGTCAAGTCAGGAGGCACATAAGAGGATGGCCTTCAAGGCTTGAATAGTACAGAACAGAGAATAGTTTTTATTGTCACATACACTCAATGAGTACAGTGAGAAGTTTATACATCGCCAATTACAGCGCCAACTTAGATACAAGAGTACCTAGGCACAGCCTCTTTAGTTATGAGATTTGTTACAGAAGCAAAGTCTCCAGCATTTTTGCACAAAAGACTTCAGTCAAGCGGGCCACGCTGGCACCTAGCTTTGAGCCTGCATCAGGCATTGGTTCCACACCGTGCCAGTGACGTGCCATGCTGGGAGACTGCTGTGGGAGGCCGAGAGGTCGTCACGCCAATGCCAGCAGACAGCTGAGGCTCTTTGGGTGAGTAAAATCAAAGCAGAAAAGTGCTGCCAGAAGCAGGGGAGAGTTAGCATTTCGAGTCCAAGGCCAGTCTTCCACAGAACTCCAAAGAAAAGTCATGCCAGACTTGAAATGTTGACTCCGTTTAACTCTCTGCAGATGCTTCCAAACGTGCAGAGTTTCTACAGCACTTTCTGTATCTATTTCAGCTTTTCAACATCTGCAGCATTTTGCTTTTCTTTATATCTTTGGGTAGCGGTTCCATCTGAGATCTCCCGCCCACACCATGTTCCGTTCCAAAATCGTCACTGAAGCAGATCAAACATTCTGACAGACGCCTGTATAAACACTTTCACTTAACAAATACCGATCCAGCTCTAACAAAGTAAAGCAAAAAAGCTGCATTTGCTGGAAAGAAACGCAGGGAAAAACTCAGCAGGACTGGCAGCATCTGGGGGGGGAGAGAGAGGGAGAGACACAGAGACAGACAGACATTACATTTTGAGTCCAGCGACTGTCTTCAGAGCATTTCTCAGCTCTACCTGGTCCTAAGGTATCCCCTATCATTGGGAGTCTCTTTTTGTCTGTCTCTGCTATACAGTGAAACATTCCTCCAAATCCAAACCCTTCTAACCGTGTGTTTGTTGACCAAATGTATACCGCCTAACAGCGGTAGTGCTTGTTTTGCCCTAGTACCCATGTCGTGTGTGTGCAGGTGACACTCCTGTTTGGTTTTTTTTGTTTCCAGGGAAAGTATGGGACCTTGGGGCCAATGTGAAATTCTGTCTAGAGGCCCCTGTTAGTTTTTTTTTTAAAGACACAAGGTGCGTGAATCTTTATTCAATTTCCAACACCAGGAAGAAAAGAAGCACCCAAGTGGCCAGTGACAAGCAGTGCCCTTCACAAAGGGCAATGCTGTGTGATCAAACAGCAAAGGGAAGGGCAGGGACTAAATCAAAATAGATTTGGAGGGGGAGACACTCCTGTTTGTATCTGTCAGCCAGGGCTCCCTGATTGGAGCAAGTAAACAGCCCCAATCATGGAACTCATAGTCTGTGAGGTCCATTGGCTGACCTTGTTACAATCACTGCAGTACTTCTGGACATACTGGAGCTCCATGAATCACAAGTATGTAACCTTCAGATTGGGGCATGTGACAAGTTTTACGGTATCTGTTCATGCCAGTACAGGGATTCTCGGTAAAAGAGTTGGCACAGATTCATTGGGCACACGGAGTTACCAATTCAGAAACCACATCCAGAAAGTGAGCATGTTACTGTGATAGTTCGAGGAGAGTTTGCAGACTGGGGACTCCGCACGGGAACCCGATCCTGATTTCGACATTGTTGTATCCATTGGGAGTAACCAATAACAGGCGTCCTGACTGGCTTCTCCCTCTCACCAAACCACACGGCAATTTCCGGGCTCCACCTTGGTCCTGGGCATAGGAGGAAACAAACCTCCAACCTTCTGAGTCTGTCCAGCTTCGTAGCACGGCAAGTAACAATCATGGCTGATCTGCTCCTTTGCAGCCCAGGTTACCCGTAGAGTAATTTATACCAGATTGGTACAAATCAGGGGGGAAAGGTGGCACTGCTACCCCGTAGCACCAGGGACCCGGGTTCGTTTCCTGCCTCGGGTGACTGTCCGTGTGGAGTTTGCACATTCTCCCAGTGTCCGCATGGGTTTCCTCTGGGTGCTCTGGTTTCCTCCAAAAATGTGCAAGTTCAGTAGATGAGCTATGGGAAATGCAGGGTTACAAGGATTGGGTGGATGTTCTTTGGATGGTCAGTGTGGACTCAATGGGCCAAATGGCCTCCTTCGGCACTGGAGGGATTCTAAGATTTTATATTTGTGTTTGTGTGTCAGAGATACGGACTTAGAGGTTCAGAGATACTGAGGGCATCTGTCATGAACCATCTGCTACTTCGACATGGGGAAGAGATGCCATTTTGATTTTTCCAAAAGCTATGTGTTTTCACATTCAGCCTATTGCTAGGTGTGAATAAGTAATTGACCCTATCAGAATATGTTACTGCAAATAGTGAGGTCCAATACCAAGGACAGTGCCGAGGTAATCAGTAAGACAGCCAACAGCTCCCACTCTCTCTCACTGTCCCCAACTCCCCTCATGCTCAATGTTATAATGTCTGGCAAGAAAATTAGCCATAGCCCAGAATGGACCCTTGACCTCTCTTCATTAGTGAAAGACAATTATAGCTCGATCTGACATGGGACAAGGCAACAAGACAACTGTCCATGAGCCAGTAACAGGGATTGAACTTGGACCATTGGCGTCATTCTGCTTTTGCCTCACCCCGTTAACCATTAATGGGTTTGCTTCACTAACGAGTGAATCTGTACAAGGTAAACGTTTCCTCAGTGATTTGTGTCAGGCCGGCCACTGTTAAAGGCTGTATCCACAATAGAAGCTCGGATTCAGGAAGTTGGGATTTGCTCTGACAACTAGCACCCTTTGGAGAAAGGTGCTGCCTTCCCACATCCCGACGACACGTGGTACACAGCAGACACACCTTCTTCAGGTCTTTGTGGCTTGTTAACAAAGGGACTGGTTGGATTTGCAATGTTTCTGCTTCTTTGACCCTCTGACTTGTGTGCACCCTAACTCTCAGCATTAAACTGTCGTTGGATCCTACACTCACTGGAGTCGCACAGAGATGGTCGAGGGTCGTAGGATTGGAGGGGCTTAGGCTCATTGGGTGAGACAAGGCCATGGTGGGATCTTTTTCCTGGAGATCAGAATCATTATGCTAGAGTGTTTCTGTTAACATTCCCTACTACTAAAGGACTAATTATTATTCTGTCTGCCTCTTCCTTCCTAATGCTCTCCTTTTCCTCTCCCTATCCCCGCTCTCTCTTGTCTTTTCCTCTCTCCCTCTTATCTTTTCCTCTCTCTCTCTTTCTCTCTCTCTCCCCTTTTCCCCTGTAGCTGTCTCCCCTTTCATGTCCCCTCTCTCTTCTCCCCCCCCCCCCCCCCCCCCCCCCCGTCGTGTCTCTCTCTCTCTCTCTCTCTCTCCCCTATTTCCACTCTGTCCCTTTTCCTCTTTAGTTTGCTCTCTCTCCCCTTTACATGTCTGTCTCTCTCCCTCTGTTTCCACTCCCACCCCTTCTCCTCTCTAGCTGGCTTTCTCCTCTTCCAGCTCTCCCTCTCTTTGGCCCTCTCTCTCTCCTCCCCTCTTCCTCTGCCTCTCTATTTCCCAGCACTTGTGTTCCTTGGGTATGAATCCTATCAAAACGTGGTACAGGGTTGAAGCTGTTTACCTGTGCTGCTGAAGTCGGGGGAAGAGTCACATCCTTCAGTGTGGTCCATCTGTGCTGTTGTTTGGAGCTGGCTACACTGATGCTTAGAGTTTTGCTCGATGTTTGGAGTTTGTCTCAATCACTGTACCACGAGGGGGTAGGAAAGGCAGTAGAGGGCAGACTCCTTGTCACTAAATGAGATGATTTAGCCGAGGCAATGCTGTTGTGCTCATGTGGTTTGAGGATGGAGTTTAATTTTGCTTCTTGCTAACAGGAGAACAGCAGGTTTTGTACGTTTCACTGCAATTACACATTAGGGAACGGTTCTGTGCAATTATGTTGATTACCATCAGTACCTGTGATAAAAGCAGGTGCACTGGGAAATGGGTAGCTCTCTCTCATTCTTCAATTTGTCCCCAACCTCTTCTCATTTATGGCTTGTTGCCTGATGTTGCTTTGCACCTCAAGAAATTAAGCAAAGTGAATAACAAGGACAAAGAGGGAATTGTGTGTCAGTGATTGAAATGATCACCTACTTAGATGTAACGGTAAACTGTAAAGTTAAAGAAGTGTTTCCAGTTCTGTCACCTCAACTTCATCAAAAACAATTTGTGCTTATATCACAATTGTTGAAAAACTTGCCAAAGCGTTTGCTACGTAAAAACCCTACAGCTGTCCCGGAGACCATTACAGAAATAACTTGGTGCTACCTCTCACTTCAACTACACTCAGGCTCTGATGTGTGTATTTCCATCAAGCCCTTTTCCATCTGTTGCAAGATACCCTGTGCTATTCATATGTTTCCTTTGTTTCTTGTGAGTTTGAGTCTCAGTGTGATATTGAGTTGGTTCAGTTTCACATTGGAGTAAAAGGTGCATGTTCAGCCCAGGTTCTTGAGCTCACAATCCAGTCCAACACTTCAGTGCCGATACCAAGGGAGTGCTGCACTGTCAGAGGGACCATGTTTTAGACGTGATGTTGAACTGGGGTCATGCCTGTCCCCTCAATTGGATGTATAGATGCTCTTTGGAAGAACTGGATGTAGTGATTTTTGAGAAGATTTGTAGCTCAGGTTGATGATACGTATGTAAGTTAGCTCACTGAACTTGAAGGTTTGTCTTCAGACATTTTGTCACCCTACTAGGTAACCTCATCAATGAGAGAGTGGTGATTTCTCCCCAGTTTCCTGGTCTATGTTTCTCCCTGAACCAATGCGTTGCTTCTTTTCAATTAGATTGGTCTAACATATGAGGAATGGATGAGGATCCTGGGATTGTATTCCTTGGAGTTTAGAAGATTAAGGGGAGACTTAATAGAAACTTACAAGATAATACATGGCTTGGAAAGGGTGGACGCTAGGAAATTTTTTCCGTTAGACGAGGAGACTAGGACCCGTGGACACAGCATTAAAATTAGAGGGGGTCAATTCAGAACAGAAACGCGGAGACATTTCTTCAGCCAGAGAGTGGTGGGCCTGTGGAATTCATTGCCGCAGAGTGCAGTGGAGGCCGGGATGCATGTCTTCAAGGCAGAGGTTGATAGATTCTTGATGTCTCGAGGAATTAAGGGCTACGGGGAGAATGCGGGTAAGTGGAGTTGAAATGCCCATCAGCCATGATTGAATGGCGGAGTGGACTCGATGGGCCGAATGGCCTTACTTCCACTCCTGTGTCTTATGGTCTTGTAGATTTGCTTTGATTTATTGTTGTCGCATGTACCTAAGTACATTTAAAAGTTTTGTTTTGCGAGCAGTGCAGGCAGATCATAGGGTGGGAGCTTATAGAATTATCCAGCACAGAAAAGACCCTTTGGTCTAACTCATCCATACTGATCAGCTTCCCCAACCTAAACTAGTCCCATTTGATTCCTTCATTTTCTACCACGGTGCCTGCACCTCAGCAGTAGTTTACTTACTGTAACATCCTTTGAGACATCCTGAGGTTGCAGAAGGTGCTATGCAAATGGTGGTCAGGGAATTGTAACTCGCTGACAGAGATTAAAATATGTTCAGTCCTTCCAGAATACATTTAGTTCTGGGCACGGCAACTTACCAAGGAGATATCAGCCTGAGTGGTGTAGGCACTGAGAGTAGAACAGCGTAAAGATGGGTTGTTTGGATGAGACTTGTATTCTCCGCCATCACTTCCACACCTTCGGCAGGCAGGAGTAATCAGATCGTTTGTGAGCTTATTGGTTTTCATTTGTGAGCCTCTTGTGCACTGTCTGGCTTTATGAATGGCCCAGCAAGCACTGAAGGCTGAATGGACTACCTCTCATTTGTAACGGGGGAAACGTTTCTTCAATAAGCGTTCTGTAGGGAATTGTGGCCCTGAAATAGCTTCAGTTTCCGTTGTGAATCAGAGGTAGTTTTGCGAATGGCGTGGGGCACCTCGGGTTACTCACAGCTCGCCTCTGTTTGACTTGCAGATCAGCATCTTCATGACCCACCTGTCAAACTACGGCAATGACCGCTTGGGGCTGTACACCTTTGAAAGTTTGGTAAAGTTTGTGCAGTGTTGGACTAACCTGAAACTCCAGACACTGCCACCGGTCAAACTGGCAGCCAAGTACTTTGAGCTGTTCCCGGAGGAGAAGGACCCCTTGTGGCAGGTGAGGGCATTGTTCTACCTCCAGCTCCTGGTATCACTAAAGCCGTTCCAGCAGCAAATGCCAAGTAGTTTTACGACATGTCAACATTAGGATTTCAGTCACGTGATTGTCTCAGAAATACAACTGACTGTCCCACGCTTTCGTTAATGTGTTGCAAAGAGCCAGGAATAATTAGAGTTCAGGTATTGTTGCTATGACTAAAAATTGTTCCCTAATCACCCTTTTGCGGCTCATTTAACCCTCGAAGCGTTAACTGTTGGTGCTCCACAGTAAAGCAGAAAGTCTTGTTAATGATACAGAAGTGATATTGGCACTGAGGTGAGGGAGATGGAAATTCATGACTGGGTTGGTGTTGGAGGATCCCTGGGAATACTGGAAGATTGCATGGAGTTCAATGGAAATTGCGCAGCGACGTGGCTATGGGAGCTGGATTAATAGCTCTCTGGTTTGAATTCCTATATCGTTGTGAAGGTAAATCCGGTATTTCTCCAGCTATTTGGCAGCTAGAGCCGGGAAGGCATTCCTGAAAATTGCTGCATGATTGGCACAATAAATCCTCCAAATACATCTCGGTGCCCCAACCAACACAGGATTGGCAACGGTGTTGGGTCATAGAGTCATAGAGATGTACAGCATGGAAACAGACCCTTCGGTCCAACCCGTCCATGCTGACCAGATATCCTAAATTCATCTAGTCCCATTTGCCAACACTTGGCCCATATCCCTCTAAACCCTTTCTATGCGTGTACCCATCCAGATGTCTTTTAAATGTGTAATTGTACCAGCCTTCACCACTTCCTCTGGCAGCTCATTCCATACACGCACCACCCTCTGCATGAAAAAGTTGCCCCTTTGATCCTTTTTAAATTTTCCCCCCCTCACCCTAAATCTGTGCCCCCTAGTTCTGGACGCTCCCACCCCAGGGAAGAGACTTTGTCTATTTACCCTATTCATGCCCCTCATGACTTTATAAGCCTCTATAAGGTCACCCCTCAGCCTTCGACACTCCAGGGAAAACTGCTCCAGCCTATTCAGCTTCTCCCTGTAACTCAAACCCTCCAACCCCCTGGAAGTTTCATTAATTACTGTTGTGTCCCTTAACTGCGCTATCCACCATTGCTGATAATGCCTGATCTCCACTGTGATCATCCCATTCTCTCTGCACCCACCACCACCAGCAGTGGGAGATCAAATAAACTCTCCCTTATCACGGTGAAGTCTCTGTTAACCTGAATCCCAAATGTCCGACATTCTTGTGTAGCAGGCACCTGAGACTGAAAAGGGGAATTCCAGATGTTTGGGATCTGAATAACTTCATTGAAGGTATCAATTGGAATGGAATAATGGATCAGATGCTTTCTTAAAGAGAGCTCAAGACTGACCTTATTGATCAAGATTTGGAAGTGCCGGTGTTGGACTGGGGTACGCAAAGGTTAAAATCCCACAACACCAGGTTATAGTCCAACAGGTTTGTTTGGAAGCACTAGCTTTCGGAGCGCTGCTCCTTCATCAGGTGGTTGTGGAGTATCGTAAGACACAGAATCTCCACAACCACCTGACGAAGGAGCAGTGCTTTCACATAAACCTATTGGACTATAACCTGGTGTTGTGGGATTTTTAATCTTCTCGATCAAGACTGAGTCAGCCACTGCTGCCAGGTGTACCAGTATTTGTTAGTGGTCCCGGACGCTCAGTTTGTCGCTGTGACAAGTTGCGTTCTTCTAGCCACCAAGAACTCCTTGTACTCCTCTTGCTACAAGCTTCAGCTAACGACGCCACCCGACCCCTCCATCCTCCCCTCCCCCACCCCAATTCCCCTGCGTGCCAGACATCGGGCAGACACCTCTAAAGGATTTTTGACTGCCCTTTTTCACCAGCTTTCATAATAATGAAGACATGGATTCACTGCCATATGTCCTGGCAATTGGCTGATTGAATCCAACAGCCTCTTCCGTCAGTTATTCCGCACGGATTTCAGAAGGGCAGCTCACCACCACCTTCTCCAGCACACCTCGGGATGGGCCATGAATTCTGGTCCAGCCACGCCCACGCCCCATGAGTGAATACATTTTTAAAAATGTAACAAATGCAGACTCAAGAGATGAGAGACATCAGCAGAAGGTGGTATGCACAGCTCAGACCATCACAGGAGCCACCCTTCCTCCATGGACTCCATTTACACAGCACACTGCCATGGAAAGGCATCACCAAAGAGCCATCATCAAACACCCCAGTAATGATCGCCTCCAACCTCTTCCATCAGGAAGAAGGTACAGAAGATTGAACACACGCACCAACAGGTTTCGGGATAGCTGTTATTAGACTGATGCATGGACTCTCTCACCTCAAATAATGCTGACCTTGCTAACGTTGATCTTTCTTGCACTCCCTGTGCAGTGTTACCTGTACACCTCTGTGTAAATCTTTTGTTCTGTACACTCTTGCTCACTGTGATCTGCTCATAAACAAAGCACTTCAGTACACATGACAACAAATAAATCAACCAATCAGTCAGAGATAGCTGGAAAAACTCAGATGGTCTTGAACTTGAAATGTTAGCTCTGTTTCTGTCTCCATAGACATTGCCAGACCTGCTGAGTTTCTCCGGCGATTTTATTTTAGAGAACATTTTTTGGGTATCCGAATCTTTGAAGGGTGATCCACAAAAGCCTGATGATCCACAGAGTGTTGTGTTTTCTTTTTCTGGCAGAGATTTTCCTGCACATCCAAACACCTCATCTACTGAGTCCGTTGCTCTCGGTGTGGTCTCTTCTACATTGGGAAAACAGGACACCAACTCGCGGAGCGTCCCAGAGAACATCTCTGGGACACACGCACCAAACAACCTCACCTCCCATTGGCCAACCCCTTCAACTCCCCGTCCCACTCCACCAAGGACATGCAAGTCCTGGGCCTCCTCCACCGCCAAATCCAAGCCACCCGACACCTGGAGGAAGAACGCCTCATCTTCCACCTCGGGACCCTCCAACCACATGGGATCAACGTCTACTTCACCAGTTTTCTCATCTTCCCTTCCCTCAACTCATCCCAGATCCGCTCCGCCCTCTTGACCTGTCTCACCCATTCATCTTCCTTCCCACCTATCCACTTCACCCTCCTTTCCGACCTATCGCCATCACCCCTCACCTGCATCTACCAATCACGTTCCCAGCTACCCTGCCCCTCCTCCCTATTTATTAACCTCAGCCCCTTCTCCCTCCCACATTCCTGATGAAGAGCTTATGCTCGTAACGTTGACTCTCCTCCTCAGATGCTGCCTGACCGGCTGTGCTTTTCCTGCGCCACACTCTTTGACTCTGATCTGCAGTCCTCACCTTCTCCCGTTCTTTTTCAGAACCCGTGTGATGACAAACGGCATAAGGACATCTGGTCCAAAGAGAAAACCTGTGACCGGCTCCCAAAGTTTCTCATTATCGGCCCACAGAAAACTGGTAACTTTTTCATCAACTTTTAGCTTCATAGGTTAAACCGTTAGCTTGCATTCCTTTAATCTCAACTGACGGCGTTGAGAAATCATAAGGAGTTAACGAAGCACATACAGAAAATCATATGTTAACAGAATATTCAGAAAATGAGAACTTAATGAAGGATATTCATAAAATCATAAGGAGTTAATGTGGAATAGATAGGCTGGGAGTGTTTTCACTGGAGCATAGGGGTTTGAGATGTGACGTTACAGAGATTTTAAAAAATAATGATGGGTTTACCAAGGCTTGGTGGAAGGTGCCCTTTCCCTCGGGTAGGGGGGAGATATTTTTAAAGGTGAGGAGAGAGAGCTTTAAAAGAGACATGAGGGGCAATTGTTTTTACAAAGAGAGTGGTTCGTGTGTGCACCAAGATACCAGAGGAAGTGATGGATGTGGGTATAGTTATAATGTGTAAAAGACATTTGGATAAGTACATTAGATTAGATTAGATTAGATCACTTACAGTGTGGAAACAGGCCCTTCGGCCCAACAAGTCCACACCGACCCACCGAAGCGCAACCCACCCATACCCCTACATTTACCCCTTACCTAACACTACGGGCAATTTAGCATGGCCAATTCACCTGACCCGCACATCTTTGGACTGTGGGAGGAAACCGGAGCACCCGGAGGAAACCCACGCAGACACGGGGAGAACGTGCAAACTCCACACAGTCATTCGCCTGAGACGGGATTTGAACTCTGGTCTCTGGCGCTGTGAGGCAGCAGTGCTAACCACTGTGCCACCGTGCCGCCCATACATGAATTAGAACATTTGGATATGGGCCAAGCACAGGCAGTTTAGTTTGGGATGATGGTCAGAATGGACTGGTTGGTCTGTTTCTGTGCTGTATAACTCTGTTAAAGAAGCAGGAAGTTTCTGTGTCAGGAACAAGTAGTTTCAGGGTTTATTTATGCAGAGAGAATCCCTTTTTTTTTAAAAGAAAATAATCCAGGTTTTCTGCTGCCCAGTTTGAACGGGGAGCACAGACTGATACTGAAAGGAGATTGGCACTCCAGTACAGTGTCGAGACTGTGCTGCACCGTCATAGACGCTGACTTTCAGGTGAACAGTTATGAGGATCTGATCTGCCAGTTTTGTCTTTTTCTCAAGCTATTGCGCTGTTATTTAAACGACGTCAGGAGAATTTGAGCGTCCACAAATATGCCGAGAACACAAACCACAAAACCACTGCTTCCACTGATGTTCAGAGGCTTGGCAGGTTGTCCTATTTGCTCATACACCAGCCATCATTGCACTTCAGGGTCTTTGAGGAATTGCTAAGAGATGTGCGAAGGTCTGATGCACACCCTTTTTTTTTTGCAAATTTGAACTTTGTTCTAAAGTTGGGAGGTGTGCAGATATCACCTTTTTAAAGTTCAATGCAGTTGGTAAAGGGGGCTTTGAAAATAGTGTCTTCACGATTGATACTTTCCTCTTCCTCAGGTACCACAGCTTTGCACTTTTTCCTCTCCTTACATCCTGGAGTTACAAGTAATTTCCCCAGCCCAGTCACCTACGAGGAGATTCAGTTCTTCAATGGAGCTAATTATAACAAAGGAATTGACTGGTAAGTTCCTGTCAGCTTTGATTATCTGTGTTCCAATCTGGTCAGTTTTGTGTACTCAAGAGTTCTAGAGGCTGTGGAACTTTCTAGATTTTTTTTGCAGCTGGTAAAAACTGAAGTATTAAGCGCTTTAGAGAGTGGAATAGGGTCAGTAGCCAGAGACTTTTCCCCCAGGGCAGGATTGACTGGCATGAGGGGGGTCATAGTTTTAAGATATTAGGGGGAAGGTATAGAGGAGATGTCAGAGGCAGGTTCTTTACACAGAGAGTTGTGAATGCATGGAATGCGTTGCCAGCTGTGGTGGTGGAAGCAGAATCATTGGGGACATTTAAGCGACTGCTGGACATGCACATGGAGAGCAGTGAGTTGAGGGTTGTGTAGGTTAGGTTATTTTATTTTAGATTAGGAATAATCCTCGGCACAACATTGTGAACCGAAGGGCCTGTTATGCGCTGTACTTGTCTATGTTCTATGAATGATGGTTTGTTTGAAATCTGCTGAGTTTGAACTGCATTAAGGTGGCTCTGTAAATATGGGAATACACTGGAAGGATTTCCTACAAATGTTTGATGGTACCCGGGATCACCTTACAAGAATCCTGTCCAAAATGTTTAATGCTCCAATTGGACTGAATTCAAACAGATGTTTAGTCACTGCACCATTGATGTCTGTGCCTTCAGCTGCCTCAGCGCTGAATTCAGCAATTCCCTCATTAAACCTTGCCGCATTTCTGGGCGGCACAGTGGCTCAGTGGTTAGCACTGTTGCCTCATAGCGCCAGGGACCTGGGTTCGATACCAGCCTCAGGTGACGGTCTATGTGGAATTTGCACATTCTCACCCTGTCTTTGTGGGTTCCCTCTGGGTGCTCCAGTTTCCTCCCACAGTCCAAAGATGTGCAGGTTAGGTGCATTGGCCGTGCTAAATTGCCCCATAGTGTTCAGGAATGTGTAGGTTAGGTACATTAACCAGGGATAAATGTAGAGTAATAGAGTAGGGGACCAAGCTCTTTGACCAAGCTGTTTCTCACCTGTTCTATTATCTCCTTGTACTTTTGATTCATTGCTCTTGTGAAATGCTTGGCATCTTTTACTACATTGAAGGTGCTACGTAAATGCAGATTGTTGCAATTATTATGTGTGTTGAAGAAGGAGCTGACGTGGCAGCTTCCATTTTCCAGAGCAAGGTTTATTACTTGCTTGGATATTCCCAGGAGTGGCGCTCTGCTCCTATTATTATTTTCCTTTCAGATTGGGGGCTGTGTTTCTAGTCCCATCGCAGCAGTCTGTGTGTTGTGCTGTCAGTGAGTTATGTGTCCAGCAGCACAGCCAGATACTTGGGAAGCTGCTAGGAAAGACTAAGTACACAAAGTAAGTGTCAGGTAGGGTACCAGGTGGGTAGGTGCTAAGTCAGCAGGGTACCAGATGGGTAAGGTATCAGGTGAGCAGAGTACAGGTGGGTAGGTGCTAAGTCAGCAGGGTATCAGATGGGTAGGTATCAGGTGAGCAGGGTGCCAGGTGGGTAGGTGCTAAGTCAGCAGGGTACCAGATAGGTAAGGTATCAGGTGAGCGAGGTGCCAGGTGGGTAGGTGCTAAGTCAGCAGGGTGTCAAATGGGTAAGATGCCAGGTGAGCAAGGTGCCAGTTTAATAGGGTGTCAGGTAAGGGATGGAATATTTAGTGTATGCCAAAAAAAAAGACAGTTGTTGGGTGCATGGTATTAAGTCAGGCAAGGTGTTGTCCAGGGTAGTTTTGAATGAGATGTTAGGGCAGCTGGGGAGAGAGATGGCACTGTCCAACGGGCAGGGCTTGGTATTTGTCGGGTCTGGCACAGGGGGATTGGCAAGGATGGAAGAGGGGGTCAGGAAAGTAGTTGTCACGAGTTGTATGGTATCGGGGCAGAGCTGAGGTGCCCCCTTCATGGTTACATCTGTTTTTACTGCTGTGAATCCATCTGAATTCCTGTCATTATTGAGGGCCGCTCCTCACGGAAGGGGATAGCCCATTGATTTCCCAAGCTGTGACTGGGATTCCACAGGATCCCCATCACACCTCCCCAGCTTGTGCTGCTCCCAGTAACTCTCTGGCCATCAGAAATATCCGGGGCTGGTAATTCCCACCCAGATGGGCCTGTGTTGACAATCCACTGGTCTGCTCTGGAAGAACTGCATCCTGTTCTGTTTTTCTTTCAGGTACATGGAATTCTTCCCGATCCCGTCAAATGCGAGCACAGATTTTATGTTCGAGAAGAGTGCAAATTATTTTGAATCTGAAGTGGTACCCAAGAGGGCGATGGCCCTGCTGCCCAGAGCGAAGATCATTGCCATTCTGATCAACCCAGTGGAGCGGGCATACTCCTGGTACCAGGTTAGTGCCACCTTCTGCACAAGCGATTTTTGGTGAATGACTGTAGAGAGTGTTGCCCCTTCATAGATGTTTGAGCAAAGTACCTTTGATTTTCAAATCCATCCCTGGCCTCTCTGTCTTCCTCTGTCTCTCTAACCTCCTCCAGCCCAACAACCCACCCAAGACCTCCCTACAGCCTCCAATCCCAATCTCTTGCCAATCCCTGATTGTCTTTACTCTACCACGAGAGACCATGCCTCAGTTTTCCTGACTCTGGAATTCTTTCCATTTCTCAGGGTGGCTCAGTGATTAGCACTGCTGCCTCACAGCACCAGGGACCCGGGTTCGATTCCAGCCTCGGCTGAATGTCTGTGTAGAGTTTGCATATTCTCCCCATGTTGGCATTGGGTTCATGCTCTGATGCTCAGGGACGCTGGTTCGATCCCAGCCTCGGACGACTGTGAAAACTTCAGACATTCTCCCCATGTCTGTGTGACATTCCTCCAGGTGCTCCAGTTTCCTCCCATAGTCAAAAGATGTGCAGGTTAGGGTGGAATGGCCATGGAAAATTGTCCAGTGTCCAGAGATGTGCAGGGTAGGTGGGTTAACCATGGGAAATGCAGGGTTACAGGGGTAGAGTGCGTCTCTATGAGATGTTCTTCAGAATGTTGTTGTGGATTTGATTGGCCAAATGGCCTGCTTCCACACACTGTAGGGATTCTCCTCAAACCGTTTCTTAAAGCCTCAAATGAAAGTAAAATACTGCACATGCTGGAGATCTCAAATGAAGACAGATCCTGGAGGAACTCGGCAGGTCTGTGGAGAGAGACAAAAACCAAGTTGGTGTTTAGAGTCCAGTCTGACTTTGTCAGAACCGAGAGTGGCAGTCCTGAAGAAGTCATACCAGACTCGAAACATTAACCTCTGTTTCTCTCTCTCCACAGACACTGCCAGACCTGCTGAGTTTCTCCATAAAATCGACCCCTTCCCCCTTTGGTCCATTACCCTGATCCCCCTGGTGTGGTTCAGGGTGTTGAGGTTTGTTGACACTGCTGAAGGGATGTTTCCCTTTGGCACAACCAGTGCATGCTGCACTTACAGTCATTTCTTCTGGAAAGTGATAGTTCCGTTCCTGTGTGACCCCGCACTATACATAAATCGCGCAAGATCAAGTTGTTGTTGATTCATCACATGGGCCTGAACTGCCCTGTCAGATCCAGTGGGTTGGTTTTATCTGCTGTAGAGTTTGTGATGACAATACCTGATGAAACGGATTGCCTTGGTGATTTGAAAACAGCAGCAAATACTAGAGTGTGAGAAATCTGCAGGGCCTTATTGAAAAGTAGGACAGTCCAGGCCTTAACGAGGGCTGAATGGCCCCCATCTGTGCTGTAATTTTCTTCACCTCCTGTGCTATCGATGCAAGCTTCATCTCCTTTTCTTGGGGATGGACGTTTTGCTGGCCAGCTTGAGAGATGGGAGCTTTGGACATTTGGATGACAGTAGCAGGCATTAATGTCACCAAGAGCAGACAGAATGTAGTATTCAGGTTGCCAATGCTTCAGGTTTTGTCCTGGCGTGTCCAGGAATTACTGACCTGGATGAACTTCCAGATGATGTGGTGGATGTGGAACAGTTGCAGCATTTGGAAGTCATTTGGATGTAGATTTGCTCGCTGAGCTGGAAGGTTCATTTTCAGATGTTTCGTCATCATAGTAGGTAACATCTTCAGTGAGCCTCTGGACGAAACACTGCTGGTGTTTCCTGCTTTCTATTTATATGTCATTTAGATAAGTACATGAATAGGAAATATTTGGAGGGATACAGACCAAGCATTGGCAGGTGGGTCTAGTTTGGTTTGGAATTACCGCCAGTTCTGCTAGAATGCATCTTTTATTAATGCAAATTGACTGTAAGGTGATTGGTGAATTGGCAAATTTATTTCTAAAATGCAAACTTATAAAACATGTGTTGGCTATAATATGATTAGATCACCAATACTTTAAATGCTATTAGTATTGCACGATTTATGTATAGTGCAGGGTCACACAGGATCAGAACTATCCCTTTATAGAAGAAATGACTGTATGTTCAGCATGCACTGGTTGGACCAAAGGGTCTGTTTCTGGGCTGTATGACTCTGCGTTGGTGAGGCTGGAAATGGTAGGGATCCACAAAGAGAAGTTGGGTTTTACTGATTTTTGTTTTTAATGCTTCCTTTTACTGGCGCCATTGAGGATGGGATTGAAAGACCTTTTTGGGGATGTTGTAGGTAGCACAGAACTTCTAGACAAGCAAAGTTGGCGACACAGTGTTGAGCACAGATTCCTTGATCTTTTATTTCATTATTTTGCTTTCGTTGGAGGAAGGAGGAAAGATGATGTGCCATTTCCCCTCATCTGCCTGGCCTTCCTGAGGGGGACCAGCACCCTGCACTGAATGCTGGCTAATGTGTCATTGGCATCTCCCAGCGGGTAGCATCTGGATTGAACCGGTCGAACAGGGGTGAAGGGGGAGGGGGGATCTCCGGGGAAGGGACATTGAGAGGGCCTAGCAACCCAAGAGCCTGGCCTAGATTTGAACTCCGAGATGTAGAGATCTTCCACAGCTGCGGTCCAGGAAGTTAGAAAACTGCCGAGGAAGGATTTTTCTTCTCATTTCACAGTTGTTTTCCTTTTTAATTCCCTTAACCTGAGTGCACTTCAGCTGATCCTAATCAAGTTTGACAGCAGCCCAGATACAATTCCTGTGGAGCACCAGTGGAAGCTATGGACTGCTGGGAGTTTGTGTCAATGCACACAACACTCCCTCTTCTATCTGCTTCCACATTGCAGACATCTCTTCTGGTTTTTTTAACCACTTAGAAAGAAAGAAAATACTTTGTATTTATGTTCCTCTTATCTCAAAATACTTCACAGATATTGAATCAGTTTTAGTCCGGTCGGATAGCTCAATAAACACAATGGACAAAAAGACTTAAACGCACCAATTAATGCATCATATATCTTTGCGATATTATAGGGATAGAAAGAAACCATTCAGATCCCCCTCCACCACCAAGCGTCCTCCACCATTCAATGACAAATCTGTACCTCAATTCGATGGAATTGTCTTTGTTTCGTATTCCTTGATGCCCTGGGCCAATGAAGACTAATGAATCTCGGCCTTGAAAAATTTCAGTTGGTCCCTAGCATCTGAATCCTTACAGGCAGAGTTCCAGATTTCTGAGAGCTGTTTCCGGAGATGTCCTTCCTAATTTCGTTCCCAAATGGTCCAGCTCAAAGTTTACAATGACACTCCCTTTATAGTTTCTATGTGTATGAAGATAGGATCTGGTGAGCAGAATTGGTCATTCATCCCCCTCAAACCTACCCCACTAATCAATGAGACCACGGCTGATCTGATTACCCTATCTTCTCGTCTACCCTCCGATAACCTTTCACCCCACTCGCTGATCATCAATGTACCCTTGCCTTAAGAAATATTGAAAAGCCTGGGGAGCCAATGGCTTAGTGGAATTATCGCTTGATTATTAATCCAGAAACTCAACTAATGCTCTGGGGATCCGGGTTCAAATCCCGCCACAATAGCTGGTTGAATGATCGGAGAATCCCTACAAGTGTGTAAGCAGGCCATTCAGTCCATTGAGTCCACACCGACTTTCCAAAAAGCATCCCACCCAGACTCACCCCCATCTTCCCTATCCCTGGATACTATGGCCAATTTAGCATGGCCAATCCACCTGACCTGCACATCTTTCAATTGTCTGAGCACCTGGAGGAAATCCCTGCAAACATGGGGAAAATGTGAAAACTCCACATAGAGTTACCAGAGAGTGGCATCAAGCCTGGGTCCCTGGCGCTGTGAGGTAGCAGGGCTAACTACTAAGCCACCACGATCTAAGTCTAATGATGACCAAGAAACCATCAGCAATTATTGGAAAAACCCATTTGGTTCAGTAATGTCCGTAAGGGAAAAAATCTGCCATCCTTACCTAGTCTGGCCTACATGTGACTCCAGACCCACAGCAATGTGGGTGACTCTTAACTTCCCTCTGAGCAATTCGGGATGGCCAAAGATACCCACATCCCGTGAGGGAATAAAAACAGTTTTGTTTCCACTTCCTTTCGAGGAAGAGAGTTCCAAAGACACTTGACGCACCATGAGAAGGTTTCTCTGTATCTGCCCTAATGTATCCCTTTAACAGGTTAAACCCTGTTCAAATCGCCCTCCACCTTCTAAACTCAGAAATCCTTTGTTTCTCAACCTTCACTGCAGAATCCCCAACCCAGACCCTCATCCCTGAGCACTGTGCAGCCTCAGTATTTGAGGATGTTGAAGGCAGAGATCAAATGCTTTCTAGATATTAGAACCATCAATGGGTGCAGGGATTTTGCAAGAAAAGGGTGAGGTCAGAGATTGACCGCAAATCTCATTGGACGGTACAGCACATTCAAAGGGCTGAACGGCCTACTTGTTCTTACGTTCTCATCAATAATCAGGTGGAAGAACTCTCCCCTTTTCCAGTGGTATTGCTGCACTCAAGTAAAAACAGATTAGATTAGACTCCCTACTGTGTGGAAACAGGCCCTTCGGCTCAAAAGGTCCACACCGACCCTCCGAAGAGTAACCCACCCAGACCCATTTCCCTCTGACTAATGCACCTAACACTATGGACAATTTAGCGTGTCCAATTCACCTGACCTGCAGGCCTTTGGATTGTGGGAGGAAACTGGAGCACACGGAGATAACCCACGCAGACATGGGGAGAACGTGCAAACTCCAGTCGCCTGAGGCTGGAATTGAACCAGGGACCCCGTTGCTGCGAGGCAGCATTACTAACCACTGAGCTACCATGTTGCCCCATGAGGAAAATATTTTGCATTAATTACTCATATAGTAGCAAGAGAGGGTCAGGGAGGCTCTGGTGATGCAGTGGTAGCGTCCTTACCCCTGGATCATGAGGCCCAGCTTTAAAACCCACCTGCTCCAGAGGTGTGTGATAGCATTTCTGAGTAGGCTGATTAGAGATATAGGAGAAAGTGAGGACTGCAGATGCTGGAGATCAGAGCTGAAAAATGTGTTGCTGGAAAAGTGCAGCAGGGAAGGCAGCATCCAAGGAGCAGGAGAATCAACGTTTTGGGCATAAGCCCTTCTTCAGGAAATGATGTAGGTATTAGAGATATAGGTTGATTGTTTTTTAAAATTATACGTAAGCCAACATCATTGAGCTAACATTTTGATAGTCTCCTCACTACAAGCAAAGAGGGGTAGAGAGACAGAAACAGGAGCAGTGTTAATCTGGAGTCATCTGGGGATCTTGATGGAGAATCTTTTGGTTTGATGTTTTCTCTGATATGGCAGCAGAAGGCCATTAGCCCCCTTGTGTCACCATTCAGTGAGATGGTGGCTGGTATGTCTCTCAATTCCATTGACCGGTCGCGGTGTTGTGACCCCATGGCCTTGCCTTAACGATAGCTTATTGACTGGTGACCAGCCCCCCGTCCCTCAGTGTGTTGACCTGTCGGTTTCTCCACAGCACCAGAGAGCTCACCACGACTCGGCAGCCCTGAACTACACCTTCTATCAGGTGATCACAGCCGGACCCGACGCGCCAAGGGATGTCCGAGTTCTCCAGAACCGCTGCCTGCTACCCGGCTGGTACGCCACCCACATCGAGCGGTGGTTAACGTACTACCAACCTTCTCAGGTACGAGCTGCTTCCACTGTCATTCGAGTGCGGCCTCTAGTGTCAATCGCTTGAGCATTCCTCCACCTCTGCCAGCATCCAGCGGGTGGGACCAAATCCAGGCCCAGACCCCAGTGCAGTCCAACACTGTTGACGGTGCCATCTTTCAGATGAGATGTCCTCTTAAACGGTGCAATCTTCATGGCGCCAATTGACAAAGGGAGCAATGGGCTTCCATCCCAAAGATAAAAAGCCCAAATGAACCATGTAACTCAGCAGGTCGAGCAACATCTGTGGACAGAAAGAGTTAATGTTTCAGGTCCAGAACTATTCCGAAGAAGGGTCACTGGACTGAAGTGTTAACTCTCTTGCCCTTTCCTCAGCAATTTCTCTTTTTGATTCATCCCGAATGCGCTGGCTTGTGTCATTAAAGTCTTACCAGACCATAAAGCTGCTCTTTCATTAGAGAGAGGCGGCTGGTGGTGGTTTAACCTGAGGGGTACCACACAGCATGTGAGGGGAGAGGTTGAGAAGGAGAGTCTGTCATGGTGACCTCAGCCGGTGATGGGAATTGAACCCACACCGTTGGCATCACAGTGCTTTACAGGCCAACGATCGAGCCAACTGAACTAAACTGCCGCAGACCACTACCAGTGCAGTAAGTCATCAGGGCACTCCTGAGGGAGTGAAATGTTGTCGGAACCTTTTGAGAAACTTGTACAGTCGGTTCTGCTGTAACGCGCGTTTCTTCAGTGTGAATTGGATATAACGTGATTGAAGAATTTAGACCATTATTTGTAGAACGCAAACTTTCCCGACCTGTATTGGCTATAATGCGATTCCAGTCCCATTGGTTTAGATGATGCTGCTTCCACACAATTTTCTCATAACACGGGATCACAAGGGAACTTTCGCGTTATATCACAACTGACTATACAGCAAGGAAGGGGTGCGGAGAATTTCACTCTCCTACTCTAAATCGTTGAAGCAGAAACAGCGGTGACAGGTAACACTAACAGAATAATCCCATAATCCCAGACATTTTTGATCTCCAACACTCTCCTGTTACTTGTGACACACCCTCTTGGAACGTGAGGTCGATGAGTTAGTTTTGTTCCTTACTGACAGTTTTCACTGCTATTTGTGACTAAATAATAAAGATTGGTAAGTGTCGGTGTGCGAATGGTCTAGAATGGTGTCTATGTCCAAATCAAAAGTAAAGGAATTGCCCAGATTCCCTCGAAGGGCAAGTGAGATCACACCCAGTAAGGGAGTTCCTCCAGTACGGTGGCTCAGCGGTTAGCATTGCTGTCTCACAGCACCAGGGTCCCAGGTTCGACTCCAGCCTCTGGCCACTGTCTGTGTGGAGTTTGCACATTATCCCCGTGTCTGCATGGGTTTCCTCCCACAGTCCAAAGATGTGCAGGCTAGATCACTTGGCCATGGTAAATTTCCCATAGTGTTAGGTAAATTAGTCAGAGGGAAACTGGTCTGGGTGGGTTCTCTTCAGAGGGTCAGTATGGACTTGGTGGGTCAAAGCTCCTGTTTCCACAGTGTAGGAAATCTAATCAAATCTAAAACTTTGTTAAATCCCAGTCCATAGGAGCTTGGTCATATTGAAAGAATGGGAATGTGGCATGTACTTTGGATAGGGAAGGAAATCTACAGAATCTCAAACAAGAGATATTAAACGTCCTGAGAGGTATAGAACATAGAAGGATACAGCGCAGTACAGGCCCTTCGGCCCTCGATGTTGCGCCGACCGAGTCCTACCTAACCTATACTAGCCCAATAACTTCCAAATGCCTATCCAATGCCCGCTTAAATGACCATAAAGAAGGAGAGTTCACCACTGATACGGGCAGGGCATTCCATGAACTCACAACCCGCTGTGTGAAGAATCTACCCCTAACATCTGTCCTATACCTACCACCCCTTAATTTAAAGCTATGTCCCCTAGTAACACCTGACTCCATTAGCGGTAAAAGGTTCTTAGTATCTACCCTATCTAAACCCCTAATCATCTTATACACTTCTATCAGATCTCCCCTAAACCTTCTCTTCTCCAATGAGAACAGCCCCAAGTGCCTCAGCCTTTCCTCATAAGATTTTCCTACCATTCCAGGCAACATCCTGGTAAACCTCCTCTGCACTCGTTCTAAAGCTTCCACATCCTTCCTATAGTATGGCGACCAAAACTGCACACAATACTCCAGATGAGGCCGCACCAGAGTCTTATACAACTGCAACATGACCTCAGGACTCCGGAACTCAATTCCTCTGCCAATAAAGCCCAGTACACCATATGCCTTCCTCACAGCACTATTTACCTGGGTGGCAACTTTCAGAGATGGGGAGCGATGCAGTGAGAAGGATATTGTCTAGAGCAAAGAAAGGTAACAGAGAGCAGGTTTAATGTTGTACAAAGAAATAGGATTAATGTCTGACAAAGAAGCTGCCAAATGTGAGTGAGGTGAAATGAGCAGGAAGTGATGCTGGAGATCAGAGTCAAAAAGTGTGGCACTGGAAAAGCACAGCCAGTCAAGCAACATCCGAGGAACAGGATGTTTCGAGCATAAGCCCTTCGTTAGGAATTCCTGACCGGTTGTGCTTTTCCAGCACCACATTTTTTTGACTCTGATCTCCGGCATCACTTCCTCCTCATTTTAACCTTTTGGCAGCTTCTTCATCAGACACTAATCCTATTTCTTTGTAAAACATTAGTCCTGTAGGTGAAATGAGTCCAATAAACTGCAAGTAAAGGAGTAACCATGAAGTTTATATATCTGAAGGTGAACATATGCATGATGAACTGTAAGATAAAGAGTGGAAGAGTGATTTTTTTTTAATATATGGGAGTTTCGTTGGATAAGGAAAAGATGAAGAAATGGGGCAAGGATCTGTTGGGCTGAATGGCCTGCTCTGTACTGTAGAGTTGAAGTACTTTGAATGTTTATGGGGCTTCCTCCTGGTTGACCTTTTAAATGGTTTCTTCTTCCCTTAACAGTTTCTCGTTGTCAATGGCCTACAGTTACGGAACAACCCTGTGGCTGTCATGGAGACCGTACAGAAATTTCTCGGTGTTACCCCTCATTTCAACTACACTCGGGCACTGATGTATGTATGTCCTTTCACCATTAGTTGCAAGAGTAACTCGTGGGCATTCATGTCTTTTTCCTTTGTTCCTCGTGGGTCTGAGTATCGAAACCATGTTGGGTTGGTAGCCCTCTCAACAGAGGGTCAAGGTTCAGCCCCAGGGCCTTGAGCTCACAATCCAGGTTGACATTTCAGTGCCAGTACCAAGGGGAGTGCTGCACTGTCAGAGGGACTATCTTTTGGGTGGGATGTTGAACTGGGGGTCTGCCGGCCCTCTCAAGTGGGTGTAACGATGTTAACATTGAAGAATTGGGGGGAATTTCTCCCCGTTTTCTGGTCAGTGAGTTTCCCTGCTCATTATCTCATTGCTGTTGTGTGAGTTGGCTGCTGAGTTCTTTGTTAGTATTTATGAAACATGGATGTGACTTACCTCTCATCACCCCAAACTTGACCATTGTCCAGATCTTAAGGCATTTGGACATGGTGAACATTCCCACTTCTGACCTTTATGACGGAGGGAAGTGTCATTGATGAAGCAGCTGAAGATGGTTGGGCCCAGGACGCTATGTTGAGGAACTCCTGCAGAGATGGCCTGGAGCTGAAATGTCTGACCTTCAACAATAGGTGTGAATAGCAATCCTACAATTGCAGAAGGTGCTGCACAAATGGTAGTCAATGATTTGTGATGTGTGGAGACAAGTTTAGTCCTTCCAGAATGTATTTGATTGCTTAGGGAGGTGATATTGGCTTTGGAGGGGTTGCACTGTGGATGGCGAGACCAGAAAATTGATGAGGATGGACACAGGAGACTAGGATAGTATTCCCCATTATCACGGGAGATGAAGGGTATTCTGATTAAGGTGTTTAAAAATGACCAAGGATTTGGTACAATAAATAAAGATTGTTTTCTTTGGTGGGGTGAGTGCGGGACAACAAGTCTTTGAAATTTGAGTTGGGCTGTTGAGAGAGCAGAGCAAAAAATGGATGGAGTGAGAAAGCTGTTGAGGTTCTAATATGAGGCTGGTAGTGGCAGCAGCGTAAAGTTAATATAGATTTAAGAAACCCACCGCTCCTGACTTGATTGATTGGCTGCCTTGTTGTGGATTATAAATGGGAAGGGATCATGACAGCCCTGAACATCCTGATACCAAAGTGTGACCTTGGAGTCCCAGGAAAGCCAGGGTCATTGGGATTCAGGGAAGGATGACTCTCCACTCGTTGAAAAGTGTGGCGCAGGTCAGGCAGCATCTGAGGAACAGGAGAGTCGACATTTCAGGCATAAGCCTTGATGAAGGGTTTATGCCCGAAACGTTGATTCCCCTGATCCTCGGATGCTGCCTGACCTACTGTGCTTTTCCAGCTCCGCACGTTTTGACACTATCCAAGATAGGAGTGTGATGGAACAATTCCCACTTGCCTGGACATGTGCAGCTCTAACAAAACTCAAGAAGCTTGACACCATCTAGGACAAAGTAGCCTACTTGATTGGCACAAGATCCACAAAAATCCGCCCCCTTCACCACCAACGCTCAGTAGCAGCAGTGTGTACTATTTACAAGATGCACGGCAGAAATTCACCAAAGATCCTTAGATGTCACCTTCCAAATCCAGACTATTTCCATCTGGAAGGACAAGGGCAGCACATACATGGGATCACTAGCGGCAACCTCCCCCTCCCCAATCCACTCACCATCCTGACTTGGAAAAGTATCGTCATTACTGTCACTGAGTCAGAAGCTTATGAAACTCCCTCCCTAACAGCATTGTTGGTCCACCTATAGCAGATGGACGGCAGCGGTTCAAGAAGGCAGCTCACCCCCACCTTCTCCAGGGCAACAATGGATGAGCAGTCATAGTTGGCCTCATCAACGCTGACCACATTCAGTGGATGGATTAGAGTCCTTGAGCTGTACGGCATGGAAACAATCCTTTTGGTCCAACTCGTCCATGCTGACCAGATATCCTAACCTAATCTAGTCCTATTTGCCAGCAGTTGGCCCATATCCCTCTATAGCCTTCCTATTCATTTACCCATCCACATGCCTTTTAAATACTGTAACTGTACCAGCCCCCACCACTTCCTCTGGCAGCTCATTCCATACACGTGTGAAAAAGTTGCCCCTTAAGTGAGAGGTGAATGATTTAAAAGACCTAAAACCTATGCCCTCTAGTTTTGGACTTTCCCACTCTGTGGAAAAGATCTCGACTATTCACCCTTTCCATACCCCAAACCTCTATACGGTCACCCCAGTCTCGGACACTCCATGGAAAACAGCCCCAGCCTATTCAGCCTCTCCAACTCTGGCATCATTATTGTAAATCTTTTCTGAACCCTTTCAAATTTCACAACATCCTTCCTATAAACATCTTTTTAAGAAAGAGGATGTCTTCTGGAGTTCAAAACTGTGTAAAATACTTAAATGTATGATGAGGGAAATTTGGAAACGACTGTTCTGAATGTATGAGGTGACTTACTATGGGGGTTTATGAAGTCAAGATGTGACGCATCACTGTGAAGTACAAACTCATTCAGGCCAATCTCCTACAAGTGAAGCTAAGTTCATCTTTCTAGTGGTTTCTGTGAAGTCAAATTGTGGTGGAAGAGGAAGTGTATAGCTGGGAGGCCATTACGTTAGATCCTTGTCTTCTGGTGTGTTTAGCAATAAAGACCCATTCTTCTAAGATCCAGTCCCAATTCCATTTCAGGTATGATGACAACAAGAATTTCTGGTGTCAGATGGTGGAAGGTGGCAAGTCAAAGTGTCTGGGCAAAAGCAAAGGGAGAAAATATCCAGAGATGGATTCAGCGGTGAGTTTGTAAAACTTTACAATGACAGTTGTCCCCATCTGTATCTCCAGTAGTGACCTTCAACCTCTTGGGCTACCTTTGTTTTCATGGATGTAGCTTTTACAACTGGCAATTGTTGACCATTTTCTCATTGCTCTAGAGTGGCTCATTCAAGAGTCAAGCACATTGCTGAGAGTCTGCAGGCCAGACCAAGTGAGGATGGCTGATTTCCTTCCCTGAAGGGCATTATCATAAAAAAATCCATTTATTTTCCACTAATCAACAGTCATTACATGGTTGTCATTCGCCTACGTTTTAATTATAGGTTTTATTGAATTTTACCACCTGCCGTGGTGAATCCATGTCAAAATTACTATGGTGACTGGATACCTGCAAAAAATCACAATGCTGGAGAAATTCAGCAGGTCTGACAGCATCTGTGGGGAGAGAGAGAGAGAAAAACAGTGTCAGTATCTCAAGACTGGCATGATTCTAAACCGCTGCCAGACCTGCTGAGTTTCTCTGTATTTATTCCCCAGAATAATCGGTCTCCATATTCAAAACGGAGATCAATAGATTACTGGGTATTGAGAGAATTGAGGGGTAGGTGATCAGGTGGCTAAGTGAAAGATCAGATTGTAATCTTGACTCTGGAATCGAGTCCCACTCTACAGGCTCTGGGCCAGAACAGGTAACGACAAAAGATTACCTTCTTCAAGGACTTTTGTGAGACAGATGAGCTTTTTTCCCCCCCACAAAAATCATTTCATGGTCACCTTCACAGAAACTGCTTTGAATTCCATAGGGTGCTGTCGTGGGTTTCGAGTCCCTGGCCCATTAGTCCAGTGACACCACCTCCTCACTAAGTATCTCTTGCTTGAAAACTCACTGATGCTCCTCCTCAGTGATAAAGTATTGCAAGGTGAAATCGAGCACTAAGTGGTAACTGGCAAGTTGTCATGTAGCACTGTCCAGGTGGTTAAATTTAATTTATGAATGAAATATTTTGTATGAAATGTGTGTTACTAATGCAGAATACACATGCTGCAGGGACCTCCAGTCAATATTGTACCCCAGGTGCATGGTTCCTCGGGAAACAATGTCTGCTTACAGCAAGAAAGAAATTAAATGAACAGGAAAATGTGTTGTTTCAGTTTTTAAGACCATATGAAGTTTCATTTACTCCCAGCCACAGCGAAGACCTCTGAAACTAACGCTGGGCTTCTGTTTTATTCCCCAGTCCCGGACATTCCTGACCAATTACTACAGGGAACACAACATCGAACTATCGAAACAGCTAAACAAACTCGGGCAGGCACTGCCTAGTTGGCTGAGGGAGGAACTCCAACATACCAGCTGGAGTTGAACGGTAAAGGCTGTGGTCAGCTGATGCCACCATTCTTTGGACACTTCCATGCCCTCTGACCTCTCTCCCCATTTCACCGACTCCAGCTCAAGTGACGCCAGCAGAGCGCTGAAGGAGGCAATGGAATTTGATAGGTTCCCGAGGATAACTTTGCAAAGGCTTGTCATTTCACCTTCATGAAGGCTCCTCGCGTGTGGACCACCTGCACAGGCTTTGCAATGAACCAGGACGACTCTGGTGAGCAGTGGAACCCGCACTCATGACAGCATCCCCCTCCAATACCGGAACCTTCCGAGAACCTACCCTCAAGTCCTTGTAGTGTATCCTCAAGTGTCAAACCGTGGAATGATTGTTACATCAGCTGCTTTTACAACAATAGTGTCCTGTCCACTAAATATTAGTTTATACCCCACACCGTGTCTTAACTACACTGCTGTACTCCTGGTACTAATAGTGTGTGTACCACTTAATTACTAAACATGTACATATTAGGCCCAAACCAATAACTGTACAACTGACACCCAGAAAATTGGGCAAATGGATCATCACAACACAGGACCTGTTACTCCAATAGTTACCTCAAGTTATTTGTGATAGCCCACTTGGAACAGTCACTGAAGCCAGTCATTTGGAAAATGACACTTGTAAAAAGGTGCAACTGTTAGATTTAAAAAAAAAATCAGTGTTGGTGTGAAAATGTCACCTTTCCAGTAGTGGACTGTTAAAGGTTCTCTCCCACACCCCCCACATGGTTTTCAAAACGGCCTGAAGGTGAGGAATTCCATCATTTCCTGAAGGAGAGAGAGAGTGTGCACTTGTCAGTGCATTATACCTCACCTATTGAGTCATTCACATTGAATGATGTTATTGGAGAATTTTACTCTCAAGAGGTTGAACATATTTTCTGAGATGCAACATCCAGTGGATTGAGTTTTTCTTTGGTGTAAATTTTGTGGTTGATGTGATGTACTTTGCAAGGCCTTAACGCACTCTCCACAAAGACTGGATCGTCTTTGTATGTCGCTAAGGTACAGTTTTGCTCAGCCAAACAAAGACAGGTGCCTGGAAATCCTCGCTCAACTGTGAAATAAACCCAAAAAAAATAGCAAAACCTTTGGCAAGTTAAATTTACCTCCCTCGATCTGTTGTTAACTTCAGTCTAAGCATCTCCAAAGCCAAGCATTTAATATAGGGCCTTTATGAGCAGAGTACTGCTTTTCTTTCGTGTGTACTTTAATCAAAAATAATTGTGTATGTATTCGACACAACACACAAATGGTTGGATAATAAAGTTTCTTTTTGTTGTCAACAAAACTACTCACACAAAACATTCATGCAAGTTTCCGAGCACAGACAGTGTCAATACTACCTGTCTGGCCTTTATAAAGGACAGGAATGGGGAGAAGTGGACTAAATATAACAGATTTGTAAAATATCCAACAGTACATGAGGAAGACAGAAAACACACAAGCTGTTCTGTAACACTGAAAAATGTGTCAAAGCTCTTAAACTATCCCAGTGGCACTGGAATCTGAATATATAATTCTTTTAAACAATTGAAAACTTTTTCTTAAGTATGAAAAAACATTAATATTGAAGAAACAAAGGCAAAAATAAAGGAGAAACGTTCAGATAAATAAAAACCACAGTCTATTCAGGGTGGCTGCAATAGCTCATACTCTCCATCATTAGTCGCTGGAGAATTGTACTGTCCATCTTGAGCTGGAAGCCTTTTTACCCAGTCTTACTGTAGCGGGCCACAAACATTTCCTTATAAACACACAAAGACATGTACATGAATAGTAACTACCTCATACAAAATTTTTTTTTCCTCTGTGGGGATGGGGGAGTGGAAGGGTCGTGTGTATTAAAGGAAGAAGTTGCTTGTGAAATCTGACAATAATTCACAAGACCAACAAAAATAAAATAATGAACCTACCGTGGCTTCCTGACACCCATAACCTTCGTTTAATGGAGGAATATAGCAGTAGTGTGTGTACAGGAACAGTGGTTTTAAAAAGAGGAAGGGGGGGTAATATTAAACCTAAATCTGCACAAACCCAACAGACATCAAGGAGAAAAGGTTGCCATTTCCAGTGAAATTCGCTGCCACAAGTCCTTGGTTTGACCCTTCGCCCGTTTTAAATTCTGAAGAATTTCGTTGAACTGCATCATCCCAACTGGCGTTAAACAGAAGGCGCTGCGTGCACTGCGAATGATGTTTACAAAGTCATCGTAGTCTGCTGGAGCTATGTGGTACAACCTGTACTGGATGCACTGTGAGGAGAGAGCCAGAGGGGTTTTGATCAATTCACAAACAAACACAAAACGCTAAAGTAGTTGATGAGGTGGAATGATAAATAGCTGGACTTTCTGCCTGGAAACTATGCACTCCAAGAATGCAGGAAGCCTTGAAAGAGCTAGCCAATTAGTCCCATCCTTCTGCAAAGCTTTCTAAGCTGATATTGGTCATTCTCAATGTTAATATTGAATTCAGTTCCACATTCTAGATGACAACACAATTCAGGTGGGCTGGGCTGGACCATGGCTGATCTTCTATCTCAGAGCCATTTTCACATATTATCTGATGGAATTTTTACCTAGGAATCTGCCGATCTCGGTCTTGTATGTACTTCTCACTGATGATTCAGCCTTCGCCAGCCTTCAAAAAGGGGATAGAGTTTTCCAAATATTAACCACCCTCATCTCGGTCCTAAATGGCTCGACTTTAAAGCCTTCCCTGTTTCCCAACCCCTCAATCTCAGGAAAACATTCCTACCCTGCTGAGCCCTGTCAGGATGTTGCAAACACTGGTCCGTCAGTAACTGGGAGGTGGGGGGGGGGGGGGGGGGGGGGTGTTGGTCGTCAGTAAGTGAACTCGGAGTGAGATGAGGAGAAACCTCTTGACTCAGTTGTTAGGATTTGGAATGAGAGAGTGGTGGGAGCAGATTCCATGGGAGATTTCAAAAGGGAGCTCGATTTAGAGATTTTGGAGATAGGACTGGAGCGTGGTGAGAGCTGGTACAGACACGAAGGGATGAATGGCCTCCTACTGTTCTGTAAAATTCAATGATTCTATTTTATGATCTGTAAATTAACTAGCCTTGAGATAGATCTACTTTCTACTTAATGTTCTAGACTTTTCTGAGAGTCTGGGTAGGGCAGCCGTTCCTTTGAGGCTGTTCAATAAGATCGTGGCCGATCAGATTTTAACCTTAACTCTACTCATCCCCTGACAATCTGTCATCCCATGGGACACCAAGGATCTATCTCCCTTTGCCTTAAAAATATTTAAAGTTTCTGCATCCATTACCATTTAAGGAAGGAAATTCCAAACATTCAACTCTCAGAAACAAACAAGTTTCATCTTCTCGATCTTAGATGGACATCCTCTTAGAGGTAAACTTTGACCCCTAGTTCTAAATTTTCCCATGAGAGGAAATGTCCTTTCAACCTCCACAGAGTCAAGGCTCCTCAGGATCTTCTGTTTCAATGAAGTCGCCCTCCCCATCCTGGAGCGTCGGAGGCTGAGGGGTGGCCTTATAGAGGTTTATAAAATCATGAGGGGCGTGGATAGGTTAAACAGGCAAAGTCTTTTCCCTGGGGTGGGGGAGTCCAGAACTCGAGGGCATAGGTTAAGGGTGAGAGGGGAAAGAAATGAGAGACCTAAGGGGCAACTTTTTCACACAGAGGGTGGTACATGGATAGAATGAGCTGCCAGAGGAAGTGGTGGAGGCTGCTACAATTACAACATTTAAAAGGATGGGCATATGAATAGGAAGGGTTTGGAGGGATATGGACTGGATGCTGGCAGGTGGGACTAGATTGGGTTGAGATATCTGGTCGGCATGGACGGATTAGACTGAAGGGTCTGTTTCTGTGCTGTACATCTCTATGACTCTTCTATACACCAGAAGATACAGGCTGGGTTGTCTAGCTTTTCCTCATAAGGCAATCAGTTCATTCCAGGATTAGTCTCAGTTAACCTTCTCTGAACTATATCCATCACATTAAGATGCTTCATTTTGAATGTTTTAATTTCTTTTCCTGTTCACACCAGAAGTCCAGTTTCAAGTCCCAGCTGCATTAGAGGTTTGTTGTAACATATCCAGACAAGTTGATTAAAAATCTCAAACATATCCTCATTAACTAAGGGGTGTTAAATTCAAATGAACAGCTCTTTTAAACACTAAAAATATTTGCTAACACGAATTTAAACTAGGAGTGACTTGTATGGTCTGTCGCTTAAACAGTACGTATAAGAGATCAAAATTAGACCACTCAGCCCTTCTCGTCTGCTCCAATGTTGAGTATGATAATTTATCACAGCTCCACCTTGTTTGTCATGTCTGATATGAACAAGGTGTTTTACAAACCTTTCACACTGGTGTAGTCTGTCCTTAGCATTACAACATAGGAGAACAACTGACTGAGACGGATTCCCATTTGCTCACTTTTTCCCCCTCATAAACACTAACTATCTGAAATATAATGGGAACATGTTCACCAATCGCAGCAACAAAATTAGCCAAAGCCTGTTTAAATAGTGTGGGATTTCAGAGGCCGTGATCTTTAGGGTTGGATGAGAGACTGTAGCAGTAGGTCGACACAAACACAGCTTCAACTTCTCTGCAATCTCAGCAACTTGAAGATGATTACATTATCGAAAAATCTGCCAACTTTTTGCAAGTCGACATTTGTTGCTAAACAAGGGGACCCAAAAGCCCACCATTACTCCTGTAATATTTTGCTCACTGTGCTTTGTTGCAAAGACCCGAACTGTTTAAAGAACCACTGATTGCTTGTCCAATGTCACAGAGTATCCAAAACCTCCATAATATGATTTTAGACTCATGCTCATGACCATCTACAAAACTCATTCACTATCACTTTTTGTCAAACTGTTATATCTATTATCAGTGACTGTGTCCACTTTTATCATGGTGGGGAAACTGTATGTGTGTGTGTGTGTGTGTGTGTGTCTGTGTGTGTCTGTGTGTGTGTGTGTGCGCGCGCGCGCGCGCTTGAGAGAGAGAAGGCGAGTGAGCATACGAGAGAATGAGTGTGAACGTGAGAGAAAGGAAGTGTGGAATGTGACAGAATGTGTGTGAGGCTGCGAGTGCAAGAGTGAGTGCCAATGTGTGTAAGAGAGAGTGAGAGAAAGAGACTGTGCATCTGAGAGTATTGTGAGAGTGAGGGAGTGTGTGAGAGAGTGTGACAGTGTATAGAGAGACCTGTCATTAAAGTGGCCAAGAGATCCACGTACTAGTGTTGGGGAGATCACAACATCTCAGCTTCACCTCTCCACAGTTTCATAGAACAATACAGCGCAGAACAGGCTCTTCGGCCCTCAATATTGCGCCGACCTGTGAGCTAATCTAAGCCCATCTCCCTACACTATCCCATCATCATCCATATGCTTTTCCAAGGACAGTTTAAATGCCCCTAATGTGGCTGAGTTAACTACACTGGCAGCCAGGCCAGTCCACACCCTTACCACTCTGAGTGAAGAACCTGCCTCTGACATCTGTCTTAAATCTATCACCCCTCAATCTGCAGCTCTGCCTCCTCTTACAAGCAGATGTCATCATCCGAGGAAATAGACTCTCACTGTCCACCCTGTCTAATCCTCTGATCATCTTGGACGTCTCAACTAAATTGCCTCTTAGCCTTCTTCCTTCAAACACAGAGAAACAGTCAGCACTGTGAACCAACTCCCAATCAACTTTAACATCTTCATAAGGTATGTAGTAAGAACACGTTTAGGCCATTTGGCCCATCCAGCTTGCTCCACCATTCTCCAGTCTTGACCCCCAACCCCCCAAAAAATCCTCAACTCCTCTGTCCATCACCAAATCTCAGATTTGTGTGCATTCAATGACACAGCTTCCACCGCTGTCTGTGGAGGCGAGGTTCAAAGATGTCTTGAGAGAGAGAGAGGAAAAATCTTTTTCCTAGCCACCATCTTGAATGGACAATCCCTTATTTTGAAACACTGGCCCCAGTTTGGGTCACCTCCCATTCTCCAGAACCCCAATCAATAAAAGGTCCTTTCCTCATAAGATAACTTCATACCAAGTATCTAAGCACAGCCCCCACATAGGACATGGTCTCACCAGTACCCTGCACAGTTCGTTAGTTTTACACTTCACCCATCTTGCAATCAATAAATAATTATACTTCAATAAAGAGTAAAATAGCAATTTCATCTTGGTCCAAAGGAACATCTATTTGTTTTATGATGTTGTGGGATATCAGCAAGGCCAGCGTTTGTTCCTGTTCACCAATTGTCTTGGAGATAGTGATGCTTTCTTGAATTGCTGTGGCCCACCTGATACAATACCATTAATGGAACAAGTGCCAGGATTTTGACCCAGCAACAGTGAAGGAACAGTGATACACTTCCAAGGCAGGATGGTGAGTGGTTTGGAAGGGAACTTGTAGGTGGTGTGCCTGTTGCCCTTGACCTTCTAGATGGTGGTGGCTGTGGGTTTGCAAAGTGCTTGTCAAAGGAGCCTCAGTGAGGTACTGCAGTGCACCTTGTAGACAGTACACACTGCTGCTGCCTGAAGTGGTAATCCCACTTTGGAGTAAAGCCAATTGGAAAACTGCACCAGGACCGTGGAAAAGCAGAGCAGTTTGGCAAGTAACATATCCACTTTGGTGTGTGAGATTAGTTTGCATTTTACCTGCATGTATGCTTGCTGGCATCTCTGAACAAGCTGATGGAATGCAGGGGTTCGAAGATGGGCATGGACATGAGCTGGATTAAGGCGCTGTAGAGCCTCCATAATGATCTCCTGTAGAACAAACGGACTCAGCACTCCTTTGGCTGCACCCATGCAGAACTGATAGACGTAATTCACACCTGGTGACAAAAGAACACGCATCAAAATTCTCAATCGGCAGCTTGGAGCGCTCACCAGTTAACTCACCAGCATCTCAATAACGTCCTGCAGCACATTACTGACTCCTCACCTTCCCCAATATTCTCTTCACAAAATGGTGAAGCAAAACCAGTCTGCGGGATTTATCAAAGGAAATGTATTTTTGAAATATTGGGGAGCTGACAGCCATGAACATGAAAGAGGGAGTGGAGGTCTGGGGCAGGTCCACCATGATCTTAGAGACTGATGGGGCAGGCTTGAGGGGCTGAATGGACCTCTAAGCTTCCTTACATTTGAGAAATCACCTCTCACTCTTCTGAAATATGGAAATATAGGCTCAGTTTCTCATGGGACAATGTTGTCTAGCCCAGGGATCAGTCTGATGAACCTTTGCTGCATTCCTTCCTGGATAAGCACGTCATTCCTGGAGGGAAGGGGACCTCAACTGGAAACAATTATCCAGCTGTAGTGTCACCAGGGACCACACCTGTCTCTAAATTCTCTTAAAATTCAAGACAAACGTCAAAGTGGTCACTCACCTGTATAACACAACATCACTGATGGTACAAAGTTGTGTAATTTATTGTTAAATGAATACAATCCTATTGCAAACAGGATTAACTGGGTGGCACAGTGGCTTAGTGGTTAACACTGCTGCCTCACAGCGCCAGGGACCCGGGTTCGATTCTAGCCTCGGACGACAGTGTGGAGTTTGCACATTCTCTCCGTGTCCTTTATGGGTTTCCTCCGGGTGCTCCTCAGGTTAATTACATTCGCCATGCTAAATTGCCCCATAGTGTTCAGGGATGTGTAGGCTAGGTGCATTAGTCAGGGGTAAGTGTAGAGTATTAGGTATGGGGAATAGGTCTGGGTGGGATATTCTTCGGAGGGTCATTGTGGACTTGTTGGGTCAAATGGCCTGTAGCCACACTGTAGGGATTCGATTCTATTCTACTGTAGCCCAATCGTGGCTGTTAGATTCATCCTATACTATTCATGTATCATTCGCAAAGTATGTATGTTGGTCCTGAGCACATGTCAAGTGTGGAGGATTTCCATGCAGAGACTGCGGGGTATATGCTTTGTCTTTCAGAAGAGGCTTCAAACATCTAAGCTGCTGGTAAGGAGCTGGGATACCCATCCTTTCTCTATATATAATGAAGACCTTTCTCAATATGTCCCCAGTCAACATTCGACCCCAGCATCAGCAAAACAGCTGCACTGGCCACTCATTTCATTGGGCACTATAGTGGCTTAGCAGTTAGCACCGCTGCCTCATAGCACCAGGGACCCAGGTTCGATTCCTGCCTCAGCGACTGTCTGTGTGGAGTTTCCACATTCTACATGGGTTTCCTCCGGGTTCCTCCCACAGTCCAAAGATGTGAGAGTTCAGGTAGATTAGCCAAGCTAAACTGCCCATAGTGGTAAGGGCCATGTAGGTTAGGTGCATTAGTCAGGGGAAATGTAGGGTAACGGATCTGGGTGGGATACTCTGAGGGTTGGTGTGGATCTGTTAGCCAAAGGACTTGTTTCCACACTGCAGGAATTCTAATTCTAATTGTTATTTCATAATGGGCTCTGTTCAATTTTATGCTTTTGAATCACTGTACTGTAAATCTCACGTATGTATGCTCCAAATTATAGCACCGTTGTCCAGTCGCACTTTCTTACCTAGTCTGGTTGCTAATCCGAGTAGCCATTTCACATCCTCGGTGTAAGGTGGACTCCTGGAGAAGTAATTGTTCGGGTGATCATTATGAGCTCTTCTTCCAAGCATTTCCAAAGCTAGCATTCCTGCACAGAGCAAACACAGCTTCAACATCAGCAATTCAAACAATACTCTTAGCTTTGCATTAGGGAAGAGAAGGTGCATCTGTGCCAAAAAAAATTAAAAATGGGAATCAATTCACAGCGAAAGTAAAAGAATCAAAAACTGAAACGACTGCAGATGTTGTAAATCAGAAATAAAAACAAAAAATTGCTGGAAAAGCTCAGGCAGCATCTGTGGAAAGAAATCAGTGTCAACATCATTTTGGATCGAGTGATGCTTCCTCAAAGCCTCAGAGTTCTGGTCGTAGGTTTGCTCACTGAGCTGGAAGGTTTACAAAATACTGTGCGTGAAACGTAACAAATATTAAATTGGACAAACAGGCAGAAAACAAGCCATCAGGATACATGAACACCAACTAGCCACAAAACGACATGACCCTCTCTCACTGGTATCCTCACATACAGATGAGGAAGGACCACCACTTCGACTGGGACAACACATCCATCCTAGGACAAGCCAAACACAGACTTGCACGAGAATTCATAGAAGCATGGCATTCCAAGTGGGATTCTATCAACAAACACATCGAGTTAGACCCCCATTTACCACCCCCTGAGAAAAAGAGCAGGAAATGACATCACTATTGGAAATGATATCACCAACCCTAGGAAACGCAAACATATAAATAGAAAGTGGGCTATACCACCAGTGCTTCATTTGGAGGCTCATTGATGATGGTGTCAAAACATCTAAATTGAATCTTGCAGCTCAGCGAGCAAACCTCCATCCAGAACCTCAACCTGAGCTACAAATATTCTCAAAACCTACTGACCTCAGAATTGTAACCATGTTAGTGGGACACAATCACCACAAGTCTCAAGGTGACTTTTCAGAACATGAGCTACTTGATTGCAGCAACTGAGAAACTCAGGCGACCAATCTCTGCACAGCATACTCCCACCATCAGCAACATGGCAATGACCAGGTATGTTGCTGATTGCGAACTCCTCATCCTACGTGGTTGTGGATTCCCCTACATTAAATATATTTCAAGCCGGGACAGAGAGAGATCTTTGGCAGGAATATGGCAGAAGCAGGCAGAAGAGAGGAACCGAAGGTCAGGCTCAGCAGGGCAGACTCAACAGCTGCACGGTGCACTCCATTCCTGCCATTGTGCACTCGAGGAATAAACACTGGCGACGACTTGGGGGCATGGTCACAAAAAGGTTACAGTACAGAAGGAGCCATTCTCCCCATCCTGGCCGCCGCAACAGCAACTCAGCTGGTCCTACCCCCCCCCCCCCCCCCCCCCCAGCCCTATCGCCTATCACAGGTTCTTAGGAAAAGGGGAGGACTGCAGGTGCCGGAGATCAGAGTCGAGAGCGTGGTGCTGGAAAAGCACAGCAGGTCGGGCAGCATCCGAGGAGTGGGAGAGTCGATGTTTCGGGCATCAGCCTTTCAGAATTCCTGATGAAGGGTTGATGCTTGATTCTCCTGCTCCTCAGATGCTGCCTGACCTGCCGTGCTTTTCCAGCCCCACACTCTTGACTCCACAGGTTCTTAGCCAATTCCAGTCTTGAAGCCCCGGTCACGTCTGTAATCACAATCAGGCAGTGCATTCCAGGTTCGACTGGAATCACTTCTGGAATTTTTCTCACAATCACTGACCATTCTTTCACTAATCCCTACATCCAGTGAAACTTGACCCTTCCGTCATTGGAACAGTGTTGTTCTAGATTATTCTGCCCAGAGCCTTCATCTCTGTCAAATTTCAGATCAACCTTCTCCTCTTTAACGAGAACGACTTCAGCAAATGGAGTATATTTTTCATTATCACATTCTTTGCAAAGAAATAAAATGAACTGGTTCCGTGGTAAATCAAACAACAAATGGGGGAGCAACAGCCTAATGGTATTATCACTGGCCTGTTAATTCAGAGACTCATGTTCAAAGGACCTGCTTTGGAATCCTGTCATGGCAGAATTTGAATTCAATAAAAATCTGAAATTAAGAGTCTAATGATAACCATGAAGCCACTGCCAGTTGTCAGAAAAAATCCATCTGGTTTCCTTTAGGGAAAGGAATTGCCATCCCTACCTGGTCTGGCCTACATGTGACTCCAGACCCACAGCAATGTGGCTGACTCTTAACTGCCCTTTGGGCAATAAATGTTGGCCTAGTCTGCGCTGACCTCATGCTGTGAATGAATTTTTAAAAAGCAGCTCCCCATCCTCCTTAATTTTCTCCTGCCTCTAATATCTTGCTTTGGTGAACTTCGGATAGGCTTTGTAGTTTACCGATGATTTCCCATATCAGGAACATGTCCTGTCAGGAGTGAAGGAGGATTTGCTGCAGTTACGGAGGTGTGTTTATTCATGGAAGGATAGACTCGCCTGAGCAACCAAATTAATCAAAACGTTGCCCAGGACAGACCTGTCCCTCGAGAAGGGATTTTGAATACTGTCATGCCCCAGCCAACTCTTATCCCCCGCAACCCCCCCCACCAACATTGCTAAAAATGAATTATTCTCAAGTCACTGCTCGACTGCTGTGTTTCTGAGATTACAACAGCGGTAACTCTTTGGTGATTGGAGAACACTTGCGAGACGTCTGGAGATCGAAGGAGGCTTTCCAGAGATGGCCAACCTTGAGAAGATACAAATCGCTCAAGTGCACACTCACCAACTCTGTAAGCTGAATGCAAGTAGTGTAGTCCCTGAGGACTGACTGGTTGAGAGTGCTGTTCGTCTTCTGTAGGGAAGGTTGGGGCGACTATTGAGGGGCCCTGCGTTGTTAAAGTTGGCATTGACGCTCCCTGAACAGCCTGGAAAGCGGTCCCAGCCTGCACACTTGCCACTGCAGAGGGAGAGAGGGGCAACGTTACCATCACAGTCAACACACAGCGTTAAAATAAAGTGTTAGAACAGCAGTTAGATACAATTCAATGCACACATTTCTCCACTTTCAGTACTCTAGCCATTCACGAAGATTAGCATTAACAACTGGTTCTTAAAAGGTCAGGTGAGTGTTGTATTTAGTTGTCGTCCATTCTCAGCTCTGAGGGATGAGCTGTCGATTGTGGATGCTGGAAACCAGAAATGTGAAGAGAAATTGCTGGAAAAACTCAAGTCTGGCAACATCTTTGGAGAGTGAAACAGAGTTAACATTTTGGGTCAAGTGACCTTTCTTAAGAATGCTCTGAAGAAGGGACATTGAATCTGAAATGCTAATTCTGCTTTCTCCAGCAATTTCTGTTTGTGTTAGAGATTATCAAACTCTGAGAAACACTGAACAGTTTGGTTAGTAAGTTATTGCTAATTAAGAGTGTGGAAAATATTTTAGCAACATGTCCACTCCTTCCTCAAACAGAGCACAATTTGATGAGCCTTCCTGTGGGTTAGATTAGTTGGCCGAATGATTGGTTTGTGTTGCAGAGTGATGCCAACAACATGGGATCAATTCCCGCTCTGTTCTGGTTACCATTACCTTCCCAACCTCTCTCCTCACCTGGGGCGTGGTGACCCTTAGGTTAAACCATCACCATTCGTCTCTGTCTAACCTTTGACCTGACTGAGATAAACAGGGAGAATTGGTGGCCAGTTTCTTTTAAGGAGGGGCTAATCCAGGCAAAGCGCAGCAGGTCAGGCAGCATCAAAGGAGAAGGAGAATCGACGTTTCGGGCATAAACTCTTCTTGCCTGACCTGCTGCGCTTTTCCAGCAACACATTTTTAAGCTCTGATCCCCAGCATCTGCAGTCTTCACTTTCTCCTAATCCAGGCAAAGTAAAGATCTCAGAGTAGACAAATGTTAGGTGGTCTTGCCATGGGCCACGTATAAGCATCTCCCCCCCCCCCCCCCCCTCCCTTGCTTGCACAGACTTGACTGATGCCACCCACTTCGAGCCAAGCTAACCATTAAGCTTGTGGGTGGGGGAGGTCACCACTTACTTGAAAGAGTTTTCTCAATTTTATTTAAACTGCACCTGATTCTGTACCTCACAGAGCCCTTGAGAGGGCAAGGGGCAGCAGATACATGGAAACATCACCTCCTACAAATTCCCTTCCAAGCCACTCACCATCCTGACTCAGAAATATATCGCTGTTCCTTCAGTGTCATCGAGTCAAAATTCTGGATCTCCCTCCCTAACAGCGCTGTGGGTCTACCAACACCAAATGAGCTGCAGTGGTTCAATCTTAGAATCCCAAGTGTGGAAACAGGCCATTTGGCCCAACAAGTCCACACCGACCCTCTGAAGAGTAACCCACCCAGGCCCATTCCCCAATACCATTTATTGTATCTATTGCTCCCGATGCGGTCTCCTCTACATTGGGGAGACCAGACGCCTCTTAGCAGAGCGCTTTAGAGAACATCTCTGGGACACCCGCACCAATCAACCACACTGCCCCATGGCCCAACATTTAAACTCCCCCTCCCACTCTGCCGAAGACATGGAGGTCCTGGGCTGCTTCCACCTCCACTCCCTCACCACCAGACGTCTGGAGGAAGAACGCCTCATCTTCCGCCTCGGAACACTTCAACCTCAGGGCATCAATGTGGACTTCAACAGTTTCCTTATTTCCTCTTCCCCCACCTCACCCGTTCCAAACTTCCAGCTCAGCACTGTCCCCATGACTGAGCATAAACATGGAGAATTGGTACCTGCCTATCTTCTTTTCCACCTATCTACTCCACCCTCCCCCCACCCATCACCTTCATCCCCTCCCCCACTCACCTATTGTACTCTATGCTACTTTCTCCCCACCCCCACCCTCCTCTCACTTATCTCTCTGCGCTTCAGGCTCTCTGCCTGTATTCCTGATGAAGGGCTTTTGCCCGAAACGTCGATTTTCCTGCTCCTCGGATGCTGCCTGAACTGCTATGCTTTTCCAGCACCACTCTAATCTAGACTCTGGTTTCCAGCATCTGCAGTAATTGTTTTTACCCATTCCCCTACCCTATTACTCTACATTTACCGCTGACTAATGCACCTAACCTACACATCCCTGAACACTATGGGCTATTTAGCACAGCCAATTTACCTAAACTGCACATCTTTGGACAGTGGGGATGATACCAGAGCACCCAGAGGAAACCCACACAAACGTGGGGAGAATGTGCGAAGTCTACACAGATAGTCGCCTGAGACTGGGATCGAACTAGGTCCCGAGTGCTGTGAGGCAGCACTGCTAACTACCGAGCCACCATGCTGCCCTTGAAAACATCTTGTCACCAGCTTCTGAAGGGAAATGAGGGGATGGACAATAAATGCTGGCTCAGCCAGCAACATCCCAGCAGCGAATTAAGAAAAAACACACAAAAAAAGGGGTAACAGTATTTCCAGAAACTTACCCACATTGCACTTGACTATTAGCCTAGGTCATGGGTCAATGATGGATTACTTTCAGGATCAGAGCAGAGCTACCTGTATTTGAGTTGGATGTTGGTAGAACCTTTAATTCAACACGTTCACCTAATAGTTCGCAGCAAGGTTACAAAACAAAATGCAATGCCAAGGAGATCTCTGGACAGGAGAACAGATGTTGGTCCATCAAGTGTCAAGTAAACATTTTAATTTATTATTTTTCGGTGTTAGCGCTATTGCTGTGGATCAAGCCTGCTGCTACAGTTCCCTGGTGCCAGATGTAAGCTGCTTAAACGTGAAGCATTGTGCTCTGCGAGCTTATTCATAGACACCAGTTCGATGTCCCCAACCCTTCTCCCTTCCTGGTCTGTGTTCGGAAGACAGTCTCAGCCACAGTAGCAGCGTGGAAAGTGCCAACTGAGCTCAGTCCGAGCTGGTCAAGGTGTTGGTGGTTAAGGGTGGCACAAAGTAACCAGGCATCTGAGTTGCTGGTGTCATTCAGCAACTCCTGTTGGGTGCCTATGGTGGGCAAGGGCAAGGGAACCATGGGTCACAGCTGGTGAACTGGGCAATGCAACCAGGTATCCATGAAGCCAGCCAAGAATTAACAAAACAAGAACTATTTTAACGTAGGTCTGATGTGAAAATAAAACTGCTGGAAATCCAAAATAAAAAAAATGCTGGAAATGGTCAGCTGGGGAGAGTCAACATTTCAGCAAATGTTTACACTGATTTAGCTCCGATTCTTTTTCGAGCGGGTATACGTGTCTAATTATCCCGGATAAAAAATGCATAATTTCCCACCGACTCATGGAAATCTCTTGTCCAAGAACATCCCTACTGGAGAAAAAGCATCTGCAATGGAGCCAACCTTCACCCGTGGTTTTCTTAAGCTATTAAAATTAATGAGGTGGTCAGTTTTACAAACAGACAATGACCATGCCTTGTATCTGGCCTGGAGAACTGCAGAATGAAGACTGAAAGCCTCTCCATTCCTGACTGCTCTGTGCTCAGTCACCAGAGGGAGCCACTTATCATGGAATGAGCTCCATCTGCCACACTAACGTGACTAAGGAGCCCCAACCAGTCAGACAGCACAGAAACAGACCCTTTGCTTCAAGAACCAACACCGATCATGCTCCCAAACTCAACCAATCCGACGTGCCTGTGTTTGGCCCACATCTCTCCAAATCTTCCCAATTCATGTCCTTATCCAAATATCTTTTCAATATTGTAACTGTACCCGCATCCACCATCTCCTCAGGAAGTTCGCTCCACGCATGAACCACTCTTGTAAAAAAAAATTGCCTCTTTTTAAAGCATCTCCGCTTAAAAATATGCCCCCTAGTTTTAAACTCCCCCACGCTAGGGAAACACTCTTTGACATTCAGCTTATCTATGCCTGTCAATTATTTTCACAGACTCCCTACAGTGTGGGAGCAGGCCATTAGGCCCATTGAGTCCACACTGACCCTCCTCGGGGCATTCCACCAGACCAACACCTTACCCTATCTCTGTAGCCTTGCATTTCCAATAGCCTGCACATAGCAGACACCAGGGGCAATTTAGCACGGCCGATCCACCTAACCTGGCCATCTTTGGATTGACAGGCAGAGACCCGGAGGAAACTCGCACAGACAATGTGCAAACTCCACACAGACAGTCGCCCGAGGCTGGAGTCAAACCAGAGTCCCTGGCGCTGTGCTGCAGCAGTGCCATCCCTGGTTTATAAACCTCTAAGTTTTATTAAACATGTTTGCGCTGCTAAATGAAGACTCACTCAGTCAAGCCCAGCACAAAAGGAGAAGGCAGCTTGCACCACCAACTTTAAAGCACTTCTTTAAAAAAAAACACACACACACACACACAAAAAGGATGACACTTTGCACTTTCAACCATTGAAAGATCTCACCTACCTGCTACGGTTGATGTCAGGGGCAGATTCGGGTCAGACTGGTAAGGGTGCACTGCCATTGGAGCCATAGGAGGGACAGGAACCCCAGCGAAGGTGACTGGTGGAGCGGCCATTGCTGGATGGGTTGTGGTTGCTACAGTGTAAGGGTACTGAGCTCCAATGAATGCCGGATGCATCCCCTAGACAGATTACAGACCAGTGAATAATTGCACATTCCCCTCCTGCCGCCCCAGTTTTTACTCCCTAGCTCGCAGCTCGACGAGAGACCTGACATGACTCCCTCTGTCCAACATCTCCACTCGCTGGCTCACCCTTCTCGATCAAAGGGCACGGGACCAACCGAGAGGAAGGGACAGACACAGGTTGGCATTGTGTACTTAGCCCCACTCTGCCCATCCTCCAATCCTTTCTCAAATGCAACCTGGGATTGGGGTTGAGAAACATATCAGCCATGATTGAATGGTGGAGCAGAACCGATGGGCTGAATGGCCTAATTTCTGCGCCTACACCTTATGGTGTCTCACTCCATCCAGAATACCCGCTTAGTCAAAGTTTACTTCGACAGTCAGGATGTTTGGGGTTAATTGGCTTGGTTCACATTCGCCTCATCAATCCTCCCCCCAATCTCCCACCCCCCAACCCAAACCAAACTCCTCCCCATTGCACTGTTGCAATAATCAAATGACACAAGAAATATCAGGCAAATAGGACTTTATTTTCAATCCACAAAGACACTGTCCGTTCAGGGAGTGATGTTGACCAGGATGTACTACTTCATCAAAATGGACCACCCAAACAGCCTGAAAAAGGCTTCCAATTCATTTCTCCCTCAGTATTGCATGCAAGCATCCACCTAGATATTGTCCAGGACCTTCCTACACCCCAGGAAAACATTACCGGCTGCACAAAATCTGAAGCAACCTCTGGACTCGAGGGAGGGGTGAAACGTAGGGGATGTGAGAACGCAAGTGGGGACGGGAGCTAGCTTGGAATAGAAAGTGCATCGAGGCAAAGTGGCTCAGCTTGGAAGATAGATGGAAGACGCAAGGGGCGTTAGTGAGGAAAGGCGGTTATTCCGGGTGGTAACTACGTCAGAAAGCATGGAGATTGCCCACACTTAGGTGCACAACACTTCAATGAAAGCAAAATACTACAGATGCTGGAAATCTGAACAACACAGACTGCTGAAGAAACTCCAACAGGCCAAGCACCATCTGTAGAAAGAGAAACAGGGTTAATGTCGAGCTAACAATGACTCTTTCTCTGAGCAGAACAGATCTGAAGGAGTCACACCAGACCCGGAATGTTAATGCAGTTTCTCTCTCTGCAGATCCTACCTGGCCTGCTGAATTTCTCTAGCATTCTCTGTGCTTAGATTAGATTCCCTACAGTGTGGAAACAGGCCCTTCGGCCCAAGTCCACACTGACCCTCCGAAGAGCAACCCACCCCTTCATTTACCCCTGCACCTAACACTACGGGCATCTTTGGATTGTGGGAGGAAACCGGAGCACCCAGAGGAAACCCACGAGAATGTGCAAACTCCACACAGTCAGGAATCGAACCCAGGACGCTGGTGCTGTGAGGCAGCAGTGCTAACCACAGAGCCACGGTGCCACCCCGGGTTGGAATCCCTCTACGGCTGATGATGAAATTTGAACTCAACAAATATCTAGAATTAAATAATCTAATGATGATGAATAATGTAGTAATCTAAACCACTGTTAGCAAAATAAACTCATCTGTTTCAAAAACGTCCTTTCGGGAAGGAAAGTTGCTATCCTCACCAAGTTTGGCCACGTGTGAATCCAGGAGAAAAATTGAGAATTGTACATCAGAGTCAAAACAGAGAGTGCTGGAAAAGCACAGCTGGTCAGGCAGTATCCGAGGGGCAGGACAGTCAACACTTTGGGAATAAGCTCTTCGTTAACATTCCTGATGAAGCATTTATGCACAAAACCTCGATTCTCCTGCTCCTCGGATGCTGCCTGACCAGCTGCGCTTTTCCAGCACCACACTTTTTGACTGTACATGTGATTCCTGTGGTTGACTCTTAACTGCCCTCTGGGCAAATAGGAACAGGCAATAAACATTGGCCTGAATGAATTTGAAAAACATTTTCGCTACGTTCATGCATGTGAGAGGGGCCCTTTCTCTGGTGACTATTCAATGCTATTTCAAATCAACATGTGCAGCAATCTCAGTGAGGATTCCGACATTTCTGTCGTCAATCCTATTGGTGGCTCTATACAAATCTCCCTCTCCTGATCCCGGTGAAACGACCAGTGCTGTATCGAAGTACCTGAGGATAGGCTGCTCCGGCAACAGGGAAGATCGCAGGCCGAGGAACGTGCTGTATCGGGTGTCCCAGGTAGGCAGCGTTACACACCGACGGGATGTGGGTCTGGATAGTCGTGTACGGGTGACTCATGACTGGGCTGGTGGGGAAGACCTGTCCGTGGGGGTGTGCGATCGCCGTCCCGGCGATGGTGTGCTGCTGGTACATGGTGGACCCGACGGTGATGACCGGCACCACGGCAGTGGCCGTCACGGTGGCTGCCACGGTAACCGTGGCCGAGCCCTCGGCGAGGGGAGGGTGCTCCGCGGACGCCCGGCCCGCCTCGTGGGCACCGCGGGCTGACATCTCGCGCTGCTGCTGCTGCTGGGAGCCACCTGCCGTCTGCTCGTAAAGCCAGTACCACTGGTGGGCGACCTCAAACAGTACCTCCGGGTATACACCACCGCCCTTCGCTGCTTCCTCCACTGCCATACAGGCCTTCTCCAACATGGCGTTATCCTGGAATAGAGTACGGACAATGTAACACACACTCACAATGAGGCCATTCAGCCCCAAACGGCCATGCAGGCCTTCTCCAACATGGCGTTATCCTGGAACAGAGCACGGACAATGTAACACACACTCACAATGAGGCCATTCAGCCCCAAACGGTCATGCAGGCCTTCTCCAACATGGCGTTATCCTGGAACGGAGAACGGACAATGTAACACACACTCACAATGAGGCCATTCAGCCCCAAACGGTCATGCAGGCCTTCTCCAACATGGTGTTATCCTGGAACGGAGAACGGACAATGTAACACACACACACTCAGGCCATTCAGCCCCAAACGGTCATGCAGGCCTTCTCCAACATGACGTTATCCTGGAACGGAGAACGGACAATGTAACACACACACACTCAGGCCATTCAGCCCCAAACGGTCATGCAGGCCTTCTCCAACATGACGTTATCCTGGAACGGAGAACGGACAATGTAACACACACAGTCACATGTGTTCCTTAACACATAAGGAATGTTTGAGGACTCTGGGTCTATTCTGGATAGGACGAGGACTGGACAGAGTAGATGTGGGGAAGAGGTCTTCACTGGTAGGAGAGACTAGGACTCTAGTCTTAGAGAAAAGGGAAGATCTTTTAGAACAGATAGAAGGAGAAACCTCTTCAGCCAGAGAGTGGGGAATCGGTGGAATTCACCGCCACAGAAGGCTGTGGAGAGCAGGTCATTGGAGTATATTTAAGCCTGAGATAGATAGGTTCTTGATCATGGGGTGCGGGAAGGAAGCGGGAGAATGGGATTGAGAAATGTATCAGCCATGACTGAAAGGCAGAGCAGATTCGATGGGCTGAATGGCCTAATTTCTGCTCCTATGTCATATGGTCTTACGTATATACGCGCACGTGTACACATGCACACAACAACTTGGCGGCACGGTAGCACAACTTGGCGGCACGGTAGCACAGTGGTTAGCACTGCTGCCTCACAGCGTAGAGACCTGGGTTCAATTCCCGACTCAGGCGACTGACTGTGTGGAGTTTGCACATTCTCCCCGTGCCTGCGTGGGTTTCCTCCGGGTGCTCCGGTTTCCTCCCACAGTCCAAAGATGTGCGGGTCAGGTGAATTGGCCATGCTAAATTGTCCGTAGTGTTAGGTAATAGGGGTATGGGTGGGTTGCGCTTCGGCGGGTCGGTGTGGACTTGTTGGGCCGAAGGGCCTGTTTCCACACTAAGTAATCTAATCTAAAAAAAATTAGCCCAGCTCTCTGAAAACAGAAAGAAACCGCGCTTGTGGACACAGACTCATTAACAAGACAAATTCACCTCAGGCCCAGCCCTCAATCAGGGACATTTGTAAAGCCACACGGGCAGTTTCAGGAGGCTTCACTTTCCATGCAGCAATTCACCAAAGGACACATTGTACCCATCGTGCGTTAACACGGTGGGCGTGTTTTTCAAATTCGAGAAATGGAAAACCAGAAAACTGGGAGGGATCTTAACAAGGGGCTGCTCTCCTCCCCACAGGCAATTCAGGGCCGAAGCTTAAAATAAATTTAACAAGGGCTCTCCCATTCCTGATGGAGATGAGAAGGAATTCCTCTCAGAGGTTCATTCAGCTTTGGAATTTAATTTGTCAGGGAGCACTGGATCATTAAGGGCTGAATTTGACAGGTTTTTGATCACCAAAGGGAGTCAGAGTTTATGGGGAACAGGCAAGAAAGTGTCTGTTCTCAGTGGATGACAGAACCGGCTTGATGGGTTGAATCGCCTCCCCTTGCTCCAGGAGAAGTAGACCATTCAGCCCATCATGTCTGCTTCACCACTTAATAAGATTGCGGCTGATCTCTGTGTCTCAAATTCCACATTCCCATTTCCCCAGATAATCGCCTATTCTCTTTCCTAACAAAAATCTATCCACATCCGCCTTCAAAACATATTCCCATGACAACAATGGCTCTAGCCCAGTGTAGGAGGTAGTGGGACTTGACTTTGAAAGAAGATTCATATTGTTAAGATGCTGACAGTTGAACAAATGAGTTCTTTAAGAATTAACATGCAGGAAGTGAAAATCACTGGAGAGGCCCATCCTTAATTTGTCTCTTGAGGAGATAATGGAGTGAACGGTGTGGGTAAATAAGGGAGGGGGTGGTGGACAAGGAGGAGGCAAGGGAGGAGAACAAGAGTAGTAGTGGAGGAAAGAGGGAGCAGGGGGAAGAGGACACAATATATCGGTCTCTCAGATACAGCTCAATGAATTGACATGCAACCATCATATTAACCTCCACCAACAACGACAGGTCACAGTAGCACTGCTGCCTCACAGTGCCAGGGACCAGAGTTCGATTCCACCCTGTGTGGAGTTTGCACGTTATCCCTGTGTCTGCGTGGGTTTCGTCCGGGTGCCCCCACAGTCCAAAGATGTGCAGGTCAGGTGGACTGGTCACGCTAAATTACCCTGTCATGTTCAGGGATGTGTAGGCTAGGTGGGTTAGCAGGGTTACAGGGATAGGGTGGGGGGCTGCGTCCGTGTGGGATGTTTATTGAGTGTCGGTGTAGAATGGCCTCTTGCTGCACTGTGGGGGTTCTATAATTCTATGACACAGTCTTCAGTGACACCAGTTGAGGTCAGGAACGTTAAACAGGATCCCAGAGCATTTGCAGCTCTTCTGCCAAGACCTTGGGACCTTCAGTACCTGTCTGATGTACAGGAACAGGCAGATGGGCCGTTGGGTCTAACTCTTCATTAAAAAGGCAGTACCACCTGCAATGCGGCATTTCTTCCAGCCCAGGGTCATGCGGCAGCCTGGAGGAGTATCTCTCGGCACAAGGTTCCAACAGAAAACTCATCAACCTTGAAAAAATATGGCCTAATGAAGCAAGCTACCACACAACATTCACCACCACAATCATAACCACATTGCCATTATTAATGAGACATCACGCAATTACACTAAGATTAATTACACCATGCAATTTACTAGTAGAACCACAAATGGTCTTGTCAATACAGTGAAGCCTAACGTACCTGCTCCTTGCATTGGACCAAGGCTCGTTGAATCTCATTGGGGTTCAGGGCATGGGCATGAGGTAGACAACTCAAAGCCAACTCTGCTGCAGCTCGGACCATGTTGGGATCCCGGGCACGCGAGGCTCGATCGGCTAATGATGCCACTTCTGGAGGTGTTAAATGACCATCCCAACATTCCACCAAAATATTCAGTGCCGCACTACCAATCTCCATCGCCTGGCCTGGTGCATTCAGAAGAGAAGAGATTTAAAACCAATTATTGGCAAAACAAACGAAGAAAAACGACCATTTTTAGATTAAGAGTATATGTAAAGGAGACCATTAAGCCCGTCAAATCTGCTCCCCTGTTCAATAAGACCATGGCTGAAAAGGAGGTCACCCTTTTGGGAGTTTTCTAAAGGTATCTGAATAGTTCCACAGATGTAGAGGAAAGGATAGCAAAGATGATTCTGGACAGAAGCAAGAGTAAAACAGGGTAGTTGATATAGGGGACTTTAACTTTCCAAATATTGATTGGAAATACTTTAGATGGGTTAGTTTTTATCTAATGTGTGCAAGAGGGTTTCCTGACACAGTATGTAGAGAGGCCAACAAGGGGTGAGGCCACATTGGATTTGGTACTGGGCAATGAATTCAGCCAGGTGTTAGATTTGGAGATAAGTGAGCACTTTGGTGATAGCGGTCACAAATCGATTATGTTCACTTTAGCAATGGAAAGGGATAGGTATACACTGCAGGGCAAGAGTTATAGCTGTGGCAAAGGCAATTATGATCCAATCAGGATGCATAGGATGGGGAAGGAAACTGAAGGGGATGGGCGCAATTGAAATGTGGGGCTTGTTCAAGGAACAGCTACTGTGTCCTTGATAAGTATGTACCTATCAGGCAGGGAGGATGTTGTTGAACAAGGGAGCTGTGGTTTATTAAGGAAGTGGAATCTCTTGTCAAGAGGAAGAAGGCGGCTTACATTAGGATGTGATGTGATGGCTCAGTTAAGGCGTTTGAGAGTTACAAGTTAGCCAGGAAAGACCTAAAGAGAGAACTAAGAGTCAGGAGGGAACATGAGAAGTTGCTGGCAGATAGGATCAAGGAAAACATTATATCAAGAATAGAAGATTGACTAGAGTAAGATTAGGACCAATCAAGGACAGTAGTGGAAGTTGTGCATGAAGTCAGAGGAGACAGGGGAATTTTTTCATCAATATTCACACTGGAAAAGGGTAATTTCTCAAGGAAAATACTGAGACGCAGACTACTAAACTAGACAGGATTGAGGTTCATAAGGAGGAGGTGCTACCAATTAAAGTCTCCTGGGTTGGATAGGATTTATCCTAGGATTTTCGGATTGCAGAGTCTTTGGCTTTGGTCTTTAGGTCACCATTGTCTACAGGAATAGTGCCAGAAAACTGGAGGATCGCAAATGTCCACTTGTTCAAGGAGAATAGAGACAGCCCTGATAATTATAGACCAGTAAAGCCTTACTTCGGTTGTGGGTAGAGTGTTGGAAAAGCTTATAAGAGATAGGATCTATCATCTAGAGAGGAATAAGTTGAATAGGGATAGTCAACACGGTTCTAAGAGTAGGTTGTGCCTCACAAACCTTATTGAGTTCTTTGAGAAGGTGACCAAACAGAGGAGGAGGGTAAAGCGGTTGGTGTGGTGTATATGGAGCTCAGTAAGGCGTTTGATAAGGTTCCCTATGACAGGGCTATTGCACAAAGTACAGAGGTGTGGGATTGAGGGCAATTTAGTGGTTTGGATCAGAAATTGGTTTGCTGAAAGAAGACAGAGGGTAGTGGTTGATGGGAAATGTTCATCTTGGACAGTTACTAGTGATGTACTGCAAGGATCTGTTTTGGGGCCACTGTTGTTTGTCATTTTTATAAAATCACCTGGATGAGGGTGTAGAAGGAGGGGTTAGTAAATTTGCAGATGACACTCAGGTCAGTGGAGCTGTGGATAGTGCCGATGGATGTTGCAGGTTACAGAGGGACATAAATAAGCTGCAGAGCTGGGCTGAGCGGTGGCAAATGGAGTTTAATGTGGAAAAGTATGAGGTGATTCAGTTTGGAATGAGTAACAGGAATACAGATTACTGGGCTAATGGTAAGATTCTTGATAATATAGATGAGCAGAGAGATCTCAGCGTCCATGTACATAGATCCCTGAAAATTGCCACCCAGGTTGATAGGATTGTTAAGAAGGTGTACAGGCTGAATGACTTAGCTTTTATTAGTAGAGAGATTGAGTTCCGGAACCAGGAGGTTATGCTGCAGCTGTACAAAACTCTGGTGCGGCCACACTTGGAATATTGCGTACAGTTCTGGTCACCGCATTATAGGAGAGATGTGGAAGCTTGGAAGAGGGTGTAGAGGAGATTTACTAGGACGTTGCCTGGTATGAAGGGAAGGTATTATGAGGGTGAGGGACTTGAGACTATTTTTTTTTATCAGAGAGGAGGTGGTTGAGAGGTGGTTTGATAATCAGAGGTTTAGATAGGGTGGACACAGAGCCTTTTTCTTCAGATGGCGATAGCTAGCATGAGAGGACATAGCTTTAAATTGAGGGGTGATAGATATAGAACAGATGTCAGAGGTAGTTTCTTTACTCAGAGTAATAGGGGCATGGAACGCACTGCCTGCAACAGTAGTAGACTCACCAACTTTAAGGGTATTTAAATGGTCGTTGGATAGGCATCTGGTTAGAATGGAATAGTGTAGGTTAGATGGGCCGCAGCTTGTTGCACCAACTTGTGAACCATCAAAGAGTGAAGGGCCTGTACTGTGCTGTAATGTTCTATGATCATCCTCAATTTCATTTTATTGCCTTTTCCCCATGACCCTCAATTTCCTAAATTATTTTTAAAGACAGATTTTTAAAGTAAGTGGGAAAACGAAAGAGAAATCGTCAAAGGCTGAACTAACCCGACAAGTGTGTCTGATGGTGAATGCACGTCACTTGGCAATGCAAGGCATTCTTCACAGGGTGAGTACGTCCACCCTCGGATGACTGGCTGTGTGGAGTTTGGGCATTCTCCCAGTGTCTCCCATGGGTTTCCGCCAGGGAGTGCAGGTTAGTTGGATTGGCTACGGAATATGCAGGGTTACGGGGATAGGATAGGGAGGCAGGTCTGAGTGGGATGTTCTTTGGACGGTTGGTGTGGACTTGACGGGACGAATGGCTTGCTTTCACATATTGGGATTCTACAATTGACGGACACTAAACTTCCTGGCTCAGGCCTCCTGAATCGGAAATCAGGAGACATAATAGATGCAGCGAAAGGGGAGAAGATAACTTTCCCAAACAAAACTAGCAAATTCTACTCTGGAGTATGTTGGGGCCAATTTCCATGTCATCTTTTAATACAAACCACAAATTTTAAATTCCTTAGAGAGGACCTCATCACTCCTACATATTGTACTTCCCAGGGTTAGCAATCAGAAAAGTCTTCCTCTCCTCCATCCCTTTCTTTACAATCAGAGGCCAGAGAGACACTGAAAGGCTGACCAGGTTCTTTCTGCAACAGTACATTGTCCTTCAATTTCCAGCCTTGGGAAATACCAAGATGCTGACCACTGAGCAAGTCGAGTTGGAAAAACCTAACTTCTAAAACTACAGATATGTGGCACAGCAGAACACAGATTCATAATTCCTAACTATTCAAAGATTTGAATATTACTAAAAAGGCTCTGTTGAAGCTTTTCATCTTGTGTTTATCAAGATAAATGCAAGTCGCTGTTTATGGTTTATGTCAATGATTTAGACTGGAATGTAGGAGGGTCGATCAGTAAGTTTGCAGACAGTTCCACCTTTGGCAGGGGGAGAAAGTAGAGAGCAGGAGAGCCGAAGACTACAAGAGGATGTAGAAGATGGGCAGGTCGGATGGGGCTGATCTGTGGCAAATGGAATTCAATTGCATTAACGTGAAGTGATGCACTTGAGGCAGGACCAACAAGGCAAGGAATACATCACAAACATGTAGAATCCTGTGAAACCCTGAGGATCAGCGGGATCTTGGTGTGCATGTCCATTAACGTATCAGAACAGGTGGGTAAAGTGGCTGAGAAGGTAGATGGGATACTTGCCTTTGTTAGTTGGGGCATAGAGTTGAAGGGCAGAGGGGTTCTGCTGGAACTGTATAAAACACTGGTTAGGCCACAGCTAAGAGTACTGTGTGCACCTCTGGAATCCACATCATAGGAGGGAAGTAATAGCTCTGAAGAGGGCGCAGAGGAAGTTTACCAGGACATTGCCTGGACTGGAGAGTTTCAGTCGTAAAGCAAGAATAGAGAGACTGGGGTTGCTTTCCTTATAGCAGGGGAGATTGAGGGCAATCATGATTGAGATGCACAAAAGTATGAGGGGCATAGACAGGGTAGACAGGAAGAAACTCCTCGATGGTGGGATTGGGGCAGAGATTGAAGGTAAGGGGGAAGGGGTTTAAAGGAGGGTGTGCTGGGTATCTGGAACTCACTGCCTGTTAGGATTGCTGATGCAGAAACCCTTATCACATTGAAGAAATGTTTAGGTGTGCACGTGAGATGCTAAGGTCATGGGCCGAGTGCTGGAAAACAGGATAAGAATAGTTAAGGTGTTTTTTTTTTAACCAGAATGTGTGATGGGTCTAAAGGCCTTTCTCTTTGCTGTAGATCTCAATGACTCAATAAGGATGACTAATTTCAAAGGGGCAAATAATTTATACTGCACGAGAGAAGGGGTTTGGTGGGTGGGCATTGCAACTCTAATTGATCACAGTACAGCCATGGCAAATGCACCAGGGAACTATGATCCCCCGTGTTTTTGTTCAATTCCACACATGTTCCTTTTACACGCGGAGCAAAACATTTAACACATTGGGCCCCCGTACCATGGGCCCCACATACAATGGGCGAAAGTGGGTACTGCAGATGCTGGAGATTAGAGTCAAGATTAGAGTGGTGCTGGAAAAGCACAGCAGGTCAGGCAGCATCCGAGGAGCAGAAAAATCGGGCAAGAGCCTTCCTCAGGACCCACGTACAACGGAGCCACCCTCTACGCTCCAAGAAACCTTGCTTCAGGTTGATCTCCCCGGGAGGCGAACATTACACAAGGGTTGATTTGAAGAGATTAATATACTATTTCTGTTCCCTCAAACCTGTGATCCAGGAGACGTGGGAAGAGTAAGTTCTTGAAAGCCAGTTCGGTGACACAAAGTTGTGCAAGCCCAGTGCGTACAGCCCGATTTCAAACGCGCAGAGGTGGAGGTTGCGATGGGGACCTTGGTGACCTCCACTGGCTGAAGGATGGGTAAAGATGGACGTGCTGCTGTTGCCTCCTGCTTTGATGAGGACCGTCTTTGCAAGCTCAAAGTAAAAATGGGCGGCTGCCTCTGATGGCTGGTTGGGTACATGGGGAGCGTGGCATTCTGGACGCCTGCCTTTGTACCTGGAAGGGGAACAAACCAGAAAAATACTCACACATACACAGCATGTACAACACCTGCTTCAATATTAATTCAACAGACAGCAGCGTCGCTAAATGGCCAAAAGCAGGAACACCAATGCTCTAAGCGAACATCCAAATTAGGAGTAGGCCATTCAGTACCTCCAGCCTGTTCTACTAACCACAAGATCATGGCTGCTCTGATTGTGGTCTCTAATTTTCTGTCGATCTCCAATGTTCGGATTGCTTGGTCAGTGAAGGATTTATCTGAAAAGAAAGTTGCCATAGTTCCACCGAGCCATTGGGCTGTTCTCTCATGTGAGTGAGAGAGGAGGAGAAAGAAAGAGAGAAGGAGGAAGAAAGAGAGAGAAAAGGAAAGAGAGAAAGAAAGAGAGAAAGAAAGAGAGAAAGAAAGAGAGAAAGAAAGAGAGAAAGAAAGAGAGAAAGAAAGAGAGAAAGAAAGAGAGAAAGAAAGAAAAGGAGAGAGAGAAAAAGAGAGAAAAGGAGAGAGAGAGAGAGAGAGAGAAAGAAAGAGAGAAAAGGAGAGAGAGAGAAAAGGAGAGAGAAAGAGAGAAAAGGAGAGAGAGAAAGAGAAAGAGAGAGAGAGAGAGAAAGAGAACGAGAAAGAGAAAACTGGTGGTAGTCTAACCCGAGGGTTACTGTGCCTCAGGTAAGGGATGAGATTGAGAAGGAGACACCTTCGGGTAGCCTTAGCCAGTAGCATTTAACCTGACCTTTAAAATACTCTATAATTCTGTCTCCGCCACTCTCTGGGAAAAGGCTCCATAAAACACAATCCTATGATTTTTTCTCACTTCTGTTTTATTTTTAACCAGTGTTCCCTCATTCTTTCCTCATAAATACCAAGTGATCTTCATCTCTATTCCATCCACCCACCCTTAGTTCTGTAACCCTTAATATTCACATCTAATAAAAAAAAGGCAAATAGTCGCTACAGAAGATGAATATTGCCAGGAGAAATCTGCTGTCTCACTCATCAGGACACATGCAAGAATGCCAAATCTCAAAGGGGACAACAATTTTTATTGCATCAGAGAAAGATGCTGATTCGTTGGTAAGAGGACCCTGACTGGTTAACGTGTTATCATGGAGAATGGACGAAGAACAATTGATTTCCCATGTTTTGTCAATTAAGTATTAGAGTTGGTACATGTATGATTAGGAAGAAGGCATAAATCTCACATAGGAGGGGTCATCATGAACAGATAATGAGGGGGCAGTAGGCTTGATCAACTGAATGGCCTCACATATCAAGCTTTTGTTGTTGACGGGATAGAGACAAAATGAGTCAAATCACTACACCCACTGGACCTCGTCCACCCAAACAGCTTCCCCTAACCACACACACCCTCCTGTCCAACCAATCACAGTTTCTTAAACCAGCGTTTGCCCCATGACCTGATGCAACTACTTTGAAATGTTGATAATTTTGAATGAATATCTTTCTTTCTGACATTAATACTTTCATAATCACCTCAGTTTAATATTCACTTTCACGAGGGATTGGAACATTGTAGAAACGGGTTGGAGCCAGAATATTCTCTCGGATTTCCTTTCAATGGCCTCTTTCAAGCTGACCAACCAACATATCCCGTTTTAGTTTGGTGCTCTCGCTAGTCGTAAAGCCATCCCTTTAAGCTTTTAACAGGCCACATACTTTCTTTTTTGGGACTATAAACCGAATTGAAAGTTGAAATACTATAACGGAAACATTAGGGAGAATTTTAAAAGAAACTTTAAAAGTTAAGACCGGTGCTGCATACTGTTGAGCTGTACCTTACAGGGTCACTTTCTATAGCAGACAGAAGGCACTCTTTGAGATGGAGTGGAACCAAGACTCTTTTGCATTAAGGAAATTCTGCCTGACAACAGCCCTCTGACTGGCTGAGCCCCAAGGTGTAGAAAAACAACTTGCATTTGTATGGCACCTTCAGAACAGTTCCTATGGCATTTCACAGGAGCATTACTTGATAGAGATTGACACAGCTGCACTTTAGGGCCGAATGGAACTAGATGAACGCAAGAGAGATATCGAAACAGAAAGGCTTGTAGGATTTAATAATTTAAAAAAGGGTGGGCAGTGGTATGTGTGAAGGATTAACACTGAGATGGACAAATTGGTCCTAATGACCCATTTCTGTGCGGCCAATTCCAAGTACTATTACTAGCAATAGCAGGAGCTGGAAACAAGAGCAAGCTGAAATATCCAACCCAACAATAAAGGGAGTTGAGCTTCGATATTACCGGCCGACGTCTGTGCTTTTGGTGCGAGCTCCTCCAGTGGCTCGTCGACTACCGCTGGAGGACGACGATCCGAGCGAGTCGCTCGACGAGCTGCTGATACTGTCGCTGTCCTGGCCCCTGCCCCAGGACGCAGCCGCCCAGCCCCCCCGGATAGGCCGGCGACTCAAGGTGGGGGAGCTGTCTGAGGTGGTCTCCGGAGCACTGCTGTCGATACTGGCCATACCTGGCAGAGAAAGGCACAGAAAATAAAATGGAAACACATCTGCGCACCCCCAACACCTCGTCCGGGTGATTGAACTGTGATTACAAACCCCAACATGGAGGCAGTATGTAGACAAACCTGTGCCCATCCAATTCTGTGCCAATTCCAACTCCCCATTAGTCCTAGAAAACTCAACTTTGGGACAATCAAATGCGACACGGTGGCTCAGTGGTTAGCACTGCCACCACACAGCACCAGGGCCCCAGGTTCGATTCCATCCTCAGGCAACTGTCTGCATGGAATTTGCACATTCTCCCTTTGTTGGTGTGGGTCTCCTTCAGGTGCTCTGGTTTCCTCCCACAGACCAAAGATGTACAGGTTAAGTGATTGGCCATGCTAAGTTCCCCCTAATGTCCAGGATATATGCAGGTTAGAGGGGTTAGCTGTAGGTAATGTGGGGCTACTGGGATAGGGTAGGGAGCTGGGTCTGGGTGGGTCAGCATGGACTCAATTGGCCTAATGGCCTGCTTCCACATTGTAGGAATTCTATATGAATGCATCGTATTTGAAGGAATAAGCTGTGTAATCAAATTTATTATACCATAACCCATATTGTAACAATGTTGTGGCTTTAAACTTTTCAAGTATTTTTGCCTTTTTTTGAAGAGCGGTTTTAAGGCAGAGGTTTTGCACAGTCTACCAGAACCACTACAGTAAACAGTTTGAGGGCTTGGGGTCTTTGGTTTTCATGGTTGGAACAATAGAAGCAGCCTGAATGGGTGGAGTTTAGTTCCCACTGAACAAGGATCTTTAGTTTAACTTTCAGCAGCTGCTATTGAGACCTTGAAGAGCCGGGAGCTATATTTTCCGCGCTCTCAGTTACAACGAAAAGCCGGGGGCGTGGGGTTCTCTGCCTGCAATGGGAGTTGCACGTGAGATGATCTGTTTTCGGAGTTCGCCTTTTGCCAAGGGTGTGTTTATGGGATTTTACTATATCGAAACAGTTAATCAGTAATAACTATTGTATCTATTATTCTGTTGAGATCTCCAACAGAGTTAAGTTATTCCAATTTCCTTCTTTCTTTTGTTGTATTTTAAATAGAGTGGATGAATAAAGTGTGTTTTACTTTACATCTGGTAGCTTGACCAATCGAACTGCATATGGAACCTTTGTCTTTAAAATAAGAAAAAATATTATGGCCTAAACTATCTTCAGAATATTTTGAGGGGTTTGGTCTGATCTATAACAATATATTACAACATTCAAACACTCAATTCATTAAATACTAATGCTCCACCAAGATAACATCAAAGTAAAAATGATAGAAACAAAAACATGGGAGCAGGAGTAGGCCATTTCCTGCTAACACCCCACACCTTTTGTTCCCAAAGCAAGAAATGGAGAGTCAGCTGGAGTATCGGGTACCATTCTGGGTATCACATCACCGGAAGGATGTACTAGACAGAATGCAGAGGCGATGTCCAAAAACCATTCCAAGGCTGACACCGTACCGTCATGAAGGTGCATTGGGACTGTTCTCCTTGGAGAGACAACAGCTAAGAAAAGATCTGATGGGAGGGTCTCAAAACCATGAGAGATCTAGATAGGGAGGAACTGTCCCCACTCGTAAAAAGGTGAAGATCAAAAGGGCACACGTTTAAATAGATTTTGCAAATGCCACTGAGAAAAACATTTTTTTTCCACACAGCAAGGGGTTCGCTGTTTGGGTAAAGGGCTGGAGAACTTCAAATAATGTTGGTCTTGCATTGTGCATCTCCTTTGCAGCTGTAACCTTGCATGTCACACTCTGTCTAAGCGCCCTAGGATCCTTATGTCCTTATCGGCTATTATTTGCCTGTACTGCTCACCAAACAAAACTTTTCACTGCAGTTAAGCACACGTGACACCAATAGATCAAATCATCAAGAATGGCACCAAGTTAAAGTGCTGGTTGGAGAGCCAGTGCAGACATGATGGGCTGAATGGCCTCCAGGTGTGCTGTAACAGTTCTGCAATTTCAGGCTCTTGTCACTTCACCATGGCTGCCAAATGGAGCCAATACAACCACAACAGCTGAGACAAACTGACAACAAATAAAATGTGATCGCAGTTTGCATTTCTCCTCATCCAATCAATCAATCAAAATCCAAATAAGCAAACATTTTTTGTTTGAAACAAAACAATGTAACCAGATGCAGATTATGTTTTACAATTAAACCAATGCACTGTAAAAATGATCCAATAATGTTAAAAGTATTTAGCCTTCCATAGTTGGGTTGGCTGAGGTTGCCATCTTGTTACAAAACAAAATATTAGGTGACACAGTTAAACCCCGTCATATCACAACAAAGCCATGTCATTTAACACAGATTTGATTTATTACTGTCACGTGTACTGAGGTACAGTGAATTGTATTGTTTTGTGCGCTATACAGGCAGATCGTGGAGCTGGAAAAGAAAACATGTCAGGCAACATCCGAGGAGCAGGAGAATCGACGTTTTGAGCAATTCCTGATTTGATTTATTACTGTCACGTGTACTGAGGTACAGTGAATTGTATTGTTTTATGTGCTATACAAGCAGATCGTGGAGCTGGAAAAGGACAGCCAGTCAGGCAACATCTGAGGAGCAGGAGAATCGACGTTTTGAGCAATTCCTGAAGGGCTGATGCTCAAAACGTCGATTCACCTGCTCCTCGGATGCTGCCTGACCTGCTGCGCTTTTCCAGCTCCACACTCTTCGACTCTGATTCTGATTTCCAGCATCTGCAGTCCCCCCTCTTTCTCCTTTAGGCAGGTTGTACTATACAAGTGCATAAGGGTAAGAGGACAGAGTGCAGCATACCATGTTATAGTTGCTGAGAAGGCGCAGAGAGAGATCAACATTAACACTATCTGCATTCAAAATTTTATATCTTGGTTTAGTTGTGGGTCATAAATCCAGATGTGAATCAAATAAGCCAGTACTATATTCTGAAAAGAGACCGAAGGTGAAAAAGCTGGGTGACTGGACCTGAAACATTAACTCTAATTTCTCTCCACAGACCTGCTGAGTTTTTCCAACAATTTCAGACTTTTGTTTCAAGAGAAGAGCCATGTCATGGCGAGGGTTATCAGATCAGCCGTGACCTCATTAACTAGCACGGCACACTCGATAGGCTGAATGGCCTACTCTGCATTATGTTCAAAGTCTCAGACTAATGCCTGCGGTCATGGGTTCAAATTTCAACACTACTCAGTTATGGTAACAATTTTATTTCACTGGCTGTCTTAAAAAAAATCTACTTCACTAAAGTTCTTCAGGGAAGGGAATCTGCCATCCTCGCCTGGCCTGACCTACATGTGACTCCAGACCCACAACAATCTGGTTGACTCTTACCTGGAATGGCCTAGCAATTCACTCAGTTCAAGGGCAGAGTGTTTCACCAGCAATGCACGCTCTTCAGGAAGGAATTAAACCAAATACTGTACAAATCAGGATCAAATCCAGGCCGCACTCAGGAGATTGGGCTACGACTGGTTAGGGTGATGGATAGGGCAGTGTGAAAGGGGACAACAACGATTTGTTAGCATTCCCAGTCCTGAGCTCAAGCTGGTAAATGTTTAGTCAAACTGAAGGTGGATTGAGATCCAAGATTGCTCCATCAATTCCTGCCTTTGACTGAGAGCTTTGAAAGTAAGGATCAATCAGTTGCGTTAAATACTGAAGGCATTTCACTGCTCTGAGGAAACTTTGAACATGTTTCCTTTCAGAACGAGAAGAGAAGGTGGGAGTGGGTGCAGGCAATTTAAATTTTTTAAAATATTTTTAGTAACCACCACTGAGAATGCAAGATCTTCACCACAGTTTCATGTTTTTCAGTCTTTCCTGAAAACTGTGAACATTGGGGAGTCTCGGACAAAGGTAGTCTATGGACAACACTGACATTTCTCTACATTACTCACCCAGTGACTGAAATTGTAAGGTTAGCTTGAGACCGAGTTAAAAACGTAGCACTGACTCCAGTGTGGCTAAAATTACAGAGTGGTCAGCGAGACTAAGAATTAGCGAGTTTTGATAAGATTTGTAGCTTAGGTTGAGGTTCTGGATGTAGGTTTGCTCACTGAGCTGGATGGTTCATTTTCAGACGTTTCGTCCCCACACTAGGTAATATCTTAAGAGTGTCTCCAGATGAAGCCCCGCCTGGAGGCTCACTGAAGATGGTACCTAATATGGTGACGAAACGTCTGAAAATGAACCTTCCAGCTCAGCGAGCAAACCTACATCCAGACTGAGAATTCGGAAAAGCTGCCTTACAGCGACTGGCAACTCCAACTCCTGGGAGAGCATCACAAAAGGAAAGGAGATAGTCGGGTGGGAGCGAGCAGCAGCAGCACACTCGGCCTACCTGTATGTTTCTTCTTCTGTCTGACTGGTGATCCCCAGCACCTCCCATTGTATCCACCTCTGGTGCCAAGTGTCAATCGACTCGGGATTTTACCCTCCTGTTTGAAGGTGCCCGACTCGCTCGGAGTTTCGCTGGGTGTGCGCTGAACATTGTCTGCGGGTAAAAGCAAAAAGAGCACACGCAGGTCAACGAAACAGGCAGCGATTGCAGAGCGAGCTGAAGAGAGCATTCAGCCAGGTCAGACAAAGCTGGCAGCAAAACCTGCTGAACGGAGAGAGTGAAACAAAACATCCAAAATCCACCCGTTACTCTTAGTTTTGATCATTTTTTAAAACAATTAAACTAATTTTTAATCAGAGTAACACTTTGAATACATTTGCAACATAAGACAAGTACCTCACCCTTGCTCAGATAGATTGTGTTTGGAACATAACCCCAGCACTCTCACACATATTTTTTATATATATATAAATAATGAAACATCTTTAAAGTGAACACCCCGCATATTAACAACACAGAGGTGGAACGAGTGGAGAGTGTCAAGGAAATTTGGCTTGATGGCGAATACCCATGCCAAATTTTATAGGTGCGCCATCGAGAGCATTCTGTCTGGATGGATCACTGTACCATTCAAGCTCGAATAACCACAAAGGCCAACCTCCCATCTACAGAATCCAGCTACCAGGCCCGCTGTCAAGGAAAGGCCACCAGCATTCTCAAAGATCCATCCCACCCTGGCAGTGTTTTTCTACAACGTCTACCATCGGGGAGAAGGTACAGAAGCCTGAACACACACACCAGCCGGTTTTGAAACAGTTTGTACCCTACTGTTGTTAGAATACTAAATGGACTCACAAACTCTTAACATTTGCCTGTAGCTGTGTTTTGTTTTTTGTCGCTGTTTACCTATTTTTTATTTATCTATGCTATTTAACGATGTGATCTGCCTGTGTTCCTCGCAAGGCAAAGCTTTTCACCGTGCCGCGGTACACGTGATAATCAATTCATGTATTCCACCGGAGAGCTGAAAAGCAACACGAGAGACCAGCACACTTTAAGCCACATTAAGGTTTGAAGGAACAAAGTGTGATTCTAGGGTGTAGGTCAAAAGGACAGTCTTCACAGAGATGGTGATTCCTGAAGAAGGGCTTATGCCCGAAACGTCGACTTCCCTGCTCCTCAGATGCTGACTGACCTGCTGCGCTTTTCCAGCACCACACTTTTCAATTCACAGAGATGGTGATGGGCAAGATTTTGCCTTTGGATTTGAAAACAAGGACAGGGTAAATACAGAGTAGGGAATGGATCGGGGTAGTTTACGCTTCGAAGAGTCAGTGTGGACTTATTGGGCCGAAGGGCCTGTTTCCATATTGTAGGGAATCTAATCTAATCTAAACCATTGACGGAAGACACCGTGATTTGAATGCTAATTTAGCTCAGACCTATGTTCAAGAAAGAAATTGCCATCTATATACGGGGATGAAACTACTGCAACTATTGGGCAGGCATGGTCCTCAGACCCACCAGTGGGAAGATTTGTCTGTTCCCGCGGCTACTCCAGAGAAGTTGACAAAATCCCATTACGGATATATCCCGCGGTGCATGTCTGATCTTTTCGGAATGGAGAGGAGAGCAAACCTGAACTCCATCCTTGCGCAAGATGTGCACTTTCACTTTTTTAAAAATTGGTTCCTGGGATGTGAGCATCCCCAGTTGGTCAGCCACTTACTGCCATAAGACATAGGAGTGGAAGGAAGGCCATTCGGCCCATCGAGTCCACTCCACCATTCAATCATGGCTGATGGGCATTTCAACTCCACTCCTGAAGAATTCCCCAGAGGGAATTTAAGAGTCAGGAGTTTGGTAACCATGAAAAATGAAAAAGAGAAGGGAACACACAGGGAGCCAGGGTCAGGGCAAGGAGAATTCTTGGACTGGAAGCTACAGAGCCAGAGGGGAGACAAGCAGGGCTCGAAATATCAGCTTTATGGTGACATGTCAGGGGTGTTTTATATTGAGTGTGGTTTGGTCAGAAAGCTCAGGGCTGGTCAGTTAGCACGGCTCACTCGAGTCAGACTGCAGAGTTTTGAATCAGATGCTCATTGAGACCAAAATACAAGTAACTGACCAAGGACAACACAAGGCTAGAGATGACAAAGAGATGAATGAGGGTAGCAACAACACATGCAGTGACACGATGTGGACATTGGAGAAGATGGACGCAGACAGTCTTCATTAGAGACAAAACAAAAACTGCAGATGCTGGAATCGAAGGTAGACAGGCAAGAGGCTGGACGATCACAGCAAGCCAGGCAGCTTCAGGAGGTGGAGAAGTCAACCTTTCGGGTGTAACCTTTCTTCAGGATTGGGGGTGAGTGTAAGGGGAGCTGCAGGTAAAGCGAGTGGGGAGGGGGAAGAGTAATGAGGTGAGGCTAGATGAACATGGGTAGAGGGTATGATCTGGTTGGTTGATGTGAGGATTGAATCCAGTTGGTAGCTAGAAGGGTCAATGAGAGGAATGGAAGGGGGGCAGGGAGGGGCTGGGAAGGGAGTCCGGGGGACGGGAAGGGAAGTTATTTGAATTTGAAGAACTTAATGTTGAAGTTTTCTGGGCTGTAGGCTGCCCAAGCAGAAGATGAAGTGTTGTTCCTCCAATTTGCGGTTTGTTTCATTGTGGCAATGGAGGAGGCCAAGGATGGTCATGTCAGAAAGGGAGTGGGAAGGGGAATTAAAATGGGCGGTGACTGGGAAGTCCGGTCAAACCCTGCAGGCCCAGCTCAGCAAAACATTCCCTTTGTTTACATTTGGTCTCCCCGATGTTGAGAAGACCACATCGGGAGCACCAGATACGGTCTTTATGACAAGCCAAACACAGGGCCAGAAGCCATGACTGGGTCAGCTAAAATCTCAAGATGATGCACTGAAGGGAGCTGTCAAAAGACTGGAACCAACAGCAAGGAGATTGTTACGCCTTACCAGGTGGTGTGTGGTCATTAAACATCCATCACTTCATCTCCAATTTGTCAGCACTGGGTCTGTAGCCTTGTATGTCAAGGTTTGTCAAGTATTCATCTAAATATCATCTCTACCCCCTTTCAAATAGTGACTTTTGGATATTCGCAACCCACCGGGTGAAAAAGATACAATAAAAATCCCCTCTAAACTTCCTGTTCCTCACTTTGAAACAGTGCACCCTGATTACTGACCCCTCCACCCAGGAGAAAGTTTCACCCTATCCACCCCATCTATGCCCCTCAGAACCTCGCACACCTCAATCAGGTGCCCACCCCCCCCAGCGTTCTCTGCTCTAAAGCAAACAGCCGCAGACTGTCTGGTTTCCCTTCAATACTGAATCTCTCCAGGCTATGAAACATCCTGGTGAATCCCTTCTGCACCTTCTCTCGAGCAATCACGTCCTTCCTATTGTGTGGTGACCAGAACCGTATCCAGTAGGAGAGAGTGAGGACTGCAGATGCTGGAGATCAGAGTCGAGATTGCGGCGCTGGAAAAACACAGCAGGTCAGGCAGCATCCGAGAAGCAGGAAAATCGACGTTTCGGGCATAAGCCCTTTACATCAGGAATGAGGCTTGTGGGCCGGGGCTGAGGGATAAATGGGAGGGGGATGGGGCTGGGGGGACGGTAGCTGGGAATATGATAGGTGGATAAAGGTGGGGTGAAAGTGATAGGTCAGAGGGGGGCAGTGATGGACGGGTCTGGAGGGCGGTGCCAAGTTGGAGGCTTGGGACTGGGATAATGTGGGGGAGGGGAGGGGAAAATAAGGAAGCTATTGAAATCCACATTTATCCCATGTGGTTGCAGGGTCCCAAGGCAGAACATGAGGCATTCCACCTCCAGGTGTCGGGTGGGAATGGTTTGGCGATGGAGGCGGCCCAGGACCTGCATGTCCTTGACGGAGTGGGAGGGGGGGTTGGAAGTGTTCAACCATGGGGCGGTGGGTGTCCCAGTAACCTACCTGGTATACGGCTCCATTAATACCTTCCTGCTCTTGTACTCAATGCCCCGCCTAATAAAGACAAGTATCTCATTTCCTTGTATCTACCCATCAACCTGCTTCAGGTAAAATGCTCACCATTGCCCCTCACCTGAAATTTGAGAGCATCCTTTTACATAAGGAAAATGCAACAATATCAAAGAGACAGCTTAAAGAAGAATTCAGAGCAGAATTTCAATAAGAACAAATTAATTTACATTCAGTACCTAGAGAGAAGACACTCCTGAATAAAGATTACCAATCCTGTCAGTTTTATCAGGCCCCACGCAAGTGCAATCTAAATATTAGAAAACTTCTGTCACGGTTTGTTTTCCCTAGGATGGGGGATTTCAAGACAAAGGACACATTTCTAAAGTGAGAGGAGAAACATTTAGAACTCGCACGAGGGGAAATTTCTTTTATACATTAGGCTGGTTCGTGTGTGGAATGAAGTGGTGGGTGTGGGCATAGTTACCGTGTTTAAAAGACATTTAGATAAGTTCATGAATGGAAAGGTTTGGAAGGATATGGAGAAAGTGAGGACTGTGGACACTGGAGATCAGAGTGGAAAGCACAGCCGGTCAGGCAGCATCCGAGGAGCAGGAGAGTCGACGTTTTGAGCATCAACTCGAAATGTTAACTCTCCTGCTCCTCAGACGCTGCCTGATCTGATGTGCTTTTCCAGCTCCACACCTTTTTGTCTCTGACTCTGCAGCATCTGCAGTCCTCACTTTCTCCCTTTTGCAATGCACTATACCCTAAGCCAAGGTCAGAGCATAGAGTCAGAGATGTACAGCATGGAAACAGACCCTTCGGTCCAACCCGTCCGTGCCAACCAGATATCCCAACCCAATCTAGTCCCACCTGCCAGCACCCAGCCCATATCCCTCCAAACCCTTCCTATTCATATACCCATCCAAATATCTTGTAAAATGTTGCAATTGTACCAGCCTCCACCACTTCCTCTGGCAGCTCATTCCATACACGTACCACCCTCTGCGTGATAAAGTTGCCCCTTAGGTCTCTTTTATCTCTTTCCCCTCTCACCCTAAACCTATGCGCTCGAGTTCTGGACTCCCCGACCCCAGGGGAAAGACTTTGCCACCACTCCACCAGACCCTCACCCTTTCCAAGGGGCTCACCCTGACAGCAATCTCCAGAGGTTGAACAAGACGTTTCACCGCTGGGTCTGTGACATGTCCTGGTGATTGACTGGGACTGACTGTGCAGTATTTCTGAGGGACCAGCACAATGTGGAAAATCGAAGTCTTCCTAAAGCAGACTGTTGGCGCAAGCCACTGAATACAGACCTCGCAAGTCTGATGGCAGCTTGCACCACCTTAAACTCTCACTGCTACAGAAGGCTCCACATGCTCTGCCCTGCACGTACAGGAGCTGAATCCTGGCTGCCTTCCCTCCAGCACCCCAACTCCCAATGGGGAAGTAGTTACATACAATTGCTGTAGCCAAAACACTGGTTTAGCTCTGCAGTAAAGTACAATTGCCTGACTTTATGTTTAAGTTATAATTATGGTGTAACAAAATGTTTAGTTCCAGTTGCATATTGCCGTGGGATTGTCTCCAGTTAAGAACTGGCTCTTCCTTGCAAGAAATGAAAAGTTTACTATAATGCCAGTTTCGGCATTGATGGAACGGGGCAGTTTCTCACTCCTTGATGGGTATCATACAATCCAATCCAATAAAGTCCCATAGAGTTTGCTTTAGTTTGTGATGCACAAGGACAGTACAAGCTCCAGCAGTGACTATAATGAGGGGATGGATCCAATAATGCACTCAGTGCCTGAACAGCAAAGCCACTGGTTCATCTCTAGGGGGTGCGAGGTGGCATGACCACTTTCTAAAAGGGAAGGTCTTTGCAGTGCTAACCATAGAATCCCTACAGTGTGGAAAGAGGCCAGTCAGCCCATTGAGTCTGTACCGAAGAGCAGCTCAACCAGCTGCTGCAATTGTTATCCAACACAATTTGCTACGCTACCTTCCTCTTTCCCAGTACTGAAGACTTGGATGAGGAAAGTTAAAGTACTACATATACTATATATGACACAGATAAAGGTGGAAATGCAATTGGCGATGGCAACAAAGTCTGCAGAGGGATACAGACAGGTTCAACGAGAATAGGTGCCAGGATTGAGAAACTTTGACAACTTGAATAAGTTGCCTGTTTTCTTCAGAGGTAAAACTGCAGGGAGGAGATTTGATAAAGGTTATCAAAATCATTCAAGCTGTTCCCTCTCTCTAACACTGGTCCCCATCTGGAGAGGAGAGGAATGGACTGTTGCCAAGCTGAATAGGTATTTTGCAAACCTAAGCCATTCATGTGCTGCCAGCCCTGTATAACAACAACCCGCATTAATGTAGCGCATTTAACAGCAGCGGAATATTCCACACTTGCTCCACAGGAATGTTTTGAAGTTAAATTCACCTCCATACACGAGGCATTGTTTTCAGAATGTTAACTCTGCCCCTCTCTTTCCCCAGACGCCTCCAAACCTGCTGAGTTTCTCTAACACTTTCTACCCTCCACAGTATTGTGCTTTTATGAATTTCTAGTATTTCCTGTTTATACCCCAAACGCTACCACTTCTTGCCATCACTCCTCTGAGATTGACTAGCAGCTACTTACAAAGCCACTGAGAGTTACCACTTCAACGCCAAAGTGCCTGCTGTTATGATAACATGGACGAGCTGGCTTTGTATTGTAGCATTCGCTCTCAAGTGTCTGGCTGTTTTCATCGGGTCTGGTCAGTTTTACTATGACTCAAGGTTAAGAGTCTCTCAGAGGAGTGTGTTCTATGTTATGACATTCAGTAACCTTCTGACAGGTGAGTTCAAAAGATCTTATCCATATCCCCATGCCTGTCCCTCATGACCTTCAGAATTCCAACTCCGTGTCAACGCGTATATTTCAACACCCCTCCCCATAGTCTCCTATACTCTCAATGCTAACTCAAGTGACCATTCAAATAGCAATGCCTTTTCCAGTGCTTTATCAACTCACTCCCACCAGCTATTTCTCATAGCCCCTCAAATGTACAGTAATAAATACCCTGGTGTGACTTTAAGGTGGTGTGCAACCCATGTTAAGTGCATAAATGAGTAAAAATACTAGAAATAGGAATGGAGATAGGAAATTATGCGCATTTCATGAACTGTATTGAATAGCTAAAAGTGAAGTTGAGAGGGACGCTGGCATCTGAGTCAACCCAATGTTCTACCAATTCAGTCCCCACTGCACCATGACCTCTTATTATACAGGCTTGGCTCTGAGCTCAGAACAAAGCCGTGCCTAAAGTGCAGCCCAGACCCTTCACCCTGAAGTCATGTTATAGGCCCCATCAAACAGGGAGGTTGTGCTTTCAAGTTGAAGTGGGTGTGAAATGCATTACGGTCAAGATTAGAGTGGTGCTGGAAAAGCACAGCATGTCAGGCAGCATCCAAGGAGCAGGAAAATCAACACTTCTGGCAGGAACCCTTCATCAGGAAGGAGAATCATTCCTGATGAAGGGCTTTTGCCTGAAACGTCGATTTTCCTGCTCCTCGGATGCTGCCTGACATGCTGTGCTTTTCCAGCACCACCCTAATCTGGACTCTAATCTCCAGTATCTGGAGTACCCACTTCTGCCCATGGAATGCCTTGAGTGGAGGGACGGTAGATGCAAACTCAATACAAGTACTCAGGGGAACTGGATGATTATTTGGATTAAATTGGTTTACAGGGATATGGGGGGAAAGCAGGAGATTGGCACTAGCTAATGATGCTTATATGTGGAGCTGGGAGGGCGCAATGGGCCGAAAGGCCTTCTGCTACTCTCCTACACGTCTGTGAATCTGTGAAGCACATTCTGAAATGGAGCTCAGAATACCTACTTTAAAAATAGGATGTAAAGATGGAGGATGCTGGGGAAACCTAGCAGCTGCTACAGGACCTGTACGGAGCTAACAATTCAACCCCTGCACAACTCTTCCTCAGAATTGAAGATCTGAAGACAACTCATATTTGGCTCAAAATGTTATTTCTCTCTCCACAGACCTGCTGAGTTTCTCCAGCACTTGGTGTTCAATTTCCAGCACCAACAGTACTTTGCCTTTAGTTAAAGAGTTATGACAGTTTATTAACGGAATAATTTGTGGGAGGAAGGGAAGCAACAGAGGAGGAAATAAAAAAAAGGGAAATCATACCTTGCGTGGATCCTTCTGGAAAGTTCTCCGCAGGAGGGTTCTGCACGGGAGCTGTCACATTAGCTTGTTGAGGCGTTGATGATGCACTCGTTATCTGATGGACATTCGAGGTTGTCTGCGATGCGTGCTTCGATGGAGATTTCTGACCGGTAGCCATCGGCTTACTGGAGGAGTAGAAGGAGCTCAGGGTTTGAGGTTTGTGCGTTTGGCTCTCTCTGTCCAGCAACTTGTCCAGAATCTAGAACGAGATCACTCTGTTTGAAAAATAAAGACCCCTGCAAACACCTGGCCCTACAGCAGAGATAATGGCTCCCGAAGACCATTGAACAGATGAGCTGACAGAGGCGATTCAGCCCATCCGGCCTGCTCCACCATCCAACGAGGCCATGGCTGACCTGATCACCCTTAACACCAATTTCCTGCCACTTTCCACAACCTGATTCCCTTCCTGATTAAAAGTCTATATCAGCCTTGAATATAATTCATGAGCCAGCTTTGACAGTCCTCTGCAGTAGAAAAACAAAGACATTCCACAGAGTTACCACCCTTAATGAAGAAATTCCTCCTTACCTTGGTCTTAAATGTGCAATCTCTTTCTGAGACACTGCCATCTGGTCCCTCTCCCACTTGGTAAACAACGTCTCCGTATCTAGCCTGTCAAACCCCTCAGAAACCTGTGTTTCAATAAGGCATTCTTCCTAGCTTGAAAGTCGCACTCAGTCCACGTTCTGCTGAGGGATAGGGACATGGCCTTCCTGCAGACAACACATTTCGGCCTTTTGCAATGGCAAATCTTTTTGGAGGTGTTTCAAATCTTTTTGGTGCAGCACAGGGCCTCTGAGAAGATTTAAAATGGAGCTGACCAACGCTGATATGCAGGTAGTAAATCAGTGGACAAGAGCATATGACTGAACTGGGTTACACTGCCCTTTCACACAGTATAACATCAAACACAATAACTCACTGAGTAAAAGTACTCATCTTCTCTCACCGAGGATCCCAGTGACAGATACCGAGATTCTGCAAGAGTCGAGTGTGTGGTGCTGGAAAAGCATCGGAGCAGGTCAGGCAGCATCGGAGGAGCAGGAGAACCAACATCTCAGGCATAAGGAATCCTGATGAAGGCTCTTGCCCATAACATCGATTCTCCTGCTCCTCAGATGCTACCTGACCTGCTGTGCTTTTCCAGCACCACACTCTCGACTCTGATCTCCAGCATCTGCAGTCCTCGCTTTCTCCGGGATTCCACAAGCACAGATTACGGACACCTTCGAAGAATTCTGCTCAAACATAAATGGAAAATCTCATCGAGAGGGTCATGCTCGGTGTGATACTACAGGGTAAAATTCTCACTAGCCATTTGGCACATGCTAACAGCTCAAATTTCAGCGTCACCAACTGAACTTCATCTGTACACAGCTCAGAGCAACTACAACTGATACTTAGCAAATGGGACAGAGTGTTAACTCAGGGGTGGGGGTTTGTGACAAGGTTGAAATCAAAGTTGACAAGGAGTCCCTCAGGGAAGTATTTCGTTGACAAAGAACCTTGTTTAATATCTTTTTTATTTACATTGTATAACACTCGATAACTTGGTAAAATGATTGCCTACATGCCAACCTCTCCTAGCATTTTATTTTAGCTAGAAAAAACACCTCAATAATTTGTTTTATTATCCAGAACCTATAGATCAAGAGTGCGTCGATTATGTTCCAGATAATAAACGTATAAACTGACACTAAAGAATAGTAACATAATGCAGGGGTGCACACCTCACTGTCACACTTTATTTACAGCATAGATCATTTAAATAATAATGTAACTTTACCTTAAATAAAACTTACCAACAGAGAGCCTTCTCACTCGCACCCACAACTAACTACAGAGGAACCTCGATTATCCGAATATCAATTATCTGAAAATCAGATTATCCGAAGGAGATCTCGAGGTCCCGACGGAAACATTACATCAAAGACGTGTTTCCAACAGTGATCGGGTCTTTTGTTTACAGTGATTAAACAGGCGCTGTCTCCAAACACCTGATTGCCTGCCCTCTCTCTCTCCCCACACTATCCCTGGAGTTCTACACAGAGGTGTACCCTAAACCCCAACACCCCCCCCCCCTCCCGTTCCCAGATAATCTCTCCAACATTGCCCTGTACAGGGCAAAGGTGGAACCTGTCAAAATGTTGCAGGTGTGTGTGTGTGTGTGTGTGTGTGTGTGTGTATGGGGCTGTGGCTGTGTGCGTGGAGACTTATCCCACAAAAGCAGCTGCAGCAGTCTTATTGTTGGTGTCCAGTTCGGCTGCCCCAGAGGGGGCGGTGTTGGGTGGGGTTCGGGGCGGGGGGTGTTGGGGGTGGGGGTGATGTTGGACAGGGTTGGGGGCGTGGGACGAGGTGGGGGTCTCACGCACTGTGAGCTGCTGCAGTCTTCTGAATGGGGAGCAAACTTTAAAAAGCTCTGAGCCCCAGAGGAAAGGCATTTAATCGATTAACCGAATAATCGATCATCCGAACGAAATAGTGCCCGCTCATCTTGTTCGGATAATCGAGGCTCTCCTACACTCGAACAGTGCAATACTTCTTGGTATTTGAGGAGATGGTGACTTAAAATTGAATTAACTGCTGATATTTCATGTGGTCATTCAATTCAACACAAGTATGTTTACATTGAGGTAAACAAATTTTAAAAACCATAATAATTGGACAGAATAATACGTTAACTTTGCGGTATTTGAGGTATATAATTTTTCACAGTTTATCAAGAATGCCAATTTATGAGGTGCTGTTTGAAACAAAGTTTGCTGTATTTTCTCAACTACCTGTTCAGACAGGTTATTATATACCCCTGGAGCATGTGGGACTTGAATAGCTCCCCCCCACCCCCCACCTCAAAAGAACCCAAAGAGCTGCGGATGCTGTAAAAACTCAGCAGGTCTTGGCAGCATCTGTGGAGAGAAAGCAGAGTTAAAATTTCGGGTCCAGTGACCCAGTTCTGAGGAAGGGTTAGGATTAGGATTAGATTCTTCTTCAGAACCAGACCCGAAACATTAACTCTGCTTTCTCTCCACGGATGCTGCCAAGTTTTTACAGCAATTTCTGACTTTGCTTCTGGTAGTGGGGACACTACCGCAAGAGCCCTTTGAAAGAAAGGCCTGCTGGGAACTGGCACAGAACCCAGGCCTCCCGCAGGTGAGAACTCTCCCAGTGAGCCACCGATGCGACTGTGGTTAGGTTGGAGATCCTGGTGTTTGTCCTCCATGGAGCAAAGGAGATGAAGGAACTTTTGATAAATGTGAGAGAGACCAGGAGAGGTTTAGATAAGGTCCACAAGTTGAAATGGTTCTCATATGCATGATGGTTCATGGACAAGACGACACAGACTTTAGATTTTGGGAAAATGGGAGATGTGAGGAAGACGCTTTATTAACGCAGTGCGTTGTAACAAACTCACTGCCAACAAGGGTCGTGGAAATGGAGTGTATTGATGATTTCAAAAGGCAATTGGATAGGCACTCGAAGGAAGGGAACGTGAAAGGATTGAGCAAGAGCATGGAGACAGAACCAGCAGGTATGCAATGGGCTGATTTATCGCTTTCTATGCCTCGAATTGTACTAACAATATCTTGTGGGAGAGCTCCCACCCACAATCCAGCACCATTACAGATCTCGCCACTGTGCGTACTTTTTTAAGCTTAGCTTGGTCATCTTTGTACGTAATCATCAGGGCAAGTGCAAGGTCTCCTTTCTCTCTCCTGGTACCTTCACATAACAGTGGATGCTCTGCCTCACTGACCGTGGTTTTCATTCCTGGGGAAAGACAGGCAGAAACAGAGAAAACTGTGAGATCTCCCTGTAGGACGGCTGAGGTTTTCGGGGACAACAATAGCACCTTGTTACTTTAAGCTCACAGCCGCTCCCTCCCCAGCCCTGACCCACCATGAAAAGTGTGTGACGGGATGCTCCCTCACTTGCCTGGATGAGTGCCGCTCTAACTGCAGCAGAAACTCAACACTGTCCAGGACACTATATCCTGTTAAACAGGCACCTATTCACCATTTTAAACATTCACTCTCATATCCACCATTGCACAATGGCAGCAGTGTGGACCACTTACAAGATAGTACTGTCACAATGCACCAAGGCAAGTTCGACAGCACCGTCCACAACTGCGACAACCTTGGAAGAATTTTGTCATGGGTGAACGGGAACACCATCTGCAAACTCCACTCACCACTCCAGCTTGGATATAGATCGCTGTTCCTTTACTGTCGCTGCATCAGAATCCTGGAACATCCTCCCTCACGGCATTGCGGATCTGCCTACAGCGCTTAGACTGCAGCAGTTCAAGATGTTAAAAATTACACACCACCAGGTTATAGTCCAGCAGATTTATTTGGAAGCCCTAGCTTTTGGAGTGCTGCTCCTTCCAAAAGCTAGTGCTTCCAAATAAACCTGTTGGACTATAACCTGGTGTTGTGTGATTTTTAACTTTGTCCACCCCAGTCCGACACCAGCACCTCCTCATCGTGGTTCAAGAAGGCAGCTCACCACCACCTTCTCAAGGAGAAAGTGAGGACTGCAGATGCTGGAGATCAGAGTCAAAAGGTGTGGTGCTGGAAAGGCACAGCAGGCCAGGCAGCATCTGAGGAGTAGGAGAATCGATGTTTCGGGCACAGGCCCTTCCTGATGCTGCCTGACCAGCTGTGCTTTTCCAGCACCACACCACCTTCTCAAGTGCAACTAGGGACAGGCAATACATGCTGCCCAGCCTGGGACATCCACATCCCATGTAAGATATTTTAAAAATTACAAAATGTTCAATTTCATATGTCAGGAAACTTTATTGATATTCAAATACATTTCATCTAAAACTAAATTGTTTCAAGCCATAAACAAAAACAAAATGAAATAGCAATACCTTTGATCTGGTAATGGTTAGTCGGTGACCAATGAGATTGGAATTACGTTGTTCAATGTTTTTTAAAATGGATTTTGTATTATAACTGAGCAGCGTAAATAAATTCCTAATCATCCATTAGCTTTGTGTTCACTATCCTACACCTGCTTCTTAATAAGCCACCAAGTTAAACATTTTTCATCCTCGTTTTCACAAAGGGTGGGAAAGGTTTAGAATTCTCAAAAACAGCAGTGGATGCTGGCTCAGTTGTTCGGTTTAAGCCTGAGATAGATAATAGCTGAAAACGTGTTGCTGGAAAAGCGCAGCAGGTCAGACAGCATCCAAAGAACAGGAGATTCGATGTTTCGGGCATAAGCCCTTCTCCAGCAACGGCTATTTTTGTGCCCAGCTCATAATGATGAACTGATGAAAATCTGTGATGCTGACGAGGTCAGAGTTAGAGCAGTGCAGCTGTCCAGCAGGTTACAGAGATACAGACTGAGGAAACAAGAGGAATCAGGAACAGGAGGAGGCCTTTCAGCCCCTCGAGTCTGTTCTGCTACCATTCAGTAAGATCATTGGATGATCAATGACCTTTGGACCATATCCCTTCAATTTTTTTTGTTGAGCAAAGGTATTATCTATCTCATAATTCCTTTCCTCAACAAAATAATTGAAGGGATATGGTCCAAAGGTTGTTGATCATCCAATGATCTTACTGAATGGTAGCAGAACAGACTCGAGGGGCTGAAAGGCCTCCTCCTGTTCCTGATTCCTCTTGTTTCCTCAGTCTGTATCTCTGTAACCTGCTGGACAGCTGCACTGCTCTAACTCTGACCTCGTCAGCATCGCTGATTTTCATCAGTTCATCATTATGAGCTGGGCACAAAAATAGCCATTGCTGGAGAAACTCAGCAGGTCTGGCAGCATCTGCAGAAGGAGAAACACAATTGATGTTTCGAATCCAGTGATCCTCCGTCAGAACAGATCCTGCCTGACATGCTTGTTTCTCCCCTTTCTGTTGCTGGTTGCCGGCATCCACAGCTCTTTGTGTTGAATATATTATTGCTCACTGTGCCTTTCGCTGATAGGGCTAAAAGTTCAGGAACCTCTCTCTGGCTCTCAACCTCACGTTCCTCCTAGAAGATTGCTTCAAGTGTACCTTTTTCTTCAAGACTTTGGTCATTCCACCTAACATTTCCCCATGTTGCTCATACTTCAATTGACAAATTTCCTGTGAAGTGGACGGCATGGCAGCTCAGTGGTTAGCACTGCTGCCTCACAGCATCAGGGACCCAGGTTCAATTCCACCCTCGGCTGACTGACTGTGTCGAGTTTGCCCAGACTCCTCATATCTGCATGGGTTTCCTCCAGGGTTTTGTAAGATCACAGGGGGAACTTTGATCAAACGGGCTGAAAAATGGTAGATGGATAAATGTGAGGCATTGTAATTTTGTACGACAAACACGGGTAGGCCTTATACAATAAATGGTATGGCATTGGGTAGTGTTGTACAACAGGGATGCAGGTACATAAACCTTTGAAGTTTACGTCACATATAGCCAGTGTGGTTAAAAAGTCATTCGGCACACTTGCCTTCATGGCCCAGCCCTTTGAGTATAGTAGTTGGGAAGTCATGTTGAGGTTGTACAGGATATTAGTGAAGCCTCTTCTGGAATACTGTGTCCAGTTCGGACTACCCAATGATAGGAAGGGTATAATCAAGCTTGAGAGGGTTCAGAAGAGATTTGATGAAGCCCTGATGAAGGGCTTATGCCCGAAACGTCGAATTTCCTGTTCCTTGGATGCTGCTTGAACTGCTGCACTTTTCCAGCAACACATTTTCAGCTCTGATCTCCAGCATCTGCAGACCTCACTTTCTCCTCTTCAGAAGAGATTTACCAGGATGTTGCCAGGTGTGGAAGGTTAGAGTTATAAAGAAAGGCTGGATAGGCTGGGACTTGTTTCTCTGAAGCATAAGAGGTTGAGAGGCGACTTGATGGAAGTTTATAAAATAATGAGGGGTATAGATAGAGTTAATGGTAGCTGCCTTTGCCCTAGGATTGGGGGATTTCATGACCAGGGGGCACATTTTTAAGATGAGAGAGGAGATATTTAGAAAAAAAGACATGAGGGGCAAATGTTTTATACAGAGGGTAGCTTGCATGTGGAATGAACTTTGTGAGGAAGTGGTGGATGCAGGTCCAATTACAACGTTTAAAAGCCATTTGTATGGATACATGAATAGGATAAGGTTCGGAGGGAAAATGAGCCAGTAGCAGGCAGGTGGGACCAGTTTAGTTTGGGATTATGGTCAGCATGGATTGGTTGGACCGAACGGTCTGTTTCCGTGTTCAAGGACTCTACGTGTAGGTTAGCCATGGGAAATGCAGGGTTATGGGGTAGGGACAGGGTGAGTTTGGGTGGGATGCTCTTTGGAGGGTTAGTGTAGTCTTGATGGGCCAAATGGCTTGCTTCCACACTATAGGGATTCTGATACTACGATTCAAAGTGCCTTGAAGGATATCTTACTACAAAGGCTCTATATAAACACAATTTGCTGTCAACATTTTGAATCCAGATGTGAGGAAGGGTCATAGTGGACTTGAAACATGAACTCAGATTCTGTCTCTGCACAGATGCTGCTAGGCCCGCTGAGTTTCTCTAGGGGTCTCTCTCTGCTTGTTCAACATTTCCAGCAGCAGCAGTATTTCGCTTTGGTTACAATTTACTGTTGCTGTGTTAATAAACATCGACCTACCTAATGCAGCCACAGCTGCCTCAAATCCAAGCTCCTCATCACCAGGCATCTCATTATTCCGATTACGGCTTGGGGGTCTTGAACCAGTTGGTGAAACGACTGAAAGAAAGAGAAAGAGTCAGAAACTTGCCTTAAGCCACCTTATCCCCCAGTCTGCTCCTGTTACCAAAGCCCACTTGAGAGAACAGATGAGTCACAGAGGGTGATGGATTATTTATTTCTCATCAGTTTTGGGTCATATTTTATGTCAGTCTCTCCTCACTCGCCTCCTCCCCAGTCCGCCATCTTGGTTCACATCTTCTTTGGGATTAAATCCAAACAACTATCAAATGGTCAGCAAACAGATCACTGCCAGTCCACCCTCAGCCCCTGCGTTCTTACCTATTCAGAGCCAGGCTTAATCACCACATTCCCCAATGTCATGCAGTGCCACCACCCAACTTACCGGTAGCAAATGAGATTCATGTCGTCAATGTGGTTTCGTTCGTATGGCAATAAAACAGAACAGGAGAGCTGGGGGGGCAGAGGAGAGGAGAGATAGAGAGACACAGAAGTTTGGGGGGGGGGGGGGGAAGAGAAAGAAGAGGAGGATAGAGACACATGGCGTGGGGGGGGGGGGGAGGATAGACAGGGAGAGAGAGAGACAGGGAGAGAGAAAGAGAGACACACACGGACAGACAGAGGGATGGAAACAGATGAACAGAGATGGGGGGGAACAGAGAGAGAGAGAGAGAGAGACAGAGAAGGACACAGAGAGTAAGAGAGAGAGAAACAGAGGAGGGGGCGTCGGGGGGGAGTGAGGAACCAGAGAGACAAGGGGGAGGGAGGGAGAGAGAGAGAGAGAGAGAGAGAGAGAGAGGGACAGGGAGAGAGAGGGGGTGAGTCGGGGGGCGGGGGGGATAGATCGAGAAGGAGGGGAACAGATTAAGAGAGAGTGACACACACCCAGAGAGAGTGACACACAGAAGGAGGAGGGGGTATAATTGGCTTGTCCATGAGCTGCAGGTACCTTACAAACACAGAGACCCGGCAGCACTTTACCTGGAGTACACAGGACATCGAAGATGAAGCTGGCCAACATGAGTGGCAGAACCGGCCTGTAATCACAGAAACTGCCTTCTCTCAGCTGCTCCGCTCTTTCCCGGATTGTGTTCATCTCATTCACACCCAATGGGATCTTCTTCAACAGCCCCACAATCTCGGATTCCTGGTAGGCAAGCTTCACCTGGAAAACACCGGGATACTTTGAGGATATCGAACCACGTCCATACAGCATTGTTACTTGACCACAGAGTGGTGATAAAGGCCGACATCTCACAAGCTGCTCAGGTACCCTGGAGTACAAACTGCACAGGAACATCACAAACACAGCTCCTGGATGGAAAGGAATGTGACACCAATCAAAACAGCCAAGAAATCCACCGTGGCCGGTAGAAAACACATGGAACTTTGTAACATGAAGTATACTGCTGCAAGATAGGATTTCAACTCTGCACAAAACCGACATCGAGAAAACGGGATTCTTCACTCCAATGGGAGTCTTCAAGGCTGAGTTAATCATCACGGAATCCCTACAGTGCAGAAAGAGGCCATTCAGCCCATCGAGTCTGTCCCAACCCTCTGAAGAGCATCCCACCTCCCCATCCCCCTCACCCTGCGTTTCCCATGGCTCCTCCACAGAGCCTGCACATCCCTGGTCACTATGGGGCAAGTTAGCATTGCCAATGAGTTCCACAGATTAACCACCCTCTGGCTCAAGAAATCCCTCCTCATCTCAGTTCTAAAGGTGTCACCCCTTCATTCTAAGCCTATGCCCCCAGGTCCTAGTCTCTTCCATTAGTGGAAACATCTTCTCCATGTCCAGACCCCTCAGTATTCTGTAAATTTTGAACAGATTCCCCCCTCATCCTTCTAAACTCCATCAAATACAGACCCAGAGTCCTCAACCACTTCTTCACCCCAAGGATCATTCACTTAAACCTCCTTTGGACCCATCTCCAAGATCAGCATATCCTTCCATAGATACAGGGCCCAAAACTGCTCACAATATTCCAAATACAGTCTGTCCAGAGCCTTATACAGAGGGTTTGTACAGACTCGATGGGCTGAATGGCCTCTTTCTGCTCTACATCGCTGCTCTTGTATTCGGGTCCTCCCGAAATGAATGCTAACATTGCATTTACCAACAATAAACATTATTGTCAGGAATAGTTTAACAGCCACCAATGCGCAGGGTAACTTCCAATTCCAGATTTTATTAATGGAAGTTTTATTCCACCAGTTGCTGTGGTGGGAATCGAACCTTTGCCCTCAGGCATAATTAGAGACGGACAAGTGCTGACCATCCTCATTCCATGAATAAAAGATGAAGAACAGGGTTTACGCTCGCCTTCCAGCAAAGGTACAGCAGAGAGCACAGTTCCGAACAAATCCGTGCCTGTTCCTTATCTATATTCCACATCTAAACCAGACTCCATGTACAAATGTTGCCCCTTGTGCCTATTTTAAAATCTTTCTCCTTTCATCTTAAAAATATGCCCTTTAGTCTTGAAATAGACCACCCTAGGGAAAAGACACCTGCCATTCACCTTATCTATACACCTCCCCCCCCCCCCCCCCCCCCCCCCCCCCCCCGCCCCCCCAACCTCCTACGGTCGGGGGAAAAGGTCCCAGCCTATCCAGCCTTTCTTTATAATTCAAACCTCCCATACCCGGCAACATCCTGGTAAATCTCTTCTGATTCCTCTCTAGCTTAACAACATCCTGGACACAGTACTCCAAGAGAGGCCTCATCAAGGATGGGATATTTACTGATGGTAGTGGTTATAGAGTCACAGAGATGTACAGCATGGAAACAGACCCTTCGGTCCAATCCGTCCATGCCGACCAGATATCCCAACCTAATCTAGTCCCACCTGCCAGCACCCGGCCCATATCCCTCCAAACTCTTCCTATTCATATACCCATCCAAATGCCTTTAAAATGTTGCAATTGTACCAGCCTCCACCACATCCTCTGGCAGCTCATTCCATACACGTACCACCCTCTACGTGATAACGTTGCCCCTTAGGTCTCTTTTATACATTTCCCCTCTCACCCTCAACCTATGCCCTCTAGTTCTGGACTCCCCAACCCCAGGGAAAAGACTTTGTCTATTTATCCTATCCATGCCCCTCATAATTTTGTAAACCTCTATAAGGTCACCCCTCAGCCTCTGACGCTCCAGGGAAAACAGGCCCAGTCTGTTCAGCCTCTCCCTATAGCTCAAATCCTCCAACCCTGGTGGCATCCTTGTAAATTTTTTCACAACCATTTCAAGTTTCACAACTTTTTTCCGATAGGAACGAGACCAGAATTGCACGCAATATTCTAACAGTGGCCTAACCAACGTCCTGTACAGCCGCAACATGACCTCTCAACTCCTGTACTCAATACACTGACCAATAAAGGAAAGCATACCAAATGTCTTCTTCACTATCCTATCTACCTGCAACTCCACTTTCATGGAGCTATGAACCTGCACTCCAAGGTCTCTTTGTTCAGCAACACTCCCTAGCACCTTACCATTAAGTGTATAAGTCCTGCTAAGATTTGCTTTCCCAAACTGCAGCACCTCTGGAAGTTTTCTATAAAATTGTCATTTATGTGGTTCTGAGAACTTTATGACTCCAAATTATTACCAAATATCCAATGACAACACTTTGAGTAGCTCACCTCCAGGGCTTTCGTTGATGCTGGTGGTCTCTGCAATTCCAGGGAAAACATTCCAATGCTATAGGCTAGATCGTGGAGTTCCTGCCTTTCACTGAGGACGATCAGCAGGAAGGCAGCCTTCGCCAGGGTGTTGGTGGCAATGAGGGTCTGCTTGTGAGTCGAAACCTTGTTCTTTTTGCCCTGAAATGGAAGCAAGTTTATACGCTGTCAATGCTGATTGGGACAAGGGACAGTCAAGTGCCAGGTGTGGAGACGTTACGGGCTCCCTAAGGACGCAAGGAAGATAAAACAGCAGTACGTTATGCAGCACTTTAACCCTGTCCTTCATTCAAGAAGATCAGCAACCATCCACGACCTTACCTCCATTTTCCCATCCTGACATCATTCCCCTTAAGAACCAAATATCCGATTCCAACGCACACAGCTACCACACATTCACAGAGTTCGTAGTCCTCTCCATGAAGACATTTCTCCTCATCTCAGTCCTGAAAGGCCATACCCTCCCTGCCATCTATTCCATTCTACACAGAATCCACGTAAAATTAGTCCTTTTGTGCCATTCAGACAATTGATTATTGACTTTACTGATGATCAATTTATTTCGCCCTGCATCTTTCGGACAAAGTAGCAGGACTTTACACTCATTCAGAAAGGATTTGTAAATTGCTGAAGCCTTTCTCCTCAGGATAAAAGTAAAAACATCAAATTTCAGATGATCCACATCGTTTACATCACAGAAGGGCGCTGAATCATTGGCAAGTCAACTCTGATTGGCGGAGATGTTGCTATGGAGAAAGTGATGGAGAACTACTTGTGAGTGGCATGGTGATTAGCACTGCTGCCTCACAGCGCCAGAGGCCTGGGTTCAATTCCTGCCTCAGGCGACTGACTGTGTGGAGTTTGCACGTTCTCCCCGTGTCTGCGTGGGTTTCCTCCGGGTGCTCCGGTTTCCTCCCACAGTCCAAAGATGTGCAGGTCAGGTGAATTGGCCATGCTAAATTGCCTGTTGTGTGTTCAGTGAAGGGGTAAATGTAGGGGAATGGGTGGATTGTGCTTCGGCGGGTCGGTGTGGACTTGTTGGGCCGAAGGGCCTGTTTACACACTGTAAGTAATCTAATCTAATCTAAGTAACCTAATCTACTAAGCCTCTGGTTAGGCCACAAAATGTGACAAATGTGAACATGTTCCATCTGTTTGCAGGGACAAGATCATTACGTACGAATGTCTGTCACCTTCCACAACAGCCAAATTATCAGCTCAACTGATTACTTTCAACTGGTTGTTAGTGTAGCAGTTAGCGCACTCGGACTTGATCAGCAAGCATCGAATCACAACCAACTACAGGCATTTTGTTTTGGCGTTCTTTCGCCTATCCTGACGAGTGAAAGACTTTAGCAGAAGGTCTCTTTCCAGAAATACTCTCCAATTGCATAAACCTCAGGTGCCCTTCTCAGCACATATCAATCCCCTCCCCCCAAGAGATTTTTTAAAAACCCTTTGGAAATCTGTCCCACATGCCTTACTGATCTATAAAATGTTTTACAATTCATTCGTATGAATCTGTTCAGTGTCCTTCTCGCTCTGTCAGTTACTATTTCCCAGCAGCATTCAACATAATGGCACGTGCCAATGTACCTTATAATCACAGGGTACAGCTTCCCCTGCAAAGTGCACAATGCTAAGTAATAATCTTGTAGACAAGGAAGAAACAACACCACAATTACTGTTGACATGAAATTCAGAATTAAGATAGTCAGATGTCACATGACACCAGATTATAGGTCCAACAGGGCTCTGGAAGCTTGGGATTTTAAATAAACTGTAACCTGGTGCCAGGTGATTTCTGACTTTGACCACCTCAGTCCAACACCGGCACCTCCACAGAATGGAGACGGACTTGCACTAGGCTGGTTCACTGCGAGCAGGATATCATTCCCATTGTTACAGCCAAGACAACAGGCCTATGCAGCACAGAAAGAGACCATTCATCCTATCAAGGGGTTCCTTCAATAGTCCTGTTAACATTTTCTTTCCAAGCAATCTCAAAGTGATTCTGTGAAGAGCGGTCCTACCGTGGCTAAGCACTTATGAAAGACTGTAATGTTTGAACTTTCAGCTTTATTTCTTTATTTTCTACTTAAAACTAAGAGGGTCTTCAAAGTGTAACTTCTAACCTTATTTGGTATGTTTTACGCTATACCATAATTACTACAATGTTTAACTTTTAACTTTGTTCTTTCTTTCTACTTGGTTGAGTCTGTAGCTACATACCTGTATCTAAGATGGCATCTGTGTGGCAACATTAGACACTTTTCACTGTACTCCTGCAGTTTTGTACTTGAGTACGTGACAATAAAATCAAAACAAAAATTACCCAAATCCCTCTTCAAAGTTGCTGTTAAATTTGCTTCTGTCACCCTGTCAGGCAGCGTGTTCCATATTATCATTACACACTGTGTTTAAGATTTTTAAAAATTCCCCTCATCCCCACTCTTGGTCTGTTGTCAATCACCTTAGTGCTTTGCAACATAAAAGCAAAACTGCAACTTAGGTAGTTCACATCACACCACCTGAGATGTATTGCCACCATTTTTATCCTGTCATGGACCAGATCCGACCCTCTCAAAATACATTAAGGAGGTAACCGAGACCCTAACATGCTCCTATTTCAAAGGAAAGTGTGAGGTGTTGTGTTCCAGATACAATTTGGTCAAACTACTCAACATTAAGCAAAACATAATTTATTCAACACTACAGTTAAAATACAACCAAAAAAAGAGGAACTTGGAATAACTTAACCCTACAGGAAAATTTTATAGAATAATAGATTATTTTACTACTAAGCTGTGACTGTTCCAATATAGCAACATCATAACCACACCCTCAGCAAAAAGGCAAATTCAGACACAGATTGTCTCACACGCCGTTCTCCAATCCAAGAGGAAAGAACATCAAAAGACAATTCTGAGAGAAGCGTGTGTAGCAGCCGAGAGATATTCACTGCCTCCCAACCTTGCTGAGACCCAGCAACAATTGCTGGAAGCTAAATTAAAGATCCTGGTTCTGTGGGTGGGAGCTTGACCACACCCATTCAGGATGCATCTATTGTTCCAACTTCCAAAAAAAAAACACACCCAAGGCTTCAGATGTTGTTCATCTTCTCTTAGGTTGCTCGGAACCTCTGCCTTAAAACCTCTCCAAAACAAAAAAAAGGACAAAATAATCCTTAAAGCTACAGTACCATACAATCCAAGTGCAAGCTACTAGTTTGAGTCTCACGTACAGTTTTGTTAATGTGTTCAAACCGAAGAATGTCGCTCAGTACAATTAGATCATGCCCTTGTTTTTCCACCGTTTGAGGATACATCAATATAAGAGAAAACTCCTGGTGGTACCTACAGTTTCCATTCAAGGTGGCAATGCTGGAGGCACTTTGAGGTAACAAACTAAAAGCATCATTCTACAAACAAGGCCCCACCAACTTATTAATACTTTAAATCAAAATATTGCCACAAGTATCCAGAATATTTTCCCTGCGGTGACAGAGTTACATCAAAGATACTGCACAAGAGCTGGTCAATCAGGCCATCTAGTCTAGGGTAGCATTTGCGCCTCCTTCCATCCTGCTTCCTCAGACCTGCCATGGTATCCTGGTATTCCTTTCTCCATCCTGTGTTTATCCAGCGTCCCCCTTAAATGCCTCTATGATATTTGTCTGAGCTGCTCCACATTCTCACCAACCTCTGGGTGAAGTTTCCTTTCTGCAGCCAATAGTTTCAGATTTCCCCGCAAGTGAAAATATTTTCTCTACACACATCCAATCCTTTTCCTAAACATCGGCTCCTCCACCAGGTCTAGCTAATAGATTGCACTGGCTCCCAGTCTTGGCTGCATTCCCATTTGAAAAGAGTCCTCATTGTATTTGTTTTTCCTGGAAAGCTCTGCAAGTTGCTCCAACCTTCAATCCTTCCATAACTGCACTCTCCTGATTCTAACCTAATGTGCATTGTCAGTTTTTATCATGCTTTCAGCTGCTCCTGTCACTAAACCACTTCAACTCTCTCCATTCTCCATTCCTGTTTGACAAACTTTCCCCTTGTCTTTCCAAATAGTTTGGAATCAACCATTGTCCTTCCAATGTTGAGCTTTGGAAGCCTTTAGAGTGTGTTAAAGGTACTATCAAAATGCAAAGGACTGTTAAATAATTATAGGCATGGATATACAATCGTTAAAAGTTTAGAACGCCATGCTTAAACAAATTCCCTACTTTTAAAACAAAATCACCATAAAACAGAAGCAATGACTGGAAATTGATCAAGTATTGAAACTTTTGTGTTTACCTTTGTCTGAGGCTGTTCCACCTTCAAATCCGGAGGATTAGCCAGAAGGTCTCTGGCGAGATCAATCGCCAATCGGCAAGCTTCGTTATTGTAGCCGTGAGCGTAAAGAGCCTCTGCACAGGCAAATAATACCTAGAGAAAACAGGTGAAAACTGTAGCCGCAACAACGAACCAAGAACTAGATGAAACTTGGTGCTGGAGGCCGAGATATCCAGCTGCTCACTAAATTAGCAAATTTCTCTGAACTCTCAGCAGCTTCATGTGACTTGGTCAGTAGTGCCCATGACCCCATGTAGGACAGTACTGGGCTCACAGCGCACTCCAGTGGTCAAGGGACAATAGCGCGGCTGGCATTCCCCAGCAGTGCTGAGGGAGTGCTGCACTGTCAGAGCTATGTCTTTTGAACAACAGGCTAATCTGGGAATCTATCCATCTTTTTAAATGATCCCACTGCATTATGTTCGAGAGCAACAGGGGTGTCCAGTATTAGATCCCTTAAATGTCATAAAGATCAACAAATGGACTGTTAGCAAAAGGTTTATGGGAGCTTTCTGTATGCAAATTGGCTGCTGTGTTCCCTATAAGTTCAATATATACTCCCATTAGCAGTAGTGCATTTTCAGACATCCTGAGATTGTGGAAGGCACTATATAAATGCGAGTCTCTTGTCTTTCAATACTGATTACTGTGCGGGAGGTTTACAAACATGTGCCTATAATCTCATTGCCTTGGTACTTACAGATTGAAAATCACTGCAAGTGAAACCTTGGAGGAACCTTCACTTGTCCTCAAATCCCTCACCTCTAACACACAGGGAATACAGTCCCTGGTTTGCAAACAGGGTCTGACAAAGAGTCCAGTCTCAAGTCAATTTGTACGCAGGTCAGAAAACAATGCAAGACCATATAGTTTTTCTAAGTACAAGGGGACAGTCATATATCAGATCTTCAAAATTAAAATCATGACTCCTGTGTGTGATTATGTTTGTAAAGATGAGAGTTTAAGAGTACAGCCAGTTGTGCTATAACATGTGTTTCTTGGGTTTTACGCAATTGAAGAATTTAGACGGTTATTTATAGAACATGAACCTCCCTTACCTGTATTGGCTATAATGCGATTCCAGTCCCATTAGTTTAAATGGGGCAGCTATTGCGCGATTATCTTGTAATGCGAGATCGCATGAGAACGAAACTATCATGTTATATCAGAACTGACTGTACAGGTGCTCGAGTGCATGGGGGTTTGTAAGCACAAGAGTTCATATGTTGTAAACAGAGGAACCCATATAGCAGTTAACTTGTTTCAAGGCAACTAGCCAGTTATTGGTCTAAAACTGGGTTGCAAGCAGGAAAATTAGATTGCTATAAGAAAACAAAAAGGGAAATATGGAATTGCTAGAAGTCTAGCATGAAAACAAAATCTTCTAGAAAACACCTATCAGGTCAGTCAACTTTTGATCCATTCATACCCAAACCAACATAATCTCTTGTTTTGTTTTGTAGATGTTAGCTAACCTGTTGTGTACTTGCAGCATCCAGCGTATGATAGCTTTTCCATTATATAAGGTCAGACTGTAACACTGCTGCTGGAAGAGAACCATCATCAAGACATACTGCAGCAAGTGGCCCAGCTTCCATCGACAGTACCTTTCAATGTCCCGAGCTCTGGAAAGGCAGCGAGCTTAGGAGACCTCTACCTCCTGCAGCCTTGCCTCAAGGCATGAAAGACACGCCTAGCTAGCTTTAAAGAGAGAATTGTCAGGAAAAAAGTACTGCAGAGGGTTCAGAAAATACTTACAAGGATGTTGCCAGGACTGCAGGGTTTCAGTTATAAGGAGAGGCTGGGTAGGCCGAGACTCCTTTCTGTGGAGTGTAGGAGGTTGAGAGGTGACCTAAGAGTGGTTTAAAAAACCATGCAGGACGCAGACAAGGTGAATGACATTGGGCTTTTCCCCACAGTGAGGGAGTCCAAAATTAAAGGGCACATTATTAAGGTGAGGGGAGAAAGATTTAAAAGGACCGGAGGGGCAAATGTTTCATATAGAGGGTTGTTCGTATGTGGAATGAACTGCCAGAGGAAGTGGTAAATGCAGGTACACTTACAACAGGTACATGAATAGGAAAGGTTTAGAGGGATATGGGCCAAATGCAGGCAAATGGAACTAGTTTAGATTGGGAAACATGGTCAGCATGGAGGAAGGGCCTGTTTCCATGCTGTATGACTATGACAAGTCCCATGCCATCCTAACGTGGAATGTTATCACCATCATTCCTTCATCATCACTGGGTCACTAAATCCTGGAACTCACTACCTAGGATCACCTCAAGACCACCTCCATCATGCAGAATCCAGTGGCTCACCATCCTTTCTCAAGGGAGACTGGCGCCAGGCAATAAATGGTTAATGGCAGTCACATCTTGTCAAGAATCTTCTCTTAAATAAAGAAATTGAGGATTTTTCTAACAGATGCATTATACTGTTAGAGGAGTTGGAGAGCTCAGTTGGCCGGACAGTTTGTGAGGCAGACAGATGCCAGGAGTATGGTTCAATTCCCACATGGGCTGAGATTACAACGAAGGACTGTCCTTCTCGATATCGCCCCTTGCCTGAGGTGTGCTGATCCTCAAGCTAAACCACCTCAGTCTAATGGGAGAGCAGTCTTGTTATAATATTCAAACACTCTGAAGATGTTAGTGGTTGATTTGATATTGGAGCATTGTTTCATTAGCTTTCGCAGTTCTCATGTCAGATTGGGACAGTAACTGGTCAGAGGCAACTTTCAGCTTATCAATAGTTCAAGTGACAAGAAATGGGAGCGTGCCTCAGAAAGTGCATGACATTGACCTTTTATGAAGCACATGTGGGCTGCATTCTCAAATGATTAAGTCTTTGTGGGAATGTGCATCTCCGAAACTTAACTCAGGAATCTTTTAAAACAACATATTGACTTCCAGAACCACGTCAGGTAGTGTTCAGGAAGAGTATGAAGGTCGGAGTTCACACAGCCAAGGGGCAATAGCAGATTCCCACTCCCGAAGGTCATTTGTGAATCAGTTGAGGCTGTTTCTCATTAAAATAATACTCTAGAAAATTTGCAAATTACTATTTTCCTGATTAAGTTCCATTACTTGCCATGATAGAATTTGAACTCATGATCACTGAGCTGTCAGTTCAGTGTTTTTAAATCCATGGCCAATATCTTTGCATCAGTATATAAGGGCTAGCAGCTAGAATAGGCCATTCAGCCCCTCAAGCCTGTTCTGCCATTTGATATGATCATGTCTAATCTCACCTCAGCCTCAACTCCACTTTCCTGCCTGCTCTCTATAACCCTTCCACCCATAATCTCCTCATTAAACTGACTCAATATCCCAGCATCCTCTGCACTTTGGGGGAGTGAATTCCACAGATTCTTATCCCTTCTAAAGAAGTAAATCCTCCTCACCTGTGTGAAATCTGCTACCCCTTATCCTGAAACTGTCCCTTCTCGTTCTCGATTGCCCCACCCGACATGTCTACTTTGTGAATCCCCTTTTAGCATCTTATTCACCTCAATTCGATTTCCTCTCATTATTCTAATCTCTGGAGAGTAGAGGCCAAAACTGCTCAATCGCTCTTCATAAGACAAATCGCTCACCGCTGGATGTTAAAGTAGAAAGACTTCACGTGGAAGATTGATTTACCTCCATCCTGCTCTCTTGCTCAAGAGGTTTCAAACCAGAGAAGATATCCTGCTCCTCTTCATTACTTCCCTCTTGTTTGCTCTCTTCCTTAGTCACCTCCTGTGGATTAAGATAGTAGACCTGATAGTCATCCTCCCCTGCTGCAGAACCCTTGGCGGTTTCTAGCCCAAGGGGTTTCGATGAGGCATCAGCCTTTGCGGGAGTTTCTGGCTCCCCGTTGCTCAGCTCCTCGAGCTGCTCTCCGGCCTGCGGCTTGGCCACAGAGCCATTGGCTTCGGGACGGAAGCCCTCAGCGAAGAAGCCATCGCTCTCGTCCGGGTACAAGTCTTTGTAGCTGCCATCGTCAAAGTCAAAGGTGTTGGAAGCTTCAGCCCCGAGCGCTAGGGTGCCGTCATCCAGGCCCAGTTCCGCCAGGTCGGGCTCCAACGAGCTGTCCTCGCTGCTGGTTCGCCGTTTCCCTGAATGCTTGCTGGAGGAGCACTTCCCCTGAGGTAGTTTGCACTTGGTTGGGCCCACTTTGTAAACCGGCTTGTCGGCCTCCGTTGCCGTTGACGATGAGCGGCCCGGGTTTCCCCGGGACCCGTCGGGACCAGCTTTCCTCTTGGCCGTGCCGTCTTTCGGGCGCACCGCCGGCTCGGGTGGGCTCCTGCTCTTGCCAACGGAGGCAGGTTTCAGCCCGGCGCCCTCCGGGCCCGGAGTCCTCGGCGTTGCCTCGCTGCCAGGCTCGCAGGCCGAGTCGGCGCTGTGCACCTCCGCACAGGCCTTGCTGCTTTTGTGCGGCGCGGCCTTGGCCCAGCAGAATGTGCTCTTCTTCTCTGCGCTGTTGTAGGTGATGCCGGAGATGGGGAAGGCCTCCTCCCAGCTGAAGTAGCAGGCCTCGACGGCCGGCTTGAAACCCTGGAAGAGTTTATCCAGCGACTTGCGATGCTGGCCCCGCTTCACGATCTCAATCACCTTCAGGTGCCACTGCCTGAGCTGCGAACAGAGCTCCTTCCTCCTGCAGGAAACAAAAAACAAAATGGCAACGCGCGTGATCAAAAATCGCCTCTTAGCAAATCGCAAACATTGGGGACAGGAAGGACAGCAGACACTGGAAGTCCCAGTCGATAGTTTTGGAGCTCCCTGCTCCCCTCCCCAGTCCTGACCAAGGGTTTCAGCCTGAAACTTCGACGTTCCTGCTCCTCGGATACTGTCTGTCCCACTGTGCTTTTCCAGCTGCACACCTCAAAGATGGTGAAGCCTATTTGGGGAGCAGTGTGCCATTATAATTGGCTTATATTCTTCTCTCCTGACTTGAGCCATCGCTTGATAGTAAAAGGGATCAAGAGTTACGGGTAGAAGGTGGGAGAATGGGGTTGAGAAACTTCTCAGCCTTGAGCAGACTCGATGGGGTTGAATGGCCTAACTTCTGCTCCTGTGTCTTAAGGTCTTGCACAACCCAGCCCCAAAACTGGAGGGCAGTGGACGAATCCCCATCCTCAAATAGCCTGGGGAAATTCAGCACTAAACCACACCCCCCCCCCCTCCACCTCCATGGGGTGGCTGGGGGAGGGGGTCATTTGCAATGAAGGAGGGAGGGCACTTGCAAAATCTGGGTAGGGCTGAAACATAGCTTTCTGCAAAGGAACACTCCAACATCTGGGAAAACGGAGGCAATCTATTCCTTAAAAGCAAGTTTTGCAAAGATTTGTAGCTCAGGTTGAGGTTCTGGATGTAGGTTTGCTTGCTGAGCTGGAAGGTTCATTTTCAGACATTTCGTCACCATACTCGGTAACATCATAAGTTGGCCTCCGGTGAAGTACTGGTGCTATGGCCCGCTTTTTATTTGTGTTTAGGTTTCATTGGGCTGGTAAGGTCATTTCCAGTGGTGATGTCATTTCCTGCTCTTTTTCGCAAGGGGTGGTAAATGGGATCCAAGTCAATGTGTTTGTTGATAGCGTTCCAGTTGGAATGCCATGCTTCTAGGAATTCTCATGCGTGCCTCTGTTTGCCTTGTCCTAGGATGGATGTGTTGCCTCAGTCGAAGTGGTGTCCTTCCTCATCCATATGTAAGAACTCGAGTGAGAGGGGGTCATGTCTTTTTGTGGCTAGTTGATGTTCATGTATCCTGGTGGTTAGTTTTCTGCCTGTTTGTCCAATGCAGTCCGAACACATTGACTTGGATCCCATTTACCACTGCCTGAGAAAAAGAATAGGAAATGACATCACTATAGAAAATGACATCACCAACTCAAGGCAATCTAGACACATAAATAAAAAGCAGGCCATACCACCAGTGCTTCACTGGAGGCTTACTGATGGTGTTAGCGTATGGTGACGAAATGCCTGAAAACGAACCTTCCAGCTCAGTGAGCAAACTTACATCCGCTATTCCTTAAAAACTAACGCAAACTATGCCACTTAGAGTTGCAGCAATTCAGGAGCTACTTGATGGGGGGAGAAAGGTAATGGGTTAGAGTGTGATGAAAGTGGTTCCAACATCACAATAGAACACTGAACAGTTTTATAATCATAATGATTTGTGGCACAGTGGCTCAGTGGTTAACACTGCTGCCCCTCAGCACCAAGTAACTGGGTTCAATTCCACCCTCAGGCAACTGTCTGTGTAGAGGTTGAACATGCTCCCCTTGCTCATGTGGGTTTCCTCTGGGTGCTCCAAAGATTAGGGGGATTGGCCATGCCAACTTGCCCATTGTGTCCAGTGATATGCAGGCTAAGGGGATCAGCCATGGGAAATGTCGGCTTACGAGAATAAGGTAAAGGTTTGGGTCTGGGATGCTCTCCACAGGGCCAGCGTGAACTGGATGGGCCTAATGGCCTCTTTCCCGTGCATAGGGATTTTATGATTTAGGTGCTGTCACATCTGAAAGCAACATGCACGCTATGGCTGGATTGAAGTGCAGTTATTGTATTAGAGATAACCATATCTAACATTTGGTTGTGACATCTCTGATCTGCAGAAAGCACATTTCAGCTGATGGCGTTTTGTATGCAAAGTGTGTCAGTGCTTTTTTTTTAAAAAATGACAAAAGTGTTTCTTGCCAACTTTGAGAGATATCTTATGTTTATTTTAAAACTGTTGCGTGTAGGAAGTTAATGCTTTCCTTGCATATCACAGTTTGAAACATAGGGGATCGACAATGATTACTGGAAAGGAATAATAAGTCTATCTCATTTTGTTTCTGTGGGAGCCCGAATTTGCCAGACAGCAGCTCAAACACAGGAGTCACTGCACGAACAGCTGGGGCAGTATGGTGCTGTTCTCCACCACCATCCCGCCCCCCCCAACAATAGTTATATCCTTAGCCACCAGGCAGTAACTTGTAGTTACCCACCCTCTTCAATGCTAGGGAGCCCCACACCCGCAGAGGGGAAGAGGGGTGTTATCTCAGCTTCTCAACGATAACAAGCACTTTTTAATTACCTTTGAGGACTCATGGTGGGATCCAGGACTGCCAGCCTCCACAAGACCACCATCTCATCACACATACTGGCACAGGCATGGGCTGCCACCTCAGACTGACCATTACTGCGGCCTGTGTGTCCACTGGCACTGCTGTGTGACGCAGAGGTCCGCACGCTGTACCACCATCCAATTATCTACGGAAAGAGAACCAATGCAACGAGAGAGAAAGAGACAGGTTAGCACCACTCACTTAAAATAAAAGCAAATACGTGGTAAGGTGGCTCAGTGGTTAGCACTGCTGCCTGGCAGCACCAGGGACCCAGGTTCGATTCCAGCCTCAGGACTTTGCACATTCTCCCTGTGTCTGCGTGGGTTCCCTCTGGGTGCTCCGGTTTCCTCCCACAGTCCAAAGATGTGCAGGTTTGATGAACTGGCCATGCTAAATTGCCTGTAGTGTTAGCTGCATTAGTCAGGGGTAAAGGTAGGGTAATAGGGTGGAGGAATGGGTCTGGGTGGGTTACTCTTTGGAGGGTCAGTGTGGACTTGTTGGGCCAAATGGCCTGTTTCCACACTGTAGGGAATTTAATCAAATCAAACGAATATAGGGAATCTAACGTAAACTTGATTGCTCCATCTGTACGAGGCTGGGTACGGTTATTTAACATAGTCCTTTCTGCAAGATGGAAAGGCTGCTCCAGACAGGAGTTAACTTAATGCCGGACTGGATCTACCTACAGCGGAGTTGGCACTGTGTAAGAGAACCAGCCGCCATATTGTTCACAGCAAGATCTCAGGGATGACGGGATAAAGGGCCAGTTAGTCTGTCTCACTCAGGGGATGACTGGGACCTAGCTTCCTGCTAGATTTTACCACATAGCTCTTCATCCGACTTTATCAAGCAGTCTGGGGTAGGGAGGGGGGAGGTTGACTCAGTTTTATGAATCATTAGAAAGATGGCAGTCAAGGCTGGTGTAAAGGCTTGGAGCTGGGGTACTGGTCATCGTAGTGGTGGGTATGCTCACTGAGCTGGGGAGTTGATTTGCAGACATATTGTCCCCTGCCTAGGTGACACCTTCCTGTTGGACCATCCTGTGAAGTGCTGGTGTACTGTCTCTTCTGGGATTTATTTGGTTCCGTTCCTGCTGCTTCTGGTTGTTTGTTGTAGGGACTGGTGTATTGGGTCTAGGTCAATGTGTTTGTTATTGGAGTCTGTGGATGAGTGCCATTCTGAGAGAAATTCTCTGGCTGTCCTCTGTTTGGCTTGTCCTATGATTGTTGTGTTGCTCCTGTTGAATTTGTGGTCCTTGTCATCTGTGTGTGTGTATGTGTGGCTCCTAGGGACCAGCTGGTCGTGGCATTTAGTGGCACCTTTGACAATGCAGCTCCACCTCACTATACGCCCCCTGATGTGTTCAGTCTGGAAAATCTGCTCCAGGCCCGAAATGGGGCTTGAACCGACAACACTCCGAGACTTGGGTAATCAACGCGGTCGGAAATCACTTTATTGGGGAGCAACATGAGGAATAGGAGCAGGAGGTAGGCCATTCAGCCCCTCCAGCTGATGCAGTACGGTCATGGTTGATCAGATCTCAGACTCAACTCCATCTTCCGGTCTGTCTCCCCCTATAATCCAGGGCCCCCATTTGGTGAAAACTAATTGTCCATTTCAGCCTTGAGTTTATTCCATGACTTGGTCTCCACTGTTCTGTGGGATAAGGATTTCCAAAATTCACAAACTTTGAAGGAAGAGATTTCTCTTCATCTCTATGTTAAATGGGTGGGTGGGCGGAGGGTGCTCTTATACTGATACTACGCCCTCCAGTTCCAGATTACTCCCACCTTTTGGGGAGGGGGGGGCTGAGGGTGAGGGGGAGCATTCACTCCCACATCATCAATTGGAGCTTGGTTGGTTTGGCAAAGAGATGGCGTTAAAGCACACAGAATGAGGGTTAAAGGTTACAGGAAAAAGATCAAAGGTTATGCAAGGTCTCGGCTGAGGACCTCCTGCATTAGTGCGGAATGCTGACCAACAGGGAGGACAATATGGTCACTTCCCAGGAATCTTAGGATGGCATAGAAACAAATTCATGGTCTGATTTCAGTGCTTTGCAGTTTCAAAACACAAGTAAGGGTGCTCAAAACTAACAAAAAAAAGGGGAAAAATAAGTGGCTTGTACACTTTAGCCCACATGACATAGACCACAGAGAGCTGGGCTCTTACTGAGTCAGATACCTGGAAACTTATTAACTAACCATGTCTATTAATGCATTTGTTATAGGTATGTCTGCTGAGCTGGGAGTATGGATTGCAATGGGAACTAAACCACAAATTCTAACCAACACAGAAGAGCAGCGCTTCACAGGAGGCTCCACAGCACGGAAGATGTCACCCAGAAAGGGGACAAAATGTCTGCAAACCAACATCCCAGCTCAGCGAACATACCCACAACCGAGCTTCAAATCTTTCCACTAACCCATGTACATCACTATTACAGCTCAGACTCTCATACCCAGTCTAGATTAAGGGCTTCCTTCAATGACTATTAAAGTACATACACAACTGACTAGTTGACTGGCTGTTAACTGCTAATAATTAAACAGTAAGATGGAGTAGAGCATCACTTTCATGATACTAGTTAGTTGTCTCAAAGGTATGGCCCTTTTCTGAGCTAATACAACAGAAAGCAACCAGTGTTCATATACAAGAGAAAGTTTTAAAAAGTTAATCATACTTTCCTGCACACTTTTAGTCCTGTCCTAGAACACCCTTGTTCTGGTGACTCACCCTATTAGATTCTATAATTACATAGAGGTCTATAACACAGAAAAAGGCCCTTCAGCCAATCAAGCCCATGCCAGTCACAAACAACCATTTATTATCGATTCCAATCCCAATTAGATGGGGAAATAAAATTGGTGCACTTGTCTTAGGAGGGATTACACAGTGGATTACTTAATTGTGGGTTTGTACATAACTGTACATGATCGCAAACAGAAACAGAAATTCTAGATAAGCTCAGCAGGTCTGGCAGCACCTATGGAGAGCATTGAGAGTTAATGTTCTGAGGAAGGGTCACTCGACCCCAAACATTAACTCTGATATCTCTCCACAGATACTACCTGACCTGCTGAGCTTCGCCAGCAATTTCTGTTTCTGTTTCTGTTTCTGATTTACAGCATCCGCAGCTCTTTTGGTTTCTGCTCTGTATGCAGACTGGGTGCTGCCTAGAACAAATTTGAATTATGAAGCACAACTTTGAGCGAGTGTATGTGTAGAGGTTCTCAGACCACCCTGCTCTTGGTTGGTGACAGTGTCAAATGTATTGACAGCACGCCTTGCACCTTCCATACTCAACAGACTCGTAGCAAACATAATGATCCCAGCTGGCAGTATTACTGGACAAGGAAAATCCCTGACTGAAATCTGCCTTTGTAGATTATTTTAAAAATTTAATATTGTGGCCATTCGCTGAAACATGGGTACATAAAGCAGAAGATTTTCTTTAACAATAAACAGAACTTGATTACATGAAGGAACAAAAAATGAAATCAAACAAATAAAGCTATCTAAATATAAACAGACATCAAAACAATGTCTTGCCTATTTATCAACTCCATCATTTTACAGCATTTCAAATTCAGATGTCTTTCTGTATCAAATGTTTAGCTATGACTTAACTGTTTTTATCCCGTTGTGTCCTGCGAAGTCTTCTTCCATGAATGCTCATGAAACACAAAGCTTAGACTTTCTCAGTCATTTAATCATCTGCAGATTTCTAACCAAACACTCCTGGTCTGGAACTTTCACAAGTTAAACTTGTCTACCGAGGTAACTGAGCTTTCCATGATCTCGTTTTTTTTTATTCCTTTCTAGGAGAGAAAGTTTATTTGTTTCTAACATCAGTCAGGTCTCGTCCAAACACTGCCCAAAAGGGGTCCCGCCCAAAAACGCCCCCTCCAGGCACCGCTCAAAAATGTCCCCTCCAGGCACTGCCCAAAAGAGCTCTCAATCTCTGGGTTTCTCAGCTAAAATTAAACCTTGATTATTCTAAACTAAAAGCAAGCTAATGCTCTCCATGTCTACATTTCCTATCATAAACCCCACAGTTATAGAGAATATTTTATTAACACTCCAGGGGATTTATAGTAACCTGTTCTCTGCCACATTCTGGACTAGATCACTGTTCTGGAAGTGCTCTCTGACTATTGGCTCGGTGGTTAGCACTGCTGCATCACAGCATCAGGGATCCAGGTTCGAATCCACCCTCAGGCGAATGTCTGTGTGGAGCTTGCATTCTCTCTCCGGGTCTGCATGGGTTTCCTCCGGATGCTCTGGTTTCCTCCCACAGTTTAAAGATATACAGGTCAAATAGCTAAGTTGCCCTGAAGTGTCCATGGCTGTGCAGACTAGGTGGATTAGCCATAGGAAATGCTGGGTTACCGGGACAGAGTAAATAGGTGAGTTTTGGGTGGGATACTCTTCAGAGGGCTGGTGGGATCCCGATGGGCTGAATGGCCTGCTTCCACCCTGTAGAGATTCTATGATTTTTTTTGACATAATTAGCACCTACATCCAACCTCTAAAAATAACATTAATGTTATAGAAACCACACACCTTTTATTACAGAGATTCTGCTCAGAGAGTGCAAGAGACACCAGATATTCCTAGTAAGGCCAGTTTGAATAGAATTCCAGGCAAATCCAATATTGAGGCCTACATTAATCCAAATAGCTGCAGGAAGGATGCTGACCCCCACCTGGGATAAGGGCTCAGGACAAGGGCGGACCATTGAGGACTGAAAGGAGGAGGAATTTCTTCACTCGGATGGAGGTGAATCTTTGGAATTCTCTCCCCCAGACGACTGTGGATCCTCAGAGCTTGAGCGTGCTCAAGACAGAAACAGATTAAATATTAAGTAGATGAGGAAAATGGGGATAATGCAGGGAAATAATGTTGAGGTAGTTAAGAGACAGAGCAGGTTTGTGAGGCTGAGTGGCCGACTCCTGTTCTGAATTTGAAATATCCAAATATTCAGCCAGTTTTGGCAGAATTACCACTATCCTGTGCAAATGCCAAATGGTGAGGAAGTGGTGGATGCATGTCGTTTAAATGTTTAAAAGACATTTGGATAAGTACATGAACAGGAAAGATTTGGAGGGAAATCGTTCAGGTGGGACTAGTTTAGTTGGATTATAGACTCGTTGGACCGAAGGGTCTGTTTCTGTGTTGTACCACCCTACGACTTTTCCCCATTTCACCAGACTGTCACTTGTGCATCACTGCAATTTCTGGCACAGGTCCAATGGGCCGAATGGCCTCCTTCTGTGCCGTTAGGCTTTCCTTTTCCTAATTCCACTTTGACTTTGCGATGCCAGTGCCCGGGACTGACGTTTCCATGCTCCCCAGCTGACAGAAACACAAGTTTAGATGGGCTCGCTCTTACCCGAAGCCCCATACAGTACCTGCTCATAGGTCAGACACTGGTCGGTGAGAATTTCGAGGAGGGGGGCTGCGTTGCTGTCACGACGTTTGAACATCTCGCGGACAATTGACAAAAGATTCCAGATGCCCTCTGGTTCCCGTCCTCGGAGGGGCCGTAGTAGGCACGCCCACTCTGCAGCAGCTGGAGGCTCGGTCGATGACAAATACAACGAGTTGACATCACTGCAGTGAAACATCAAAATCTGGAATTAAAAATCTAATAATGACCATGAATCGATTGTCGAAAAAACCCACCTGGTTCACTGATGACCTTTAGGGAAGGAAACCGCCATCTTTATCTGGTCTGGCCTACATGTGACTCCAGACCCACAGCAATGTTGCTGACTTTTAACTGCCCTCTGGGATGGGCAATAAATGCTGGTCCGGCCTGCACAGCCCTCACCCCGTGAATGAATAAAGAGAAAATAAACATTTTCACGGACCATCATTTGAAGTACCTCATTGCCAAGTTGAAAGCAAAACATGGATTTTAACTGAATCCACTGGTGTGCCTTAACCATAGAGCATGGCTTTCACAAAAATTAGCAACGCATTCCCTGCTGAAGGATTCGGAGCAGAACTCTGCATTTAGTCAGGTTTAATAAACTATACAATAAACTATTGAAACGGGAACATCAATCACTGCGTGCATCAGTGTTTGTTGACCATTTTTAATTGCTCTCGAGGTGACACTGCTGACTGACTTCCTGCACTCGCTTTGCTGTTGGCACTCCCCCTTCAGTGAGTCCCAGAATCCTGGCCCAGCGACACTGAAGGAACAGTGACACATTTCCAAGTCAGGATGGTGAGTGGCTTGGATATGGGGGCGTTCCCCATGTATCTGCTGCTCTTGGCTGGAGAAGTCACACAGGCTATCATTTATCACGCAGTGTGTGATGTGAAATTAATGGCACTGTAACATTCTGACTTTCACCATTATCCAACATTTCATTCTCAAGTGCCATTAAAAAAAATGATGGGTTCAATTAGATTCAGTTCTTCTGTGATATAGCGGAATATTAGATTGGTTTATATCAGGATGTTAGGCTAAATTAGAATGAGTCATCTTGGATGAAGACCGACTACATTAGCGGAAATAAATAAATAGAACAGAGAGGGGACAGGGTAAAATTACTAGCAGGATCAACTGCTCGGACTTTATTTTTTAATTAAAATATGCTCAAAAGGTTTGTTTTAGTAGCTCAGCATTTTTACGATCAAAGATATAAATCCTAAAATTTAATGTTTTATTGTTGGAACATTAATGCTGTCACAGTATGTAAGTTGAGAAGGTACAAACTGTACAGACTGGGAACACATCAATTAATAAACCTAAAATCAGTCTAAGGTATATATTTGTTTCACAAGAGAGCTAGTATAACGGAGCAGTAATCTAGGGATTTAAACTTCTGAAAGAAGGCTTTGTTGCAAGACTACTAGGATTACAAAGTGCAGACGTATGCAAAATAATCCACACAGCCGCAATTTCAGCCATTGCTGAGGCTCCTGTTAAAGATAGGTGAGGACACTACCTAACATGAAAAAAGCTGGAACCTGATGACATCATATGTCCCACAGGTTTGATGACATCATATGCCCCACAGATTTGATGACATCATATGCCCCACAGATTTGATGACATCATAGGCCGCATACTTTGATGACATCACGGGTTGCACACATCTGATTGCATCACAGATAGCACACATTTAATGACATCATGGGCAGCACAACTGGATTACACCATCAACATGGTGACCCAATACTACCATGAAATCCAGGGAACTGGATGGAAAAGCTGTGCCTCAGGCTTGCTGTCACGGAGCTTTGCTGTGCACACAATCGGCTGCCCTCCCCCACCTCCCTAACGCAAGGGCTACACTTCAGAAAGAGGATGGCTCAGAGCTATCCTTAGGACAGGTCATGGAACACAAACTTGTGAAATTCCTGCAGAGAAATATGGCGATGACACTTGAAAAAGATTCAATACTCAAATATTACGTGGATATATTTTGCTCACTATACAATTTGGCATTCCCTACCAAATAAAAACCCAGAAGTTCCAAAGAAGTTCTCTCAGAGGATGAGGAACAGGCTGGCATTTCTATAGGAATAACACCAATCTACGAACAGCAGTTTGCTATGACCAGATCATTGGTTTGCATGGTGTTCGTCAATGATTAAATACTGGCCAGGAAATCCAGGAAGAACAGCCTTACTTTCTTCAGAATTGTACCAGGGATCTTTTATATCTATCAGAGATAAGAGATAGGGTCTTGGTTTAACATCAGACGACATTGGTAAATGCCAACAGACCAGTGTCCAGACCACTGCGCTGAAGGGTCAGCCTTGGTTATTGTGGTCAAAACTCTGCAGTGGGACATGAACACACACCACCCTCTGACTGAGTGCGCTACAAAAAAGAACAGCATTTCAGGAAAAACCCATAGGATAATGGATTAAGAAAAAGGATTACCTGAACACAACGGGCGAGGGGCCACAGAACTTGTGGAGAGTTTTCTTGATGTTGTCGCTAAGCGTCGATTCATCAAGGTACCAGGTGCTCTGGTCTGAAGCAGATGGCCCAGCAGTGGGATCTGTCAACAGCAATCAACTTTTTCAGATGAATTCAAAGTTTCCCACAGATAAAATCTGGTAACAGTTAGACATTTCTACAAAATAATATATATTCATGAGTCAATAGTACAAGGCATTATAATACTTTGTAACAGAAACAGGCCATTCAGCCCAACTGGTCTATGCTAGCACTTACGCTCCATATGAGCATTTCCAATCTCACTTTAACAACATACCCTTCTATTCCTTTCTCCCTCCTGGTTATTGAGCAGCCCCTTCAATGCAATTGTGTCACCTGCCTCAACTAGTTATTGCAATCGAGTGTCCCATATTCAGGTCAAGTGGAAACAATTGTTTTCTACAGCATGCTGTGTAGTGTCCTAATTAATGCTGAGAGTGGTCATCTCCCCCACACTCACACGGCTGACCTCAGTGAGTGCCAAGAACAATAACAGGAATGGCATTTCAGAAGGAAAGTATTAGATACAATCTGCACTCTCCACTGAGCTCTGGAAAGTCACACCTTGCTGAACCACACAGCCTCCGAATAAATCCATGTTCATGTCACTAACAATCGCGGTGCACCAGTTGATATGAGGCGCATTTCACAAACTTGCAACTTTACTAAGAGTGAGTGTTCATGACATTGTTATAAATTGCTAAAAGAAAGCAGCTAGGTTTGGCTTCAATTGAATTGTTGTGGAAGGGTTGGGCAGTTAGAAGAAATTCTCCATTTCATTTCACAAGCGTAGGACATCCAATAACCACATGATGTCACATGACAGGAGAATACACAGACATCAGAAATCATACCAGAAAACCAAAGGACTTTACTTAACATGTCTCATTCGCCCAGTGCAAGATCTTACAAAGGGTCTGTGATTCTCTGGAGGCGTCTCTTAGTTAATGTAAGTTAGTACTTTCTAATTTTATAATTTCCCAATCTTGTGTGTTTGGATAGCTACTGCAGTTTCAGGTCTGGAGAACCCATTGAGTGTATAACGGTTGAGATGCTGCAGGAGAACATTTAATATGGAAAAGAAATGGCTACAATCAGAGCAGTTACCAATTATGGCCACTAGTCCACAGAGTCAAAATTGTGGATTTAATTCTAACTATTTTGGGGAGTCAGTTGTGGATAACAGCTCTCTTGTGGGGTCCACAATCCAATACATCAAGAGGCTATCTTGTTCCATGTTTATAAATTCACATCCTATTGTCACATTTCCAGTTGGGATATTCTGTGTTACTCGGTGTCATCCATTACAGAATCCCTAAAGTGCAGAAAGAAACCATTCAGCCCATAGAGTCCACACCAATCTCCCAAAAAGGATCCCAACTAGACCTACCCTATCGCTGCATTTCCCATGGCTAACCTATCTACCCTGCAGAGCCCTGGACACTATGGAAATATTAGCATGGCTAATCCACCTAACGTACGCATCTTTGGACTGTGGGAAGAAACTGGAGCACCCGGAGGAAACCCACACAGACACTGGGAGAATGTGCAAACTACACACAGACAGTCACCTGAGGCTTGAATCGAACCGGAGTTCCTGGCACTGTGAGGCAGCAGTGCTAACCACTGAGCCACACCACATGCAAACCATTCTAATCTCTCATGATGATATTGTCCTCTTTTTGCTTTCCCAGTCAACATTAGCAGATTCCAGTTGTTGATCAGTTTATTCTGATCCTTTTCTCAAAAACAACAGCCAGTCTATTCTCATTTGCCCCCTTTCCAGAGAGGGACAGCTTAAACATCCTCAAAACCTAGATAATCTCGCGAATCATACAATATCTCTCCTGTCACTTTTGAGCGAAGGGACAATATTAGGCAAATGGTGAGTAGTTTCTAAACAACACAAGCAAACTCTAAAAGAGAATTACAGAGGGACCTTGATTATCCGAACGACACAGATGGGGAGTTTTTTTTTGGATAATTGAATGTTCGGACAATCAAATGTTCAGATAACACAATTTAGCCAAGCACTGGGACCTTGCGATCTTGTCCAGATAACCCGAAATTCGGATAATCGAGGTTCCTCTGTAACACCAGAACGCTGTTACCTGGTGCCCCACAGACGGTGTTAATTGCTGTCGACTGGGATGAAAGTAACTCATCAAGAAGTCTTTGTGCAGTGGGGAGGATCTTCCATCAAAAGGAGAGAGAAAGACAGACACACAGAGAGAAAAATGAGGACAAAGTGAGAATATAACAGAACTATTTGACTTACTGCTCTCCCGTATGATGAGAGTTTTCAATATTTTAAGCACAACTTTGGTTCCGATCTTAAACAATAAATTGCACAATCTCTGCCTGTGGTAAAGACAGCACCTGAGGTTTAATACTGTACTCCTGTTTATAACTCGCCACCTTTGCACAGCTCAACTCTCACGACTGGTTCACTGGTGCTAGGATCAACCTTAAGAGAAGTAAAAACACTGTAGCATCTGAAATTGGACATATTCAATACTCGGCTTGCAGACTGGCAGCAAATGTGAGATGCAAGCCCCAGATGCTACAGATCTCAGCTTTCAATTTTTCTTCTATTTTCCCATGGCATTGCTGCTGAACCAGCATTGGTCGCCCGTCCCTAGCTGCCCATGAGAATTAACTTGAGAGAGGATGGAATGATTATTTAGGACTCCTTTCACAAGGCAAAAGAACGACCCAATCATTCCACCTCAGACATTCTCCTGAATTATTGAATTACTGAATAGGTACCAGCAGAAAAATGACTGGTGCAAAAAGCGAATGCAGATTTTAATCTGGGATTTGACTTGGTCGTGTGTCATGAGCTGGTGAAGAGGGTCAAAACTCGGATTCGGTCAGTCCTCTTTCTACCAGCTCAAAAATATCACTCTTATTGCATCAATACTTTGGGTTTCATTTCTGGGTTTTGGAACGTAACAGATTATAGAATGATGTTAAAATGCTGAACCACAAAGGAAAAAAGCTTTGATACAAATTTTGCCTGAAGCTAAAGCAAAAAGTGATATAACATTCGAAAGCGAAGACAGTGGGGTAGTAGTCACTGGACTAATAATCCAGGCAGGAGAAAGTGAGTATGGCAGATGCTGGAGATCAGAGTCAAGATTAGAGTGGTGCTGGAAAAGCACAGCAGGTCAGACAGTACCCGAGGAGCAGGAAAATCAACGTTTTGGACAAAAGGGCTTTTCTAGCATCACCCTAATCTTGGCTATTAATCCAGACTCCCAGACTAATGTTCTGGAGGTATGGATTCTAAGTGCACCATGGCAGATGGCGAAAATCAAATTAAATTTAAAAATTATGGAATTCAAGGCTAGTCTAATGGTGACACTGCCGATCGCTGTAAAAACCCACCTAGTTCCCTCATTTCCTTTACAGAAGAAAACCTGCCGTCCTTACCTGCAACTCCGGACCCACACCACTTTGAAACTGGCTGGAAAACAGCTGAGTTCAAGGGCAACTAGGGATGGACAATAAATGCCGACCCAGCCCCGAACAAACTTTAAAAAAAAATTATGGTCGGTTCTAATGCAATAGTTCCATTCTCATAAGATCTCGCATTACTGGAACATCAAGCAATAGCTGCACCATTTAAACTAATGGAGCCAGAATCACACTAGGCCAATACGGGTAAGGAAAGCCCATGTTCGACAAATAACGGTCTAAATTCTTCAATCGCATTAAAGCCAATTCGTGCTGAAGAAACACATGTTTTAGCAGAGCTGACGGTATTCAAAATTGTTTTACTGAATCATATATTCCTGCATTTTCCACCTAAAATGGTGCCCTAAAATGATACATCGCATCTGCTCATAGATTTCCCAACATTTGGTCTTACTTTCCAGTACATATCTGTGGCAGAGAGTATTTTTCTCAGTGGTGACTATTTTGACAAAGTTACACGTCAAACATTTTACTCTGTAATTTTGTTTTTACAAACTAGTTTTATTCACTTATGAAAGTAACCAAACCGTGTTGGGGTGTAAGTCCAAATCCTAAGGTTAGCCAGTAACTCCTCACCTGCTGAGGCAACTCACTGATCAAATACTGGGCGAACTTTTGCAGCTGATCTCTCTGCAATCGGGAAAGCGATTCAGAAACTGGTGCGCGCAAACACACCGCTGAGGCCTACAAAAAAAATAACAAAGAGGTTATCATTCTCAAGTGGAAGATTCGAGAATACTCTGTGGCGACTTGATGGAAGGTAGGCATTTTACCGAATCACAATCTCTAAAGTGTGACGAGATGGAATACTGCGTTCAATTCTGATCTCCTAGAAATGTGTCGTTAAACTTGAAACGGTTCAGAAAAGATTTACAAAGGAAGTTGTCACAGTTCGAGAGTTTGAGCTATAGAGAGAGGCTGAACAGACTGGGGCTATTTTCCCTGGAGTGTTGGAGGCTGAGGGGTGACCTTATAGGCATTTATAAAATCATGATGGGCATGGATAGGGTAAATAGACAAGATCTTTTCCCCAGGGTAGGGGAGTCTAAAACTACGGGGCATAGGTTTAAGGTGAGAGGAAAAAGATTTAAAAGGGACCTAAGGGGCAACTTTTTCACACAGAGGGTGATGATGGACTACCAGAGGAAGTGGTGGAGGCTGGTACAATTGCAACATTTAAAAGGCATGTGTGTGTTTTGGTTAAAGTGCATATGGAAAGGAAGGGAGAGATATGGACCAAATGCTGACGAATGGGACTAGATTAGGTTGGGATATCTGGTCGGCATGGACGAGTTGGACTGAAGGGTCTGTTTCTGTGCTGTACATCTCTATGACTCATTGTTCTGTAAGATAACCTTTGTTGAATAGATAATTTAAAATTAAATTTGCATCTAATTAAAATATCATTTGCCTATCAAATAATGTTCAATTTGCACATATTTTAATCAGTTTATTACAATAAAAACTGACAGTTCATGCTCTATTCTTATTTTCTTAGGAGCTGTGAGAAAATCCTTGCTTTAAAACAAAAATTATTGATCTCCAGAGGGGTTACAACATCATGTAGATAACAGCTCCCAATTTCACACAAATTCCCACAAACAGGAATGACACCCACAACTAGATATTCTGGTTTAGAGGATATGGACTAAACCACTGGGAGAAATTTCCTACCCTGCTCTAAAACAGTACCATTGGATTTTTAGCTCTAGCTGATGCAAGTAGCAGACAGGAACTCGGTTTAACATTTAACATTCAAAAGATGACACTTCTGACATTGCAACAGTCTCTCAGAGCTGCAACCGAGGTGAGGTGCAGAATTCGCCTCCAGTTCTCACATACGAGTCCACAATCTCCTGACTCAGTAGACAGTGTCAAAATGTCAAAAAGACCATAAGGCTTACCGAGTCTCACAGCACAGAAACAGACCCTTTGGTCCAACCAATCCATGCTGACCAGATTTCCAAATTAAACTAGCCCCACCTGCCTGCTCCTGGCCCATATATCTCCAAACCTTTCCTATTCATGAACTTATCCAAATGTTGTAACTGTATCGAATCCACCACTTTCTCTCGATGTTCATCTCACAAACGAACCTCCCTCTGTGTAAAAAAAAAACTACCCCATGTCTTTTTAATTCTTTCTCCTCTCAGCTTAAAAATACACTCCCTAATCTTGAAATCCCCCACCTCACAGAAAATGACACCTGCCATTCACCTGATCTATACCTCTCATGGTCCCTCAACTTCCTAAGTCCACTGAAAAATAGTCCCAGCCTATTTTTATAATTCAAATCCTCCACTCCTGGCAATATCCTGGTAAACCTTTTCTGAACCCTCTCTAGCTTAATAATATCCTTCCTACAACAAAGCGACCAGAACTGGGCACAGTACTCCAGAACAGGCCTCACAATTTGAATTAGCTAGGATCTAAATGAAGGGCAGAATGGGTTCGAGAGCATTCCGGTGTTCACATAATAACAGTCTTATGTTCACTGTGATGGCGCGATTCAATCCCCTGTCCCCCAGAACATTAGCCTGGATAACTGGAGACACTACCGCTATCCCTCCCTCTCGATTAATCTTCAGTATACCTGTGTAGCACAAACAAATTACTCAGCGTGATGATAAATCAACATATTGATCCTTTTTTGCGAATTATAAAGATGGCTGCCTCCAGTGTCTGTGCGGCCAATGGGAGATGTCACATGACTGTGGCAGACATTTCTGCACCAGCAGAGGGGCTTAATGGCCTAAGTTACTCAGGAAGCAGCAACACTTGGAATCTAAATTGAGAAGGACGAATGTTTTAAAGATTTTACTGTGGCCAGAGGAAGTTTACCCAATAATTTGAAGCAGCTACAAGAGGCTATTATTGCTCCATCAGAAGGCAAACTCTCTCTCTCTCTCCAAACGTACAGAAAAAAAGACCCAATAAAGAAAAGCTGAAGAGGTCAGGATACCCTGGACATAATGCAAGGCTAACAATTAAATTGTCTGTAGGGACAAGGCTATGTTGTATTGCAGCTGAAAATGTGTTGCTGGTTAAAGCACAGCAGGTCAGGCAGCATCCAAGGAACAGGAAATTCGACGTTTCGAGCTAAAGCCCTTCATCAGGAATGAAGGGCTTTAGCCCATAACGTCGAATTTCCTGTTCCTTGGATTCTGCCTGACCTGCTGTGCTTTAACAGCAACACATTTTCAGCTCTGATCTCCAGCATCTGCAGACCTCACTTTTTACTCTATTTTGTATTGCAAGCTATTATGGACTGGCTATTGCCAGGTTAGGGTAATGTAAAGTCTCCAACGATACACTCTTTGAAGGACAATCACTGAATAGATTGTGCTTTTCTTACTATAGACTCAAAATTCTACTAAACAGTGATACAAATTTGCAAGGTCATATGCAGAGACCATACATCATTCTTTAAATCTCTGTCCTTGGAGAGAGAGTTATTTATCAGCAAGCAAGGAAGGTGATTAATAGAACGCTCTCCTTCACTACAAGGGGAACTGAACATAAAAGGAGGCATGTTATACTACAGTTATCATTGCTGAGACCACACCTCAAATACTGTGCGCAGCTTTGATCTCCTTATTTAAGGAACGGTGCAGGAAAGTTGGAAGCTGTTCAGAGGAGGTTGCTGATACAGAGCTTGTGTGTGTTGTCTTACGAGGAAAGACTGAGCTTGTTTGCACTAGGTTTCAGAAGAACAATCTTATTGAAGTTCCACAAGTGGTTTCAGCAAAGTGAATGTGAAGAAGATGTTTCCTGTGTTCGAGAGTCGAGAACTAGTGATGGAATGGTGGCGCAGCGGTTTGTACTGCTGCCTCACGGCACCAGGGACCCAGATTCAATTCCAGCCTCGGACGACTGTGCAGAGTTTGCACATTCTCCCCATGTCTGCATGGGTTTCTTTCAGGTGCTTTGGTTTCCTCCCACAGTCCAAAGGTGTGCAGGTCAGGTGAATTGGCCATGCTAAATAGCCCGTAGTGTTCGGTGTGTTAGTCAGAGGGAAACGGGTCTGGAAGAATTACTCTTCGGAGGGTCAGTGTGAACTTGTTGGGCCGAAGGGCCTGTTTAGACACTGTTTTAAAATTAGGGGCTATCTCGTGGAGACAAAGATGAGATGATTATTTTTCTCTGAGCATTGTTCAACAACTGAACTCTGCCTCAGAAAACGGTGGAGGGAGGGTCATGGAATATTTTTAAAATAGATTTCTCTTAGGCAAAGGTGTAGATAGGAATGTGAAAGATAACAGATTAGCCATGATCATATTGAATGGTGGAGAAACCACAAAAGGGGCTGGATGGTCTTTTTCTACTCCATTTCATATGTTCATATGTATCTCGAGCAATCTGTCAAATGCATTAAATATCAAACAACTAAAGTGCGGAAAATCTCAAACACAACTAGTTTTCAAAACAAATATTAAAGAAAAACATAACACAATGCTGCCTGTTTCTACCTTGGATTTCACAAGCGCTCATTAATGGGAAGGATTCCTCTGTCAACACCATTGCTAGGATGATATGGGTTGGGTACTGGCCCCCATAGGTTAGCTCTTGTAACATATATCACAAAGGTTGTACTTTGTTGAGACGGATGTCTTGAAATTTATCAAGAAAACTTGATAACTAGGGGCGGCACGGTGGCGCAGTGGTTAGCACTGCTGCCTCACAGCGCCTGAGACCCGGGTTCAATTCCCGACTCAGGCGACTGACTGTGTGGAGTTTGCACGTTCTCCCCGTGTCTGCGTGGGTTTCCTCCGGGTGCTCCGGTTTCCTCCCACAGTCCAAAGATGTGCGGGTCAGGTGAATTGGCCAAGCTAAATTGCCCGTAGTGTTAGGTATGGGTGTGTTGCGCTTCGGCGGGTCGGTGTGGACTTGTTGGGCCGAAGGGCCTGTTTCCACACTGTAAGTCTAGTCTAATCTAATCTAAGTCTAATCTAATCTAAAAAACTGACTATTGTCGTTAATAGAATGTCACAGACTCACAGAATCTGGGTTTTGTGCTTACTGATATTATTGAATGTGGTGAACATATAACTGACTTGAGACACTAAACAAGGTCCATTAAACTGTCTGAATACAGACAGGTAACTAAAGACTGGAATGTGCTGAGGCATTATGTTAATGCCTTAAAGGTATCCTCCCTGTCCTGTCTGAAATCGATATGATAATAACAATCCTCAACTGAACACACACCTAAATATTCAGAGATCAGGAGAAGACAAGATAATTTCCTTCCCACCTTGTGCCTCTTGATTTAGTATTTTTCAAATGTTATTAGTAATGTCTACCATGAAGACTGATACAACGAATTTATTCAACCTGTTTATCAATTCCCAATTCCCATTAAAGCCCCAGACAGTTTGGCCCATCCCTTCCTTTTAACATATTTAAAGAAGCTCTTCCTGTCAACTTATATGTTACTTGCTAGTTTACCCTCAGCTTCCTCTCACCTTTGTTTTTGGAAGGGATAAATTATCTGATTTCTCAGGTTCCATGGTTAATATGTTAGCAAAGTTTAAATGAGATTGGAGAGAGAAAGGAAAACGTCTAGTCCCATGGGAAGGTTTCTGATGAAGGACTTTTGCCCGAAATGTTGATTCTCCTGCTCCTCGGATGCTGCCTGACCTGCTGTGCTTTTCCAGTACTGCACTCTTGACTCTGATCTCCAGCACCTGCAGTCCTCACTTTCCCCACAGGGAAGGATATTCATTTTCAGAATCTGTGCTCTGCTTCCTCAAACATGTATTGTTATTCAAGGTTTGTGCGAAGATTTGTAGCTCGGGTGCTCGTTGTTGTGGTTCTGTTTGCCGAGCTGGAAGTTCTTGTTGCAAACGTTTCATCCCCTGGCTAGACGACATCATCAGTGCCGGTATTTATAGTGGTCACTATAAATACCGGAAGAAACATCAAAGAAGCAAGAGGCTCCAGAGCGCTGATGATGTCGCCTAGCCAGGGGACGAAACGTTTGCAACAAGAACTTCCAGCTCGGCGAACAGAACCACAACAATGTATTGTTATTCTGCTGGAACGGTGAGCTGATGACCAGTTGTCAGACAACAACCCAAGACTTGGTTAAGTAAAAGCAAAGGTGCCGTAGTCGCAGAAGACCATAGGGACACTGTCTCATTAGAGAGAGAAGTAACCCATGGTGGTTTAACCTGAGGATCACCAAGCCTCAGGCGAGGGGGGACATTGAGAAGGCAAGTCCTTCATGGTAAACTCAGTCCGTGGGGGAGATGAACGCATGCTGCTGGCATCACTCACCAGCCATCCAGCCAACTGAGCTAACCAACCCCCAATTAGCCAGTCTTTTCCATGTGCCTTTGTGTGAGTGCATGCGAGAAAGAGAGAGAGAGAGAACATGGGATTGGGGTGGCAAAGGTGGGGGTGAATTTTCCATTTTACTAGCATCTAGCAGCACACTCACAACAATAAAATCCCTTTGAAAAGTCTGAACTTCATGTTTTCTCCCAGAACAGTACTGTAAAGGCATTAAACCAACCATTACTTGTTGTATAGTTTATACACGGACAACGCCAATTGTCTGAGGAGCCATTACTCTTTAACAGAATCTTTAATCTGGAGTTTGTTTTACAAATGCCTGTTAACAACCAGCTCCTTCTGCTTTAAAAGGCCCAAAGGGAGGGAGATTAAGAGGAGAAAATGCAAAAACAAGGCTTGTTGTCCCCTAACATGTGGAAGGTTAAGGGCAATTTAATTACAGGTTTGGTTGGTATTCAGTAAGATATGGAGAGAGTCAATGGTGACTTAGAGTCAGAGTCAGAGAGATGTACAGCATAGAAATAGACCCTTCGGCCCAAACTGTCTATGCCGATCAGACATCCCAACCCAATCTAGTCCCACCTGCAGCACCCGGCCCATATCCCTCCAAACCCTTCCTATTCATATACCCATCCAAATGCCTCTTAAATGTTATAATTGTACCACTTCCACCACTCCCTTTGGCAGCTCATTCCATACACATACCACCCTCTGTGAAAAAGTTGCCCCTTAGGTCTCTTTTATATCTTTCCACTCTCACCCTAAACCTATCCCCTCTAGTTCTGGACTCCCCGACCCCAGGGAAAAGACTTTTCCTGTTTACCCTATTCATGCACCTCATAATTTTGTCACCCTTCAGCCTCCAACGCTCCAGGGAAAACAGCCCCAGCCTGTTCAGCCTCTCCCTTTAGCTCAAATCCTCCAACCCTGGCAACATCCTTGTAAATCTTTTTTGAATCCTTTCAACATATTTCTGATAGGAAGGAGACCAGAATTGCATGCAATATTCCAACAGTGGCCTAACCAATGTCCTGTATAGCTGCAACATGACCTCTCAACTCCTGTACTCAATACTCTGACCAATAAAGGAAAGCGTACCAAACGCCTTCTTCACTATCCTATCTACCTGTGACTCCACTTTCAAGGAGCTATGAACCTGCACTCCAAGATCTCTTTGTTCAGCAACACTCCCTAAGACCCTACCATAAGTCCTGCTAAGATTTGCTTTCCCAAAATGCAGCATCTCGCATTTATCATTCCGCTGGTCAGAAGTCTAGGACAAGGGCACAAATTCTTGCAAGCAAAGTCAGGACAATCGGGAAAGAGGTTAAGAAATACATCACATAACATTGTGATAAAAGGTTAGAACTTTCCCCCACAAAAAGCACACACTCCCACAATTATTCATTGACATCAGAGACCGATGGAGCTTTGCTACAAAGGGCTCAAGGGACTTACAGTCAAAGCCAAAGACACAGGTCTGTCATGATCTCATTAAATAGCAAAGCATACTCAAGGGCCTAAATCATAGAATCCCCAGAGTGTGGAGCAGGCCATTCGACCCATCAAGACCACATCAACCCTCTGAACAGCATCCCACCCAGACTCACCTCCCCACCCCTGTAACCCTGCACTTCATATGGCTAACCAACCTAGACTACACAACCCTGAACATAATGGGGCAACTTTCCATGACCTGCCCATCTTTGGCCCGTGGGAAGGAACCGGAGCACCAAGAAGAAACCCACGCCGACACAGGGAAAAGGGGCAAATTCTACACTGACAGTTGCCCAAGGCTGGAATCGAACCTGGGTCTCTGGCATTGTGAGGTAGTAGTGCTAGCCCCAGAGCCACTGTGCTGTCTTTGAATGGCCTTTGCTTGTTCTTGTCTTCCCAACTACCATTACAGGCTGAGCGAGATGGCTCTTTACTTTGATATCCTAACACTTTGCATTCCAAAGAAAAACGTCACTGGACTCAATGTTAATTCTGTTTCTTCTCTCCAGGTGCTACTGAGTTTCTCCAGCACTTTTTGGTTTTAGTTGCTTGTATGGTTTTAACTTTTACTGACAAAACAGAAGCGTAGAACTATTTTCAGCACATGAGGATATTATTTAGACATCTCGTTTGGATCAGAGAGTGAGAAACTGTGTTCTGCAGCCCAGTCGATTCTCTACCTCCTGATCCATAGTCCTCTGAGTTACAGCACATCAGGGGAATAGCCAAGTGCTCTTCTTAAGATGTAGTGTCATAGAGATGTACAACATAGAAACAGACCGTTCGGTCCAACTCGTCCATGCCGACCAGATATCCTAAAGTAATCCAGTCCATTTGCCAGCACTTGACCCACATCCCTCTAAACCCTTCCTATTCATATTCCCATTCAGATGCCTTTTAAATGTTGTAATTGTATCAGTTTCCACTACATCGTCTGGCAACTCATTCCATACATGTACCACCCTTTGTGTGAAAGAGTTGTCCCTAGGTCCCTTTTAAATCTTTCCCCTCTCACCCTAAACTTTTGCCCTCTAGTTCTGGACTCCCCCACCCCATGGGAAGTTGACCATCTTCTCAGGCAGTGCATTTTCTCCATTCAGTGTTTAAAAAAATACTCAACTCCTCTCCAGTCTTCATGTCAACTACTTTAAAAGTCTCTGTCTCTCTCCTATAGGTTTTTCCAATCCACTTTAGGCACCTCATATTTTAATACAACTCATCGCTTCCAAAACATACAAGCTCAAATGTATCAAATCTCTCCTCTAAATTACAAATTCTTCATTCCCAGCTTTGTAAGTCTCCCCAAACCCTGTCAACAGTAATTGCATCCTTTGTTGTAACGTTTATGCCTTCAATAACAGTGAAGAATATGTTATTAATGATACAAAATAGAGCAAATTATCAAACTGGTCCACATGTCAAGTCTAAAAGCCTGAGGCAGGCCGAAGGTGGCAAAGGGGGAAGGAAACAAGAACACAGTCGAGACTCCGGCTCCCCCTCTCTCATGGGCTGTCCCACCTCAATGATGTTCGGGTTGAGATTCAATCTGTCCTGGAAGACCCCCCAGCAAAAACCTGGGACATTGATTAGACATTTCTCTCAGACTGAGTGGCAGCTGAACACAGGGATGAATGCTGCCATAACAGCTGAACACAAGGGACTCTCGTGCTGCAGTGGTAGTGACCTTGCCCTGGACCAGAGAGGCCCGGGTTCAAGTCCCTCCCACTCCAGAGGTGTGTCATAACAGCTCTGAACAGGTTGACAAGTAAAATAGGTAAGTATAGAAAAAAAAAGAGAAACAAAATTGAGAGCTGTACACGATGCTCTTGTAGCACAGTGGTAGTGTCCTCGCCTTTGGCCCAGGAAGCCGATGTTCAAATTCCACCGGTTTCAGAGGTGTGTAATAACATTGCTAAGCTGGTTGGTTAGAAAACAGGCTCAAAAAAATTGCAAGGGCTATACACAGGACTCTTGTGATGCAGTGGTGGTGATCCAACCCCTGGAACAGGTGGTCCAGGGTCAAGTCTCACCTGCTGCAGAGTGTGCAATAACATCTCTGAACAAGTTGATTCGAAAAACAGGCAGGGAGGAGAAAATGAAATGAGAGCTGTGGACAGGGCTGTTGGAGCACCGTGTGTAAATAACACCTGTAAACAGATTGATTTCAGAAATAGCTGTGTTTTAAGTACGATTCTGGGCGGTCCCACTTTAACCTTGTGACTGTTCATTTGGCCACAGCAGGCAAATATCCTGGTCTGTTACCTCAGGGGACATGCGTCCCATTGGCACAAATTCTACTGCAGTATTTTGTACCAGAACCCAGAGTGAATCAGACTACCTCTTGTGGTGCAGTGGTAGTGACCTTAACCCTGGCCCGGGAGAACCGGGTTTGAGTCCCAAGTCCTCCAGAGGTGCGCAATGATCTCTCTGGACAGAGTAATTGGAAAAATACAGCTCAAACTATCACAGAAAGCACGCAGAGAGATACCACGTGCCTTGCTCATGATCACAAAGAGCCTTTAGTTCTTCAAAACAATCTAGGTCAGGAGTGTCCTTGCATTTCAGGGTTGGACATGGATGTACTATGGTGTTATTAATTCACGCAGATTTCACATTGCTTGTGCAAACAGACCTTGGCATTCAGTTTTATACTTTGACCATTCGAGGGTCATCAATGGAATGCTGGGCCTTTACAAATCCCCACACCCACAAAACGCAAACCGATACAAGCAAAGACACCGAAACGTATTAAAAAACATGTGGGCCATACCACCAGGGCTTTATCCAGAGACTCACTGATGATGTCACCTAGTATGGTGACAAAACGTCTGAAAACAAACCTTCCAGCTCAGCGAGCAAACCTACATCCAGATACAGGCACTGGGCTGAGTGACTGGCCTATCACAGGGATCTGCATGCAGTCCTCTTCCAGTCCAGAAAGGTCTGTTCCAAATTCAAATACCACTCCCTTCGCATTACATTCATCCCTCAACAACAAATCCAACTTAAATCCCATATTCATGTCAATTACAGATGGTCATCGGACACAATGATCGAGCCCCAATTCAGAAGAGGAAACGGTCACCTCTCCCTGGTCTGGCCGGGACTCCAAATGTCCCCCGTGGATACGGGTAAAAAGAAATTGCTGCTTTGCCAGGCATCTCCCACTCTTTCAGCGTCAATACTTGATAAAAATTCAGATATGGTGCCACATAAACAACTCAAGTTGATTTAAGAAGGGATTGAACACAGTGACTGAGGGAAGGTAGTGCTCAGAGCCGAGAGATTTACAGGTCAGCTTTTTTTAAACTGTGTTCCAGCACACTGGATCATTCAATTACTGAAAGGCACTCTGACCTCAACAGAGGGACACAAGATACAGAACAGAGCAAATAATCATAAATTAGCCTGCACTTGGATTCCATGACACTAAGATTCCAAATGTAATATTTGACTCTCACTAAAGCAGAAACTTGCTGCTCAATCAATTGAAAAACAAAAAGTTGGAAAAGGAATAAACTGTTTCATTTCCAATCCCTTCACTGAAGAAGCTTTGAATCAAAGGTTATTTTTAAAGCTTTTTTGGGGGGAATAGGAAGGAAGGCAAGTTTTGAAAACTCTTAAATTTCTCTGTGTTACGTTGAATTTCCTGTACAGAAAGAACTACACACGACTGCATCTTCTTTTCAGTCATTGCGCACTACAAGTTAATTTTGTCTGCTTCAGGTAAAAGGTGAAGGTGAATCGAGTGCAGATTTGAACCCAATAAAAATCTGGAATTACAAGTCTGAAAACCATTGTCGTTTGCCAGAAAAGCCCATCTGGTCCACCAATGGCCTTTAGAGAGGGAAATGGCCATCCTTACCCGGTCTGACCTGCATGTGACACCTGACCCATAGCAATGTGTTTGCCCTCTGATATGGAAAATAAATGCTGACCTAGCCAGCAATACCCTCATCCCATGAATGTGTTAAAAAAAAAGTCAAGACACCAAGCAGTTTATTCAGCCACTAGATGGTGCAGGGGCAGAAACTGAGAACTGGCAGAAATTACTTTTTGACCCTGGTCATCTTAAAAAAGAATTAAATGACAATTGAAAGTCCAGGCAATCACATTTGCAGGGGGGGAATTAAATGCTAAATAGTGCAAGGAAAGGATAGGGATACAGGTGTGGAGTGGCAGTTCCTGAATTGACCCAACAGTGACAAATGGGATCAGTTACCTCCTTTATGTTGCAACATAGAAACCCCAAGCCAAGGAACATACAAACTCTCCCAACAACTGAACTGTGACGATGAGTTTGAACATCTTTGGCAGGAACCTTGCAGGATAAATACACCAGCACCCTGTGCATTTCTGAATTGCTCTGGGGAGGGAAAGATGTGATTATTCTGAAACAGAATTCAGCAGCAGCATGAACAGGCAGGAGATAGAGGGATATGGACCATGTGCAGGCATTTGAAAGTCCATGTGCACTTGAAAATACACATTTTAGTTTGCACATGCACACGGAGGAGTATTGCTGATCTGCCAATGGGATTGCCTGCTTTGGAGAGAGAGGTGGATGGAGATATTCCCACTGGCCCGACTAAACCTTTAATCCCCTGTCACAATATCTCAAATGGCTCAGACTTACTGCTTCAGAGAATCCTCTTGCAGCGTTTAAATGCAGTGAAAGCACAACGTAAATAAAATCTGCGGTTGCATTAGCCCCCAGAACAGACCGGGACCCTTTGCTCAGTCCATTGAGATTTTGCGTTTCTTTATTTTACAGAGTTGACCAAATTCATTTTTGCCAACTGCTGTACCAGCATTTTAACTGATGATCAAGAGGCCTTGAATACGGGGTCATTCCAGTTTTTAAGAAGGAGTTAGATATAGTTCTTCCAACTATAGCGATCAAAGGGAGTGGAGGGAAAGTGGGAACAAGGTAATGAGTTGAATAATCAGCCATGATTATATTGAATGATGGAACAGACCGGAGGGGCCAAATGGCCTGCTCCTGTTTGTGTTTTCTAAAGAACATAAAACAGTACAGCACAGGAACAGGCCCCTCAGCCCACCATGGCTGATGCAATTCTAAAAAAACTAATCCTATCTGACTGCACATGGTCTGCATCCCCCTATTCCCTACCTGCTCATGTGTCTGTCTAAATGCCCCATAAATGTGACTATCATATCTGCTTCTCCACCTCACCTGACAACGTGTTCCAGACACCTGCCACTTTCAGTGTAAAAAACGGGCCTCGTACATTTCCTTTAAACTATTCCTCCTCACCTTGAATTGCTTTTCCATCGTGTTTGGCCTTGGGGGAGAAGGACTCTGACTATCCCCCCTTTCCATGCCTCTCATAAATTTTATACACTTGTCAGTTCACCCCTCAGCCTCCAACACTCTAGTGGAAACAATCCAGGTTTGTGCAACCTCTCCTTCGAGCCAATACACTCCAATCCAGGCAGTATCCTGGTAACTCTTTTCTTGCAGCTCTGCAAAGCCTCCACATCCTTCCCATAGTGCGGTGTCCGGAACTGCACACAATATTCCAAAGGTGGCCTAACTGAAGTGTTATAGAGCTGCAACATGACTTGCCAACTTTTTGAAACTCAGTGCCCAGCCAATGAAGGCAAGCATGCTACATGCCTTCCTTACCGTTTCGAGTCCAGTGACCCCCTTGTCAGAATCATTCATGAAGTTCTGAAGAAGGGTCACAAGTCCTGCAACATTAACTCTGCTTTTGACTCCCTTCACAGATGCTGCCAGAGCTGCTGAGTTTTTCCAGCAATTGCTGCTTTTGTTTCAGGGTTTCCAGCATCCGCAGTTCCTCGTTTTGTCTTTAGATGCGGATCTGGATGAAGAGACAGTTTTGAGCTTCTCCGCAGACCCTTTGTAAAACTCACCCACGCACAGATCTCCAGAGTCAAGTGCTGATCTGGGACAAGATGGATATACTCCAGATGTCCATTCTTCAGTCCAAAGATGCGTAGGTTAGCTGGATTGGCCATGCTAAATTGCCCATTGTGTTCAGGATTGTGCAGGTTAGGTGAGTTAGCCCTAGGAAATGCAGGGATAGGATGGGTCTGAGTGGGATGCTCTTCAGAGGGTCAGTGTGGACTGCTCTTCAGAGGGTCAGTGTGGATCTGATGGGCCGAATGGCCTGCTTTCACACTGTAGGGATTCTATGATTCTACAAGTGCCTTCTGTAAACACGCCAGTTATCATTTCCTAGCACTATTGGGACAAGCAGTGTTGGTCTTGGAGTTGCATTTATATAGCACAAGGTAATATGTTCCCAAGACAGCATTTTCACACCAGATTTGACAAGTAAGCCATCCGAGGCTAAATGAGGATTGATGTCTACAGGCTGGGGCAACCAGGTAGATCTTTAGGGGACATCATAACAGGAGAAAGGGGAAAAAAAGGGGAAAACAACAGAGAGGTTTAAAAAGGGATTTCCAAGCCCAGGGAGGTGAAGACATTGGCACAATCTGAATACTAAACATGGAGATAAAATACTGAAACGACAGATCCATCAGCCATTCCCTCAGTCAACATCCACATCTGCTCACTTACAAGTAGCGCCTTCTGACTATTTTTCCCACGTGGTCTCGTTTAGAGCAGGGATTGGAGGAAGCATTAATTCAGACTCTAACTCTGAGCTGGGGGGGGGGGGGGTGGTCAAGGGAAAACTGAAACACAGCTGGCGAAGCAACGACAGATCCTTTACAGTGAGAGCACTGGGAGCCAGCTCTCTAAAAACAAACACACTGTAAAAGCTAAAAGCATTACCCCTGGGCAGAGACAGCACTGAAGAACAGTCCTGGACCAACACATTGCACTGCATTAAGGGCTTTGTGAAGAGATTCGAAAATGCTCCCATTGTACTGTTTAGGGCTCGGCTTAGTCTGGAGGAGTGGAGAGCTTTGCTGCACATGCAATTATTTCATCTTCAATCCTCTCACACACAACACCAAAGACTTCTGAGTTACAAGTGTGAGCAATATTGACATCACAGGGCAACAAGACATCAGAGAACGGCAGCATGGTGGCTCAGTGGTTAGCACTGCTGCCTCACAGTGCCAGGGACCCGGGTTCAATTCCACCCTCAGGCGACTGTCTGTGTGGAGTTTTCACATTCTCCCCATGTCCAAGTGCTCCGGTTTCCTCCCACAGTCCAAAGATAGGCAGATCAGGTGGATTAGCCATGCTAAAATGGCCATAGGATGTGCAGGTTAGGTTGGTTAGCCTTGGGAAATACAGGGTTACAGAGATGGGGTGGGTCTGACTGGGATACTCTTCAAAGGGGTCAGTGCCTCCTCAATGGGCTGAATGGCCTGCCTTTGAAAAGTAGCGATTTTAAGCTCCTGATTAAAACACTCGCTAGTGGGGCAAGGGAGTGAGAGGGTCATATAGACAAAACAATTGGAAGGAAAATGTGATATGCGGTAGGAAGGGGAATAATTATGTTGTTATCTTAAATCCCCTTTCCCCTTCCCCCACCCATCATGTTCTTACTAAAGGGCATGTGGGGAGGGGGGGGGGGAAGGATTGAGTATTAAAAAGTAGCAATACTTTCTGTGTTTGAATTGAACGTGAAACCACTAAAATATGTCATGACACCATTATTAAATGTCACAACATGGATAATGGTGCCAAAGCTCTTAAGATGATATACTGCTGCACATTTAATGTTGGCACTAATCCTCCATTTCAGCTTTTTGCAGCTAAGGAATTTTCAAATCCACTGCCCATGGGTCAGATTCACTCCCGTGATTTACACCTAGGTTTGGAATCATCATACAAGCTGAACTCAGCAGATTGAAAAAAAAAGAACATTTTCTCCACCAGTACTGGTGCCCCTCAAAACTTGGGTTCCATTTGTTTCACTAAATTTCCCATTTAAACATGCAACTTTGCAACTATGGCAACATTAACAACATGTCCACTCCAGAATATCTGCCAGGTCAGCCTTAGTCACCCTCTCAAAATGTTACTTTGAAATTGCAACTTATCAACAGCTTGAAATTGACCAGCCGGCTGGTCTAACATGCCCACACTGTCACACATGGGCAGCCCATCGTGAACAAACACATTTTCACTTCCTGCCCATTTAAACATCCTGCCGACAACCACCAAATGTGGCAGCACGGTGGCTCAGTGGTTAGCATTGCTGCCTCTCAGCACCAGGGACCCGTGTTCGATTCCAGCTTTGGGTGAATGCCTGTGTGGAGTTTGCACGTTCTTCCCACATCTGCGTGGGTTTCCTCCAGGTGCTCCGGTCTCCTCCCACAGTCACAAAGATGTGCAGGTTAAGTGGATTGGCTGTGCTACATTGCCCGTGGTGTTCAGGGACGATTCCACTGATCAATCGCAGGGAGAGAAGGCACGAGTTCACTGGAATCTGCTTTCTCAAACTCCCCAGCCCACAAACCATACAGGACTTCAAACAGAGATCTCTGGAGTCTAACAGGATGTCCCTAGGGTCACCAAAGCCTTCAAACTTTGGACATGTTTCCTGCATTAATTGGCTGACCTTTGTAATTTCCTCAGCCCTTACAATTCCCAGTGGCAGTGGGACCTTCAGCTACCAAGGCTCTAAACTCTGGAATTCCAAGACTAAACACTGCATCTCAGACTAACCCACAACCTCGAAAATACTCCATTGGCCAAGTTTCTGGCCATGTTTCCTAATATGTGGTTTGGAATCAAATGTTGATTGATACCCGCTTTTGTAGAGTCATACAGTTACATAACACAGAAACAGACCCTTTGGTCCAACTCTTCCATACTAACCAGGTTTCCCAAATTAAACTAGTCCTATTTGCCTGCATTTTGCCCATATCTCTCTAAAACTTTCCTATTCATGTACTTGTCCAAATGTCTTTTAAATGTTCTAACTGTACCTGTGTCAACCACTTTCTCTGACAACTCATTCTACATACAAACCACCCTCTGTGTGAAAACGTTGCCCCTCAGGTCCCTTTTGAATCTTTCTCTTCTCAACTCAAAATTGTGCCCTCCATTTTTTTGAACCTTATCGACGTCTCTTATGATTTTATAAACCTCTATAAAGGTCAACCCTTAGCCTCTGATGCTTCAGGGAAAAATTCCCAGCCTATCCAACCTCTCCATATAACTCAAACCTACCAATCCCAGTAACAACCTCGTAAATCTATTCTGAACTCTCTCCGATTTAATAAAATCCCTTGCATAGCAGAGCAATCAGAATTGTACGCAGTAATCCAAAGTGGCTTCACCAAAGTTCTGTCAACTGCACATAACATCCCAACTCTTATACGCAATGGTCTCAGCAATGAAAGCAAGCATGCTAAACGCCTTCTTTACCACTATCTACTTGTGATACAACTTTCTAAGAATTATCTACCTGAATCTCTGGGTCTCTCTCTGTTTGACAACATCCCCAGGGTCTTATCATTAACTGTATAAATCCTGTCTTTGTTTGTAACATTTATCTAAATTAAACTTCATCTGCCACTCCTCAGCCCATTGGCCCAACTGATCAAGATCCCCTTGCAATCTTAGATAACCTTTTTCACTCTCTATTATACCACCAATTTTGGTATCATCCACAAATTTACTCACCACATTACCTAAATTCTCATCCAAATCATTAATGCAAATGACAAACCGCACTAATCTCTGTGGAACATCACTGGACACAGGCCTCCAATCTGAAAAACAACCGTCCACCATTACATCCTGAATCCTACCATCAAGCCAACTTTGGATCCAATTGACAAGCTCCCCTGAATCCCACGTGATCTAACTTTACTAACCATTCGACCATGTGGAACCTTCTCAAAGGCCTTACTGAAGTCCACGTAGACAACATCTATCGCTCTTCCCTCATCTACCTTCTTGGTCACATCCTCAAAAACTCAATTAAGTTCAAGAGACATGATTTCCCATGCACAAAGTCATGACGACGTTGCCTAACCATTCCTTACCTCTTTAAATGCACATAAATCCTGTCTCTTAGAATCCCTTCCAACAACTTACCCAACACTGATATCAGGTTGACTATTCTATAGTTCCCAGGCTTTTCCTCGCAGCCTTTCTTAAATAAAGGCACAACATTAACCACCCTCCATCTTGTTGAGCATTTTGAGACAACATGCTACATTGAAAAGGCGCTACGCAAAAGCAAGTTGCTGTTGGTCATCTAGAGGAAAAGCCCTCCTGAGGAAACTAAAAGTCCATTTAAATTGAATCAGAACATGAATTAATTATGCAGATGTTGGGGACAAAAGGAAGTAGAAAAAGGACAATAAAGTTTTTACTCGTGGAAATATAAAAAAGATAAAAATAAAATAACAGAAGTTAAATCTACATTTCTTCCTTCTCAGAAGAATTAAGGCATGAAAAGTCTGAGTGTTCAAGAGAAGTGACGATTTTCTTTGCAGCCTTTTGTTGGCTGTGCCAGCAGTTTCTAAGAATAAAGATACAGAGGTAGAGTAGGCCATTCAGCCCATCGGGCCTGCTCTGTCATTCAATGAGATCACAGCTGATTGGATAATTATCAATTCGACTTTCCTGTAATGTTTTCCAATTCCCTTGTTGAATACAAATCTGCAGCTTTTAACATACTAACAACCTAGCCTAGACAGCCCTCTACGATAAAGAATATCACAGAGTTATGATAAAAAGGGTCTGCTTGTGGATCTGAACACAAGAAAATTGTTATTTCGGGTTCTTACAGCAGGGCAAGGCAGGGGACAACTCAACTGCTTCTTGAAAACTTCTGACAGAATTTCCAACCTGTGTTCATTGGTTGAAGAGAAAGCCATCATTCCTTCAAAATCCTGACTCGCTTGCACCAGCGGGAAATGCAATTTGCCGAAACATCCCCCGCTTCTATCCAGACTTAAACCAGTGAAGCAAACATCAAAATTTCCACCATACTCACGTTGTGTATTCTGAAGAGACAGAGCGCGACCACGTGAGCACACCATTTCGCCCCAGCTCCACAGGTACAGCTACATGAGGTTATCCGACATCGGTCAAACATCACAGCCACGTTGAACGCCCCTTTAGCTTGAGCAGTCTGCGGAGGAACCACGGTCGCACTCAAATGAAATCCTGTTTTTGGGGAAGGGGAGTGAGACTTGATCAGTACTCATGCAATAATACACACACACACACACACACACACACCACACAAAACTTTGTTTACAAGATTATGTAGGATTTTAATGCATGTACCACACACTAAAGGACTGATCCTACTGGAGTAATATAACTTTGCAGCACTACTTTATCTGAATGATCACCGATGAATCACTGATTATCGTGGGCGGCACGGTGGCACAGTGGTTAGTACTGCTGCCTCACAGCGCCTGAGACCCGGGTTCAATTCCCGACTCAGGCGACTGACTGTGTGGAGTTTGCACGTTCTCCCCGTGTCTGCGTGGGTTTCCCACAGTCCAAAGATGTGCGGGTCAGGTGAATTGGCCATGCTAATTTGCCCATAGTGTTATGTTGGGGTATGGGTGGGTTGCGCTTCGACGGGTTGGTGTGGACTCGTTGGGCTGAAGGGCCTGTTTCCACACTAAGTAAACTAATCTAATCTGTTCATGTAGGTATTTAATTACATTCTTAGTAGCACTTAAAAAGAACTCTTCGATGCTACAAAGTGGCACATGATGCTAAACTGCAGCTACATTAGAGTATTGAGGCATTGGAAAATTTTCAACACTGCGTTTCAAATATACATCATTTATGAAAAGCCGACAGGGATTGGAAAAACTCAAATTTTCTGAAAGATTGATTGAGTGATCGATGAGCCATTTTTTCTTTCTGCATGGGCCCCATCTGGAAGATGCGTACATACACAATTTAAGCTCTTTCAGAGAGGGTAAAAAAATTCTCAAGGTCGTTAAACAGCATATACACCCCCTGCGTCCACAGAGTCATAGAAATATACAGCACGGAAACATTCATCCATTACGACCAAGTATCCTAAATTAATCTAGTCCCATTTGCCAGCATATGGCCCATATCCTTCTAAACCCTTCCTATACATATACCCATCCTGATGCCTTTTAAATGTTGTAATTGTACCAGCCTCCACAACTTCCTCTGCAGCTCATTCCATACACACACCACCCTCTGTATGGAAAAGTTGCCCCTGAGATGCCCTTTAAATTTTTCCCTTCTCACCCTAAACCTCTAGTTCTGGACTCCCCAACCCATCGAGGTGTACAGCAGGAAACAGGCCCTTCAGCCCGCATCTGAAAGGGGTGAAAAAACGATTCACAAGGGTATGACTGAGTCTGGAGGATTTGAGTTATAAGGAGAGGGCTGGGTAGGCTGCAGCATAGGAGCTAGAGGTTTATAAAATCATAAGGGACATGGATAAGGTGAATAGCCAAGGTCTTTTCCTCAGGATAGGGGAGTCTGTAATTAGTAGACTTAAGTTTAAGGTGAGAGGGGAAAATTTAAAAAAAGGACCCGAGGGGCAATAATTTCATACAGAGAGTGATGTGTACATGAAACGAGCGGCCAGGGGAAGTGGCAGAGGCAATTACAATTGCAACATTTAAACAGGTACATGGATAGGAAACGTTTAGAGGGATATGGGCCAAATGTAGGCAAATGGAATCGGTTCAGTTTGGCCTGGCTGGCATGGAGGAGTTGTAAAGGAAGGAGGGGTGTCGGCCACCCAGGCTCCTAAAAGCAGAACTCTGAGGTCAATTCAGAACACCACATCTCAGGAAGGGCAGCAACCTCTCGTAAAGGGTACAGAGGAGATTTACTAGAATCGTACCAGGGATCAGAGACCATTATCTGGAGGAATTAGAAAAACAGAGGCTAATTGTCTTCAAGCAGGAAAAGGAGGAGGAAATTAAACAGAGGCCTTCAAACAAAAATGATCAAACAAATAGAATTCGATCCCAGTAGCAGAGTGCCATGTAACCAGAGAGGACAGAGTGAAGAAAATTAACGAAATGACCCAGAGGCATTGCAGGGGAATGAGATTTGGTTTGGGAGTCTGAAATGCATTCATCAAAAGGACAGAGGAAGCTGGTTAATAATATGTTTGGAAGAAGTTGGATAAAAATTTAAAATGGAAAATCTACAGGGCAAACAGCAGAAGAGCAAGGGGATGGGACCAATTGAATAATCCTTTCAAAGAGCTTACAATGGCCTAAATGGATTCTTTCAATGCCATATGGTTGTACAACAGCAAAACAAAATGGTTGTGTCTAGGAAGAGCAGGTGAACTATTTGCCACTCAGGGTAATTATTGGTCAGAGTCCCTGGCACCGAGAGTTGAGGCAATAGGAGTTGGTGTCCATCGGATTTCTCATACAAAACAGACAATGTTAACACAACTTTAAAGTGAGAGGGAGCACAACGATAAACTGGACTCCGGGCAGTCTCCTTTGTGTCAAATTCAGGTGCAGCTTCGATTTTCAATCTGATGCCAAAATGATTTACAAAGTGCTCAAGGAAATTAACTGGAGTCAGACAAAGTATTTCAAGGCTAAGCTTTCCATTTATATCAAAGATTAATGTGATTTGATGACTCTTGGTAGGTAGTGGCATTTAATATTAAATCATGAGCTCTGACCCAGTGCTATGGGCTGCACAAACTGATGACTACAGGAGAAAAGGCCACTTGAAACTCTTTGCCTTCAAGTCTAATTTCAGATCCTTTGGGAGCATTAAGCTCCCGTCTGTTATGTTGTAGACAAATATGTGCCAGTGCATATTTTGCACGCTCTGCTTCCAGACCATTATATCCCAAGATCGAATTCCAAGGAAACAAGATTGCACTGCATTCAGTACAACGACAGGGTCCTGGAGAAATGGGATTAAAACAGAGAGCACTGGCAGGATCACAGGCTGGTCACAGAATGACAGAGGGCACACACACAACCTCAGCCCTGGGAGGATCATTTCACTGGATAGCTGAGCTAGGATACCACCTGGTTCCCTCCACCCCGAGGATGGTCAGGTCAACAGCACCATCACCACCACCACACCCCCCCACCGCTCGGGCAGGACCAGGATTAAGGTCGTGAAACCACCTTCAGCAGGAACTGGGATCAAACGCCATGCCCGCCGAATGACGGCCACTCAGCCGAATACCCCCGCCACCCATTCCTCGGCCCTCCGTGTGTTGCTGCAATAACACACACGTGGCTTCCAGAAAAACACAGGAGGAGCAGGCCATTCAGCCCCTTGAGCCTGCCCTGCTATTCAATACGATCATGGTTGACCATCCAGCACAATACCCTCACCCCGCCCTCCCCCAATAACCCTTGACCCCTCGAGCCAAAAGAGCTGTGCCCACCTCCTTGAAAACACAACATTTTTGCCTCATGTTCTGTGGTAGTGAACTCCACAGGCTCACCACTCTCTGGGTGAAGAAATTTCACAGAGTCTACGAATCCATACATAGAATCCCCACAGAGTGGAAGCAGGCCATTCAGCTCATCAAGTCCACACCAACCCTCCGAAGATCATGCCACCCAGACCCATTCCACTACCTTGCGTCCCCAATGGCTAACTCAATTAGCCTATGCATCCCTGGGCACTGTGGGCAATTTAGCATGGCCAACCCACCTAACCTGCACATCTTTAGACTGTGGGAGGAAACCAGAGCACCCGGAGGAAACCTACGCAGACAACGGGGAGAATGTGCAAACTCCACACAGTCACCCGAGGGTGGAATCAAACCCAGGTCCTGTGCTAATCACTGAGCGACCATAACACCCTAAACTCAATCTGAAAAGGTTTACCCTTTATCCTTAAACAATGACCCTCGGTCTGGACTCCCCGACCATTGGGAACATCTTCCCTGTGGCGAAACCGAGGACTGCAGATGCTGGAGTTTATCGAGCCGAGTGTATGGTGCTGGAAAAGCACAGCAGGTCAGGCAGTACCAGAGGAGCAAGAGAGTCGACGTTTCGGGCAAAAGCCCTTCATCAGGAAATGTTGACCATCTTTTCTGCATCTATCCTGTCTAGTGCTATTAGAACTTTTATGGGATTCTAGGATTTACCTCCAGCATTCTTCTAAACTCTAGCGAATACAATCCAAGCTGACTCAATATCTTCTCACAAATCAGTCCTGCAAACCCATCCTTTGATCGCAAGATCATTCTTCCTCAGGTCAGGAGACCAAAACTACCCAGCATACCGCAGTATGGCCTCACCAATGTCCAGTATAACTGCAGCAAGACATCTTCGTTCATGTACTCCAACTATATGCGAAGGCCAACATATAGTCTGCCATTTTCACTGCCTGATGCTTCTGCACATTTAGATTAGATTCCCTACAGTGTGGAAACAGGCCCTTCGGCCCAACAAGTCCACACCGACCCTCCGAACAGTAACCCAACTAGACCCATTTCCCTGTCTAATGCACCTAACACTATGGGCAATTTAGCATGGGCAATTCACCGACCTGCACATCTTTGGACTGTGGGAGGAAACCCACACAGATACAGGGAGAATGTGCAAACTCCACACAGACAGTTGCCAGAAGCTGGAATTGAACCTGGAACCCTGGTGCTGAGAGGCAGCAGTGCTAACCACTGAGCCACCGTGCTGCCCACTTTCAGTAAGTGCTGTGGTCTGGAACTATCAATTGTGATGGTAAAGGCTTGTACTTTGTTTCCATTATATTGACCAGGACTGACCAGCAATCACTCCTTTTCTTACTGCCTGCATTAGTAGGATTTGCAGGCCAGTAACTTAGCCTGTTTGGCCTTGTTCTAAATGCACTTATGTGACCAGCAAGTCCTGGGGTGGGACTGTAGCCTGGTGTTTCTGGCTTAGAGGCCACCACCCACTGCATCTTAAGACACTGTCCATCATCCCCGGAAAACAATACTAGCTAATCAACATCAATGATGACACAAAACGTCCAGATTGTAGGGTTGAACTGCAATGGAGATGAAACCTCTGCTGCTGACGGTGGGTCTGTTCAGGGAGCTGGGAGGGAGAGTGAAGCAGATGGAAAGACAATGGACTTGACCAGTGTACAAGAGCTGGAGAAGTAGACGGCACATGCCAAGAAGCTTGCCACGCTATGGTAGACAAAGACCACACTGGGATTGGAACTGAGCAGGAACAATAAAACAGGTGGAGAGGATTACATGACAACCCCTTTGCTATTTTCAGGCATGCATATTCTGTATCTTATCAGTCCAAACTCATTCACTTTAAACTCTGAACAGAAAAGGTGAAAAATTTAAATCAGTTACGTTCTTCAGGAATTGCAGATCTTAGTCAAATTTACGCCTCAGTATTACCTGGTTACTTTTTTTGAATTCATTCATGGGATGAGGGCATCAGTGGCTAAACCAGCATTAATGAACCATCCCCAGAGGGCAGTTAAGAGTTACCACATTGCTGTGGGTCTGGAGTCACATGTAGGCCAGACCGGGTAAGGATGGCAGTTTCCTTCCTTAAAGAGCATTAGTGAACCAGATGGATTCTTCCAATATTCGCAATAGTTTTATGATCATCATTAGGCTGCTAATTTCAGATTTCTATTCAAATTCCACCATCTGCCATAGCAGGATTCATAACCGGGTCCCCAGAACATTATCTGGGTCCCGGGATTAATAGTCCAGCGATAATACCATTAGGCCACCTCGCCTCCTTCCTCAACCCAACCCATATAATTGTCCACTGTTTCAAGATAGATTCTTCAGCTTAATACAAAATTCTTCACACACCAGTTCTGGATTGCAAGGCAAAAGGATCATCTGTAACAATTCAACTTCACACTTAAGGCCCCATTGTGCCCTGATATTTTGGAGAAAGTGAGGGCTGCAGATGCTGGAGATGAGAGTCAAAGAGCGTGGTGCTGGAAAAGTATAGCGTGTCAGGCAGCATCTGAGGAGCAGGAGAATCGATGTTTCAGGCATAAGCCCTTCATCAGGAATGAGGCTTGTGGGCCAAGAGGGATGAGAGATAAATGGGAGGGGGATTGGGACTGCAGGGAAGTTAGCTGGGAATGCAATAGGGAGCTGGAGGTGGGAGAGGAGTTGATAGGTCGGAGAAGAGGGTGGGGTGGATAGATGGGAAGGAAGATGGACAGCTAGGACCGTTCAAGAGGACTGTGATGAGTTGGGAGGTTGGGACTGGGATAAGGTGGGGGAGGGGAAATGGGGAAACTGGTGAAATTCATATTGATCCCATGAGGCTGGACGGTCCCAAGACACAAGAAGAGGTGTCCTTCCTCCAGGCATCGGGTGGTTAGGGTTTGGTGATGGAGTCGGCCCAGGACCTATGTGTCCTCGGTGGAGTGGGAGGGCGAATTGAAGCGTTTAGCCACAGGGTGGTGGGGTTGGTCGGTGCAGGTGCCCCAGAGATGTTCCCTGAAACCATCCGCAAGTTGGCATCCTGTCTCCAGGTGTAGGAGGAGACCATACCGGGTGCAATGAACACAGGAGATGATGTTCTGACAAAGTACAGGTAAATTTCTGTCGGATGTGGAAGGATCCTTTGGGGCCATAGATGGAGGTGAGGGCACAGATTTTGGCAGAATGTTGTCTCTACACTGTAGCTCTTTATTCTAAGAAACTAGCGACAACGATGTCCTGGAGGAGGTTTATCGCATTTTTATGAAGCCTGTAACAATGTTCAGATTTAAGCTAGGCTGACATTCTTTCGCCAGTCCACACTTCAGCATTGCAAATACAATTTCTCACTGCAACCTAACAATGTACAATGTGGGAGATATGCGTGTTGCACAGTTGTATTCAAATGGGCTACTGTGGGATGAAGTATGTGTAATGGGATCAGTGGAGTGTATTATTGATTTGTAAACCATAAAGTAAGACTGAGCTGATGTTCACAGCCCCTCTGCATACCAAGTCTCGACCTCTGCTGTGCAACCAGAAAACGAGTGAATCACAGAATCCCAACAGTGTCGAAACAGGCCCTTCGGCTCAACAAGTTCACATTGACCCTCCAAAGATTTTGCTGCACTTTGGATGCTGCCCGAACTGCTGTGCTCTTCCAGCACCACTGATCCAGAATCTGGTTTCCAGCACCTACAGTCATTGTTTTTACCTCCAAAGAGTAACCCACTCAGACTCATTCCCCTACTCTATTATCCGATATTTACCCCTGACTAATTTGTGGGCGGCACGGTGGCACAGTGGTTAGCACTGCTGTCTCACAGCACCAGAGATCCGGGTTCAATTCCTGCCTCAGGCGACTGACTGTGTGGACGTTCTCCCCGCGTCTGCGTGGGTTTCCTCCAGGTGCTCCGGTTTCCTCCCACAGTCCAAAAATGTGCGTGTCAGTGTTAGGTAAGGGGTAAACGTAGGGGTATGGGTGGGTTGCACTTCGGCGGATCAGTGTGGACTTGTTGGGCTGAAGGGCCTGTTTCCACGCTGTAAGTAATCTTATCTAATCTAATGCACCTACCCTACACGTCCCTGAACACTATGGGCAATTTAGCATGGCCAACTCAGCTAACCTGCATGCCCTTTCACTAAGGGAGGAAACCTCGAAGACATGGAGAGAATGTGCAAACTCCACAGTCACCCAAGGTGAGAGGAAGCGGATTTCTTTGAAGGAGGTTGATGGTTTGATGGTCGGGGGTTTACTGCAATCCTGCGTACCTCTTGATTATCCGAAATATTGATCAGCCAGCCCACTCCTGGTCCCATCAGTGCCGGTGGAATCGAACCTGGGTTCCTGGCACTGTGAGATAGCAGTGCTAACCACTGAGCCACCGTGCTGCCCCCCTGAAGTACCTCTTGATTATCCAGAATATTGATCAATATTGTGCTGGCTGATCAATATTTCGGCAATCAAGAGGTACGCAGAACTGCAATAAACCCTGACCATCGAGACGTCAACATCCTTCAAAGAAAATCTATGTCACAGCATCCTCACACCTCCTTAAAAATCAATGTCAAAACTCACAGTAAGAAACAGCTACATAATGCATGGGGTATACGCATCATTGTTATGTTTTATTTACAGCATAAATAACTTGGGACATCGCAGTAGATCGCGGTGTTGGAGATACATAAATTCTGCCGGTTTATCCAGAGTGCCAGCCGATTAAGGTGCCAGTTAAAACAATGTTTGCTGTACTTTTAAAAAGAGTTCAGAAGCGAAATATCAGTATGCACACAGCAACCAGTAATATGCTAATGAGCAGATAGTCGGTTTTTGTGATGCCCATTGAGGAGTGGATATTGACCAGCAAGAACTGTTCTAGTTTCTTACTTTAAAAGGGGTGGCACGGTGGCTCAGTGGTTAGCACTGCTGCCTCACAGCACCAGTGTCCCAGGTTCAATTCCAGCGTAGGCTGACTATCTATGTGGAGTTTGCACATTCTCTGCACATTCTCCCCGTCTGCATGGGTTTCCTCCCACAGTCACAAAGATGTGCAGGTCAGGTGAATTGGTCATGCTCAATTGATAGGTGCATTAGTCAGAGGGAAGAGGGTCTAGGTGGGTTACTCTTCAGAGGGTCAGTGTGGACTGGTTGGGCCTGTTTCCACACTGTAGGGAATCTAATAGAACATAGAAAAATACAGCGTAGTACAGGCCCTTCGGCCCTCGACGTTGCACCGACCGAAGGCTACCTAACCTACACTAACCCAATAACCTCCATATGCTTATCCAATGCCCGCTTGAATGACCATAAAGAGGGAGAGTCCACCACTGCTACTGGCAGTGCATTCCACGAACTCACAACCCGCTGAGTAAATCTACCCCTAACATCTGTCCTATACCAACCCCCCCTTAATTTAAAGCTGTGTCCCCTAGTAACAGCTGACTCTATACGCGGAAAAAGGTTCTCACTGTCAACCCTATCTAAACCCCTAATCATCTTGTACACCTCTATCAAATCTCCCCTAAACCTTCTTTTCTCCAATGAGAACAGCCCCAAGTGCCTCAGCCTTTCCTCATACGATCTTCCTACCATGCCAGGCAACATCCTGGTAAACCTCCTCTGCACCCATTCCAATGCCTCCACATCCTTCCTATAGTATGGTGACCAAAACTGCACACAATACTCCAGATGAGGCCGCACCAGAGTTAATCTAGTCATCAACTCCTCTTCCTTGAAATAGCACCACAGCAGCTTCTCCATCAAGCCAAGAGCACAGACCTTTCACCTTCAAGACAACACCTCCAGCAATGCAGCATCTTTTCAGTAGTGCTGCACTCAAATCTGGGTTATAGGCATAGAGATGTACAGCATGGAAACAGACCCTTCAGTCCAACCTGTCCATGCCGACCAGATATCCCAACCCAATCCAGTCCCACCTGCCAGCATCCAGCTATATCATGCTCACATCTTCACAGGGAGTGGGACTTAAACCAACGATGTGTTGGTTCAAAGTCAGGAGTACTATCCATGTCGGGAATGTTTAACAGGTGCTGCGTGAGATGTCAATGGAGCTGACCCTGCATGGTTTGAAGTTTCTAGAGTGCTGTTGGAGCTGTCCTCGTGCTCGAGAATATCCAATCACACTCCAGACTCCTGCCTTGCAAAGGAGGGTGGAGGTCCCCAGACAGAAGTCCGGATTCCCAGCCTCTGACCTACTCCTGCAGCCACAGTACTCATGAGGCTTGCTCAAGTTCTGGACATTGGAGAGCCCCTGGATGTTGTCAGTGGAGTAGCATCCCACGAGGACAAAGTGCGGACTGCAGATGCTGGAGATCAGAGTCGAGAGAGTGTGGTGCTGGAAAAGCACAGCAGGTCAGGCAGCATCTGAGGAGCAGGAGAATCGACGTTTCCTGATGAAGGGTTTATGCCTGAAATGTCGATTCTCCTGCTCCTCAGATGCTGCTCGAACTGCTGTTGTCATCCCATTATTTGGTTCCAGTTCTACACCAGAGAAAGCAGCTCCCTCCCTTAAAAATAAAGGCATTGATGAACCAATCTGTGACAATCCACTCACAGTCACATTCAGTGACACCAACTTTCTGTTGACAGACTTGTCTTCATTGTTTAATTCAACTCAAATTCTCGAATTTCAATTGCGGGATTTGAACTATAGCTTTTGAAAAATCAGTCAGATTTTGAATTATTCACCCAGTAACATTCCCACTATCGCAGTTGTGGCTTATTTTATATTTCCTTCTGACTAAGAGCGTAGTAGTTTACCACAAACAAATCAAGAGATCATGCATTTAAAAGATATTAGTGCTAAATATAGAACAGAAAGTCAAATTAAAAGTGGTGTTGGGAAGACAGAGATTTTCTGACCTGTGTAGAGATACGTCAGAATGATGGTTTATGAAGCTGAAAGTAGATATAGTAAGCAGCCTCTTTATTTAAAAAATAAGCTCATGTCACCAGAGTCCCAGAGGACTATAGGGCTGCTCTGTCATTACAGAGACACGCCTGGGAGTGAATTTAACCTGAGGGTCACTACGCCTCAGTTAAGGCAAGAGGTCGAGAAGGTGGGACCCTTCATGGTAACCGCAGCCGGTGTGGGAATTGAACCCACACTGTTGGCATCATTCTGCATCACAAACCAGGCAACCAGCCAACTGAGTTAACTGACTCCTGAGCCTCCCTAAACAGTCAATGGGCAGGGCAGTCAATGAGGAAATAATAACCGATCACCCTTTGCTGAAATATCGTGCACTGAATTACACAACAAAAACTATCATCGAGGCAGCATAAGATGCTGATTATTCTGTGGATTTATAACATTGAGAGAGACGTCAATGGAGCAAACCGCTTTGGTTGATTGTCAATTTAACTCCATGCACTCGCCTTTAGTCAATAATCTTTCAAAGTTAGTTGACAAGAACCTTTCCTTTTCAAATGTAAGATTTATAATTGCTCTGTATGAATTGTCAGTTTAAGAATGTGTTTTAAGCTTCCGTCAACCTGCGTGTGTTCACACATTTCCTAATTTCATCCCTGAGCTGTATGACTCTAACATTTAGATTAAATCCCATAGCCCACAACTCCACGGCCAGCAAAAAATAGTTTCTATCAATCCGCTCAGTTCCCCTTGAAACCTTCGATAAATTTCATCAATAGCCACACGCAAGGTACCAGAAGACTGGAAGGTGGCTAATGTGGTGTCATTATTTAAGAAAGGTGGTAAAGAAAAGCCAGGGAACTAGACACCGGTGAGCCTGATGTCGATGATGGGTACGTTGTTGGTGGGGTTGCTGAGGGACAAGATTTACATGTTTTTGAAAAGGCAAGGACTGATGGTAAACATGGCTTTAAACATGAGAAATAGTGTCTCACAAACTTGGTTGAGTTTTTTGAAGAAGTGACACAGAGGACTGATGAAAGCAGACATTGTCCATACAGACTTCAGCAAGACGTTCGATAAAGTTCCACATGGTAGACTGGTTAATAAGGTTAAAGTCACATGGAATCCAGGGGGAGCTAGTCAATTAGATACTAAATTGGCTTGAAGGTAGGAGACAGAGGGTGGTGGTAAAGGGCTTTTTTTCGGATTGGAGGCCTGTGACCAGTGGTGTGCCGCTAAGATCGGTGCTGGGACCACTGCTTTTTGTCATTTATATAAGGCCATAAGACATAGAAGTGGAAGTAAGGCCATTCAGTCCATCGAGTCCACTCCACCATTCAATCATGGCTGATGGGCATTTCAACTCCACTTACCCACATTCTCCCCGTAGCCTTTAATTCCTTGTGACATCAAAGAATAAATATAAATGACTTGGATGTGAATTTAGGGAGGTATGGTTAGTAAGTTTGCAGATAACATCAAAATTGGAGATGTAGTGGTCAGTGAAGAAGGTTACTTCAGTGTACGAATGGATCTTGACCAGGCGGGCCAATGTTTTGAGGAGTAGCAGTTGGAGTTTAATTTAGATAAATGTGAGGTGCTGCATTTTGGAAAGGCAAATCAGGGCAGCACTTATACACTGAATGGTAAGGTCCTAGGGAGTGTTGCTGAACAGGGAGACCTTGGAGTGCAGGTTCATAGTTCCTTGAAGATGGAGTCGCAGGTAGACAGGTGAAGACAGCGACGTGTGGTATGCTTGCTTTTATTGGTCAGTGCATTGAGTTTAGGAGATGGGATGTCACGTTGCGCTGTACATGACATCAGTTAAGTCACTTTTGGAATACTGTGTTTAATTCTGGTCTCCCTGCCAAAGGAGAGATGTCTATAAACTTGAAATGGTTTAGAAAAAATTTACAAGGATTTGCAAGCGTTTGATGGCTTTGAGATCCAGGGAGACTCTGAATAGGCTGGGGCTAGTTTTCCTGGAGTGTTGGAGGCTGAGGGGTGACCTTATCGAGGTTTATAAAGTCATGAGGAACATGAATCAGATAAATAGACAAGGTCTTTCTCAAGGATAGGGGAGTCCAGAACTAGAGGGCGTAGATTTAGGGTGAGAGGGAAAAGATATTATTGAGACCTAAGGGGCAACTTTTTCATGCAGAAGGTGGTGCGTGTATGGAACAAGCTGCCAGAGAAAGTAGTGGAGGTTAATACAATTGCAACATTTAAAAGGCATCTGGACAAGTATATGAATGGGAAGGATTTAGAATGATAATGGGCCAAGTGCTGGCAAATGGGACGAGATTAATTTACGATATCTGGTCAGCATGGACAAGTTGGACTAACAGGTCTGTTTTTGTGCTGCACATCTCTAAAACTAATTCACTCCTTAATTTTATAAATCCCAGGAAACACAACTTTGACTTGCATAATCTTTCCTTACAATTTAAGCCTTGGGGTCAAGGTATTATTCTGGCCATGACACTGGGGGGTCCTTCATTTTAATAGTATTTACCAGCACCCCACAAACACCCTTCCCCATCCCTCAGGATCTTATTGTCATGCTTTAGTTTTCAGTCGGAGCTGGCCTTTCTCCTGAGTTTAGTATTTACTCAGAACCAATGCTTTGCACCAACCCCTTTTCTGTCTTTGGTTCCCTCACACAATGATTCCTCTGCCTCCACTTCTCTCTTATCTTCTTTCCACTTGCTTACCCCCCAACGCTCCAATCCAGCTGCTAATTACCCCATCACATTTCCACCTCTCCTCGGTTCACCCTGCCTGAAACGTGAACTCTGTTTCTCTCTGCACGCATGCTGCCAGGCCCGCTGAGTTTCTCCAGCATTTGTAATAGCGCGCTTCTATTATTCTGGTAAATGTCTGCTACACCTACTCAAAGGCCAGTGAACTGCTCCCCGAGGTGCGAGAACCTTTATTTCATTTGTAAGCTAGCATTATATTAAAACACCTTTGACTATCCAACATCATTCCTTGATACACGGGATAAAGTTTTTAAAGTGGCAGAGCTTTGCTTGAAGCAAGTCTTCAATCACATACAGTGTGACAATGAACGTTTCTTAACTTGATTTGATTGCTTAGAACATAAAACCATAATGTAAAAACTGCCTCAATGTGACCTTAAGGCATCGGAACAGAAATAGGCCATTCAGCCCATCACACATTGAATGAGTGTGCCATATTGGGAGTACTGTGTGTAGTTCTGGTCACCCTACTATAGAAAGGATATTACTAAACTAGAAAGAGTGCAGAAAAGATTTACTATGATGCTACCTGGGCTGGAAATCTTGAGTTACAGGGAGAGGCTGGATAGGCTGGGACATTTTTCACTGGTGCGTAGCAGCCTGAGGGGTGACCTTATGGAGATATACAAAATCATGAGGAGCACAGGTAAAATCAGATAGCCGACAGCTTTTCCCCATGGTACTGGAGTCTAAAACTAGAGGGCATAGGTTTAAGGTGAGAGGAGAGAGATATAATAGGGTCCAGAGGGGCAATTTCTTTCACACAGAGGGTGGTAAGTGTCTGGAACAGGTTGCCAGAGATAGTGATGGAGGCGAGACAACTGCGTGCAATTCTGGTCTCCTTCCTATCGGAAGGATGTTGTGAAACTTGAAAGCGTTCAGAAAAGATTTACAAGGATGTTGCCAGGGTTGGAGGATTTGAACTATAAGGAGAGGCTGAACAGGCTGGGGCTGTTTTCCCTGGAGCCTCAGAGGCTGAGGGGTGGCCTTATAGCGGTTTACAAAATTATGAGGGGCATGGATAGGGTAAATCGACAAAGTCTTTTCCCTGGGGTTGGGGAATCCAGAACTAGGGGGCATAGGTTCAGGTTGAGAGGGGAAAGATATAAAAGAGACCTCAGGGGCAACCTTTTTCACACATAGAATGAGCTGCCAGAGGAAGTGGTGGAGGCTGGTACAATTGCAACAGTGAAAAGGCAACTGGATGGGTATATGAATAGGAAGGGATTGGAGGGATATGGGCCGGGTGCTGGCAGGTGGGACTAGATTGGGTTGGGATATCTGGTCGGTATGGACGGGTTGGGCCGAAGGATCTGTTTCCGTGCTGTACATCTCCATGACTCTATTATGATTGAAGAAACATTCAGACAGGTACATGGACGGGGTAGGTATAGAGGGTTATGGACCAAACACAAGCAAATGAGACGAGATTAAGTAGTGAAATCTTGGCAGCATGGGTAGGTTAGGCCAAAGGGCCCTGTGCCATGCTGTAAACCTCTAGGACTCTATGGTATCATGGCTAATCTGATAACCCTCAACCCCACTTTCCTGCCTTTTCCCCAGAACTATTGACTCTATTTTTTTTTTGACTCCCTCAAATGCAAAATTATTTCGACAGGCCATTATTTTCAACAGCCTTAATGTTTGAGGAAACCAGACCGGTCTGAAAACAATTCAAGATTCCAGAAGTTGTGGACCAAACTGGGGATTTGCAGACATCATTTGCAAGCACTTGAAGGAAAAATTAATTGCTGCTAAATTTAGAAATATTGCACTTTCGATTTTCCATCATAACCAGCTCAGTTACTCTCTAAAATTAATGTTATTAAACTGAATGGCTCAATTATTTTCCACTTACAACGTGCCGCATGCCAAGGACATAATCTCAGTCAGACCACGTGGGTAGGAGTCTCTAAGTTGGGAGATGGTTCTTGTGGGTTAGTCCAACAGGCCTGCATTGCCTCCCAGTCTGGCACCCACCCCCACTTTCAAATTGTCATCCTCAGTTTCCAATTCCTTCTTACCCTTGCAACCCTGATCGCTAATCTATTGTCCTGACCCCAGCTATATAGTCCTCCAAGATCTCTGCACTACTCCAACCCTGGATGTGGTGTACAACCTGTACCTAGTTGCTTGACTGTGTTTTCAGCAACCTATATTTCCAGTTCCAGAATCCTTTCTCTGCCTCGCTGTCCTTCTAGACATCGCTATGCATCTTGGACCGAGTCTGAAACAACCTTGTAATCTGTTGCTGTTGAACAAAAATCCAAACATCCTAGAAAGGGGACACAAAATTATCCAAAGGGAAATTTAGGAAAACTTTGCACATTCCATTTCATTCTCATTAACTTGTACCCTACTATAAGTCAGACACTTCGAGTTAAAGTTAAAGCTAAGTTACATACAACCATATGCGTTCTCGATAGAACAGTATAGTTAGTAAGTTTGCAGATGACACCAAAATTAGAAGTGTAGTGGACAGCGAAGAAGGTTACCTCAGAATACAATGGGATCTTGGTCAGATGGGCCAATGGGCTGAGAAGTGGCAGATGAAGTTTTATTTTGGATATACGTGAGGTGCTGCATTTTGGAAAAGCAAATCTTAGCAGGACTTATGGTAGGGTCCTAGGGGGTGTTGCTGAACAAAGAGACTTTGGAGTGCAGGTTCATATCTCCTTGAAAGTGAGTCACGGGTAGATAGGATAATGAAGGCGGCGTTTAGCATGCTTTCCTTTATTGGTCAGAGTATTGAGTATGGGAGATCATGTTGCGGCTGTACAGGACATTGGTTAAGCTACTTTTGGAATATTGCATGCAATTCTGGTCACCTTCCTATCGGAAAAATATTGTGAAACTTGAAAGGGTTCAGAAAAGATTTACAAGGATGTTGCCAGGGTTGGAGAGTTTGAGCTATTGGGAGAGGCTGAATAAGCTGGGGCTGTTTTCCCTGCAGTGTCGGAGGCTGATGGGGTGACCTTATAGAGGTTTATAAAATTGAGGGACATGGATAGAATAAATAGACAAAGTCTTTTCCCTGGGGTCAGGGAGTCCAGAACGAGAGGGCATAGGTTTAGGGTGAGACAGGAAAGATATAAAAGAGACCTAAGAGGCAACTTTTTTCATGCAGAGGGTGGTACGTGTATGGAACGAGCTGCCAGAGGAAGTGGTGGAGGCTAATACAATTACAAAATTTAAAAGGCACCTGGACGGTTTTACGAATAAGAAGGGTTTAGAGGGGGATATGGGCCGGGTGCTGGCAGGTGGGACTAGATTGAGTTGGAATATCTGGTCGGCATGGACGAGTTAGACTGAAAGGTCCGTTTCCGTGCTGTCCATCTCTATGGCCCAATGCTGATAAACGAGATCTGGGTGTCTCATGCAGGTGCAGCGGGAAGTAAAGAAGGCAAACTGTATGTTGGCCTCAGAGGGAGATGTTCGAGTACAGGTACAACAATGTCTTTTTGCAATTACACATGTGAGGCCACCCCCGGAATATTGCATGCAATGTTGGTCTCCTTACTTGAGGAAGGATGTTCTGGCGATAAATGGACTGCAGTGAAGGCTCACCAACTTGATTGCTGGGATGGCAGCACTGATGCATGTGGTGAAATTGAGTCGGTTAGGATTGTATTCACTGGAGTTCAGAAGAATGAGGAGATCTCATTAAACCGTTTAAAATTCTAACGGGACCAGATAGGTTAGATGCAGGAAGGATGTTCCTCGGGCAACTAGGCCAGCCAGCGACGCCCAGATCCCACAAATGAATCAAGAAAAAAATGGTAGGGGAATCCAGAGTTACAGGTAAATGATAAGGGATAAACCTTTTCAGACTGAGAAGAGGAGGAATTCCCTCACCCACAGAGTGATCAGCCTGTGGCATTCACTACCACAGCAAATGGTTGAGGCCAAAGTATTATGTTGTTTTCAAGAAGGAGGGAGATATAGCTTGTGGCGAAAGGGATCAGGAGATATGGGGAGGGGTGGGGAAGGCACTGGGGAATTTAGAATATTGAGCTCGATGATCAGGTTATGATCATAACGAATAGCAGAGCAGGTTTGAAGGATTGAATGGCCCATCTTCCACGCTTCTTTCGTTTTTATGGATTTGTTATCATGCTCCATTCTGTCCTGGTTTGTAATAACACTTTGGATGGGTCTACCCCGACACTACACAACTCTTGTTGCTCAGTCCTCTTGCATCCTGCCTACAATCATGAGCGTCTGTAATCCATCCCACATTGCAGAAACTCTATCTTACACTAAGGTGCTCTTTCTCTGAATTTGCTACATCTCTGCCTCAGCTTTAATTAGGAGCAACAATTGCCGGCCTCTCGCGAGGTCCAATTAACTCTTACTTTAATATCATTACATACAGACTACTACTCATCTTTGGATTACAGATCTCTTGTACAGTTAATCAGCTCCTTTCTCAACATGTCAATGGCATATGATTGTTGGTATCATGTACATCATATCATGAACATACGCATTCTCATCATATTACACTTAGCACCAGCTCTGAAACCAAGGAACAATTATTGATGATAAATAGGGTTTTACATTCCAAAAGTGCTCAGTACAGGTCAGTCAGCTGTGACTGCATCAGACAGCTCATTATCAACTCAACATTTAGTTCCTGCTCAGTGTTTGGAAAATGGATATTTTCTTTATTTATTCAGGGGATGCAGGTGTTGCTGGCTGGGCCACCATTGACCACCCATTCCTAATTACCCTCGGCAAGGAGTTAGTGAGCTGCCTTCTTCAACCATGTGCTGTAGGTCGACCTACAATGCTGTGGGAGAGGGAATTCCAGGATTCCGGCCCAGTGACAGTCAGTACTTGGGCCACTGTTCTCCCTGCACTTCCCAACAAATGTTACAGTGTCCTGCTGGTCAGTTAGCCCGACTGGTGTAGAGCTGGCTTCACTCCTAAAAACAAGACAATTCCCCAACACCATCCACCCACCATTCGACAACATGGGCTACCTTTGGTTCACAGTTCAATTTGATTTTTAACTCCACCGTGGTTAAAAGGTAAAATCTCGACCTTAGTGTGAAGTGGTCTGGAGGGGAACTTGCAGGTGGTGACATTCCCATGTACCTGCTGCCCTTGTCCTTCTGGATGGGTTTGGAAGGTGTCGTCTCAGGATTTCTGCAGTGCATCTTGTAGATGGTTACACACTGCTGCTACTGAGTGTCGGTGTCGGAGGGAGTGGATGCTTGTGTCCTGGGTGGTGCCAAGTTTCATGAGCTACGTCCATCCAAGCAAGTAGGGAGCAAATGACAAGGAAAAGCAAGTCTGCAAATGCAGATTGTTAACAAAGCAGGTGACATTTGGTTTTAAGTTGCTCAAGGGGTTGCTTTGTAGAAAAGGCTTGCTTTCAGCCTCAAACCAAATGGAAATCAGCTGCGTTATCCAGAGGACTTAATTATTAAAGGTTGCAGAAAAAATTTATCTGGATGTTGCCAGGATTGGGGTGTTTGAGCTACGGAGTGAGGCTGAAAACACTGGGGAGTTTCCCCTGGAGCGTCGGAGGCTGAGGGGTGACCTCATACAAGTTTGTAAGATCCTAAGAGCATAGATAGAATAAATAGACAAGGTCTTTTCCCCATGGCAGGGGAGTCCAAAACTAGAGGGCATAGGTTTAAGGTGAGAGGGGAAAGATTTAAAAGGGACCTGAGGGGTAATTTTCTCGTGCAGAGGATGGTGTGTGTATGGAATGAGCTGCCAGAGGAAGTGGTGGAGGCTGGTACAATTGCAACATTTAAAAGGCATCTAAGTGGGTACATGGATAGGAAGGGTTTAAGAGGGATATGGGTGAAATGCTGGCAAATGGGACTAGATTAGTTTAGAACATCTTTTCAGCGTGGACGAGTTGGACCAAAGGGTCTATTTTCATTCTGTACATCTCGATGACTCCAAGTCGGAAGTCACATGACACCAGGTCACATTCTAACAGGTTTATTTGAAATCACAAGCTTTCAGAGCACTGCCCCTTCATCAGGAGTTGGACTATAACCTGATGTCATGTGACTTCTGACTTTGTCCACCCCAATCCAACACCGTCACCTCCACATCTATGACTCTAAGTAGAGATACTTAACATTGAGGTCGAGATTTTACCTTTTAACCACGGTGGAGTTAAAAATCAAATTGAACTGTGAACCAAAGGTAGCCCATGTTGTCGAATGGTGGGTGGATGGTGTTGGGGAATTGTCTTGTTTTTAGGAGAGGCGCCAGCCCTGTACCAGTCAGGCTAACTGACCAGCAGGACACTGTAACATTTGTTGGGAAGTGCAGGGTGAACAGTGGCCCAAGTACAGATGGCCACGCTGTGTGACTTCATGACAAACACTGGCAGGGAAACAGGCAGCCTCTGTCAAAAACCCTCACAGATTGAAAACGAGATGACATAACCAGCATGGTGTGGATAGCAGCCACAGAAAATAATGTGCGATTCCAAAGCCTGTGCCATGGCTACTGGGAGCACTTCAGTTCTGAGCACTATACAGCCAATGCTTCGTGAAGAGTCATCCAAAGTCGGTGTTTGCAAACAAACAACTTTGCTAATGTTTTCCAAATGTGAAGCAATTTCATCGGGGGCTGCATGTGCACATGTGTTGGTTCGTTACACAATGACCCGTTAGAAATCCCTGGTCTATAAACATATTTCCCTATAAACATAATACCCTATAAACATATTTCCTTCAGTGAACCAGCAAATTTGTTGAAATGAAACCTATAATTCAAAACCTTTCTTAATGCACTAGTCTGGCTTCATGTAACAATCATCGGAAGTATGGAGACTCTGCACTCACCCCCCCCCCGCTGATCTTGCCTCGCTCAGTATCTTAAGGGAAGAACCAAACACAAAAAAAGGAGGAGCCCCTCTCAAGCAACTTCACGAAAAGTAGCTTAACTATCCATTGCCAGCCATCAAAACAATTCGTAAAGCCAAAAGCTTTACGAGATGTGGCAGAACCCTGTAGACGGTTTTGCTATTATTAAAGGTAGATGCCGGTACGGTTACAGACTTTAATAGATATTTGGATAGGTGCATGAATAGGAAAGGTTTAGAGGGATATGGGCCAAATGCAGACAAATAGGCCTAGTTTAGTTGGTCAGTATGAAGGTGTTGGACCGAAGGGTCTGTTTTTGTGCTGTATGACCGTACGACTCTAAAGGCTGAAGAAATCTAGGCATGCAGCACCACCCAGATTTTTTGTACGATTCCAAAGATCTTCAAAACCAATGAACCATTTTTCAGAAATGGATCACTTAACTCTAATATTCACAGATGTTGCTAGTCCTGCTGAGCTCCTCCAGCAATCTGTTTTTTTGTTTCACAACTACAGCACCTGCAGTTCTTGGTTTTATTGGAAGTAGTAGTTGGTTTGCACTGGCAATATCACTTGTAGCTTAACAGAGGGCTTAGCAAGTTTCAAACAAATCATGAGCTCCATCAGATCCCCTGAAATATGAAACTGCATGACATAGCCAGTGTGGAAGCTTCACATTCAGACCAAGTCCGTAGACAGAGTAAAGGGGCCTTCTAAATGCTGTTTCAGTGGAACTTGGAAAATGGATTGTTACTCTGCATTCCAGAGTTTGATCATGGAGAACTATCAGATGCAGTGTCAGATTAGAGGCAATGCAGAGCTGGCTGTTACAATAACAGCTACTATTGGACAGGGCACATAAAAGTGCCATTAAATGGCCAACAGACATGGGGCACAACTACAGCAAGAAATCTGGCTACTCTATAAACATATTTCAGACATAGAACAGTACAGCACAGTACAGGCCCTTCTGCCCATGATGATGTGCCAAGCATTTATCTTAACCTAAGATCAATCTAACCTACACCCCCCTCAATTTACTGCTGTCCATCTGCTTGCCCAGCAGCCACTTAAATGTCCCTAATGGATCTAACTCTATCACCTCCGCTGGCAGTGCATTCCACGCACCCACCATTCTCTGCGTGAATCTACCTCGAATATCTCCCCATACCTGCCTCCAATCACCTTAAAATTATGACCCCTTGTGACCGCCATTTCTACCCTGGGTCAAAGTCTCTGGCTATCTACTCTGTCTATGCCTCTCATTACCTTCTACATCTTTATCAAGGCACCTCTCTTCCTTCTCCTCTCCAGTGTGACAAGCCCTTGTTCACTCAACCGCTCTAGATTAGCCATGCCCTCCAATCCAGGCAGCATCCTGGTAAATCTCCTCTGCACCCACTCTGTAGCATCTACATCCTTCCTATAATGAGGCGACCAGATCTGGACACAAAATTCCAAGTGTGGTCTAACCAGGGTTCGATAGAGCTGCAGCAAAACCTCGCAACTCTTAAACTCAATCCCCTGTTAATGAAAGCCATACACCATATGCCTTCTTAACAACCTTATCAATTTGGATGGCAACTTTGAGGGATCTATGGACATGGACTCCAAGATCCTTCTGTTCCTCCACACTGCCAAGAAACCGGTCTTTAACCCTGTATTCAGTATTCAAATTCGACCATCCAAAATGAATCACTTCATACTTTTCCAGGTTGAACTCCATCTGCCACTTCTCAGCCCAGCTCCGCAATCTGTCAACAGCCCTTGACACTATCGACAACACCACTGATATTTGTGTCATTGGCAAACTTACTAACCTGCCTTTCCACTTCTTCATCCAAGTCATTTGTAAAATCTACAAAGAGCAGGACCCAAGAACAGGTTCCTGTGGGACACCACTGGTCACTCACCATAGGCAGAATACTTTCCATCCACTATCACTGGTTGTCTTCTTTCGACTAGCCAGTTTTGCATCCAGACAGCCAAATTTCCCTGTATCCCATAACTCCCAACTTTCTGAATGAGCCTACCGTGGGGAGCCTTATGAAATGTCTTACTGAAATCCATACACACCACATCCACTGCTCAACCTTCATCAACTTGTCTCATCACATCGTCAAAGAACTCAATAAGGCTTGTGAGGTATGACCTGTCCCTCTCAAAGCCATGCGGGCTATCTTTAATCAAACTATGTTTTTCAAATAGTCATAAATCCTAGCTCTAGAATCCTTTCCAGTACCTTGCTTATCACAGACCTAAGACTGACTGGTCTATAAATTCCGGGATTTCCCTATTCCCTTTCTTGAACAGAGGAACATTTGCCTCCCTCCAATCATCTGGTACTACTCCCATGGAGAGTGAGGATGCAGAGATCATCGCCAGAGCTGCAGCAATCTCATTCCTCACTTCCCATAGTAACCTTGGATATATCTGGTCCGACCCTGGGGCCTTATCCATCGTGATGCTTCCCAGAATTTCCAGCACATCCACCTCCTGTTCAAGCCTATTAACCTGGTCCATGGTGCTCGCACTATCAGCAAGGTCCCTCTCTCTAGTGAATACTGAAGCTAAGAACTCATTTAAGGCCTCCTCTGCTCTTCAGACTCCAGGCACAAGTTCCCTCCACTATCCCTGATCAGCCCTACCCTCTCTCTGATCATTCTCTTATTCCTCACCTACATGTAGAATGCCTTTGGGTTTTCCCTAAGCCTTCCCGCCAAGGCTTTATTGTGCCCCTGCTGAGCTCTCGTCAGTCCATTTTTGAGTTCTTTCTTAATTACCCCGTAATCCTCTAAAACTATGCCAGATCCTTGCTTCCTTATTCCTTTTGACAAGAAGCTCCTCTGCTCTGGTCATCCAAGGCTCCTTCACTTTAACATTCCTTGCCTGTCTCAGTGGGTCAAAGCTATCCAACATTTGAAGCAAGTGTTCCTTAAACAGCCTCCACATTTCTGTTGTGCATTTCCTGTAGAACAACTGTTATCAATTTATAATCCACAGCTCCTGTCTTATTTCCCCTCCCACAATTAGATACCTTCCTATACAGTCTGTTCCTATCCATCTCCATGGCTATGGAGAACGTGAGACAGTTGTGGTCACTGTCACAATATATAGGTAGACCGACTGGGGGGAGGCCATATTGGATTTGGTGCTAAGCAACGTGTCAGATCTCTCTGTGGGAGAGCTTTTCGGTGACAGTGACCAAAATGCTCTCCCACAGAGAGATCTGACACATTGCTTAGCACCAAATCCAATATGGCCTCCCCCCCAGTCGGTCTATCTACATATTGAGTCAGGAATCCCTTCTGGACACACCTGACAAAATGGGATCCAGACCATCTGCACTAAGGAGGATCCAATCAATATTGGAAAGTTGAAGTCACCCATAACAACAACTGTTTACATCTGCTCCTTTCCAAGATCTGCTGCCCAATCTGTTCTTCCATCTTTTAAAATCATGTGAGGTTTGATAAGATGAACGGCAGGTGTCTTTTCCATAGGGTGGGGGGAATTTCAAGACTAGGGGGCATATTGTTAAGGTGAGAGGAGAAAGAGTCAAAAAGAACAAAGTGGTTCTTAGTGGAATGAATTTCCTGAGGAAATGATGCATGCAGGTACAATTACAACTTTTAAAAGGTAAGTACATGAATGAGAAACGTTTGAGACATATGAACCAAGCACAAGCAAGTGGGACTAGTTTATGGTCAGTATGGACCGAAAGGTCTTTTTCCATGCTGTATGACTTCAGGGCTGTCCCTAACCAAAGCAGGAATTGCTGGAGAAACTCAGCAGGTCTGTCAGCATCTGTAAACAGAGAGTGAAACAGAGTTAATGATCCAAGTGCAGTGACCATTCTTCAGAGCTGATAGTAGCTAGGAAAATGTGGTATATATGGTGAAGACAGAGCATGGGTGGGGGGGAAAAGGAGTGGATAGACCGAGATGGAACGTGGAGACGGAGTGTGACAATTCCACAGATAAAGGGAGATAATGAGTGAGCGAAAGAGAAAAGCTGATCGTGTGAACCCTAAGTAGGTGAAAATGGATAGGCTGTTCTGGAAGCAGTTCATGTCATGACAGGGTCTGGGAATACAGGGGTTGGTAAAGGACACAGGTGGTGTTCAGGCCCTAAAATTACTGAACTTGATACTGAGTCCTGAAGGCTGCAGGATCCCCAAAGCGGAAAATGAAATGCTGTTCTTCCAGCTTTTATTCAATGGAACACTGTAGCATGCCCGAGACAGAGATGTCGGCCTGGGAACACAGGGGTGTATTGAACTGACAGGCAACTGGAAGATTGGGGTCATTTTTACAGACAGAACATAGGTGTTCCACAAAGTCCATCACCCAACCTGCTTGTCTTCCTTCCAATGTTGAGACAACACAGGGCTAGTCCCTCCTTCTCTCAGAATCACCAACCTCTCAATACAAACCAGGCAAACAAAAAGCGAGGGCAAAAGTTAGGTTAAAAAGCAGAGAGAGACAAGAGACTGATTAAAAAAAGATAACTCATACCACAGGAAGCAGCCAATCAGCCCATCATATCTCTGCTGTCCAATCGAGTTATCTCATCCAATCTTCCAGCTTGCAATTTCTGGAAATTTCTATCCTCTGGTTAGTAATCTACTCGCTCGGGGGAACAGCCCTTTTCTGTCCAACTCCAGCTGGACCTCCTGATAACTGTACACCTTTAAAATACATCCCTTCAGCTCCCTCTGTTGGGAAAGTAATAACTCCATCCAATTTTCCCTCCCATCTAAAAGTCTCCGGGTCCTGCAAAACAACGCGCGATGTCTACAAACCAACCACGGTCGCCTTCCGGATGAACCCTGCGCCCGTTTGTTAAACCGGAATGGCCCATTACACGAGATGGCACGCACAGGCGACGAGATTGCCAGGCAACAGCTTACCGATCTGCAGTGGATCCTTGACAGCCCGCACTCTGAAGAGTTGCTCCCCTCGCTGGAACTCATCGGCACTGCCATTGGCCAAGCAGGAGTATAACCTGAGGGGAAGGCGAGAGACGCATGGTGAGAGCAAAACAAAACTGCTGCACACAGGGAAGGAAGGAACTCATTGGAAAAATAAGTGGCACAGAATGATGTGGAACCAGCCGCACAGAAAGAGGCAAATGAATCCAGGTCTGGTGTTTACGCTGATACATGAGCCCCCTCATGTCTTGCTCCATCACACCAGATTTGTGTGACCTTCTAGCCCTTTCTCCCTCATGTGCACATCCAGCTTTCCCTTGAAGAGATTGAGGTTAGGGGGACGCGATACTCTAGTGATATTATCGCTGGACTGTTAATCCAAAGACCCAGGTAATGTTCTGGGGACCTGGGTTCGAATCCCACCATGACAGATGGCGAAACTTGAATTCGATTTTTAAAAAAAATCTGGAATTAAGAGTCTAATGATGACCACGAAACCTGAGGAAATAATGCATGCAGGTACAATTACAACGTTTGAAAGGTGAGTACATGTCAGGAAAAACCCATTCTGATTCACGAATGTGCTATCGGGAAAGAAACTGTCATCCTGATATGGTCTGGCCTACACGTGACTCCAGACCTAAAGCAGTGGTTGACACTTAACTCCCCTCTGGGCAATTAGGGATGGGCAATAAATGCTGGCCTCACCAACTACGCTCACATCCCGTGAATGAATACATTTTTTTAAATCACCCTAGGTAGTAGAAGGTTCCAGAATGTCACTACTCTCCTGGGTAGAGACAGCTTCTTCTGATTTCCTCACTGGAAATAATAGTGACTACTGAATTTATCCAGTCCGTGGATGTGTACTTCCCCACTTGTGGAATCACCTTCACATTTGGTCTTTACCTGCATCATACAGCCCAGCAGCAGGAGATGGTGATTGAAGCCTAAGAGACTGCTGTGCCTGTGACACAGAACACTGCTTTATCACATGACAAGTATTCTCAAAATTTCCATCGCCAGCTCCAAATTTTAAAATGGGTCATTTGTCGTATCCGATGTAATTCCCAATCGATTCTGTGAAATGTTGTGGCACAGTCCAAACGAGGTACTAATGGACTCGGTGCTGCAAAACCAACAGTTCAGGATTCTTTCTGATACCAAAGCAGCCGAACCCATCAAACCCAAGGTGCTCATAAGTTCTTCCTACAAATTAAACATTTCTCTGGCGATTGTGATGTTTCCCGCCCAGAGTTCTTCCCCTGTCTTCCATTTCCGGACTTTTACTGCCAATTCTATGATAAAAACACACAAATTAGGCGCAGTAGTAGGCCATTCGGTCCTTCAATTTGGTCCACCATTCAGCACGCTCATGGCTGACCGTTCAACTCAGTCAGGCAAAAGTGAGGACTGCAGATGCTGGAAATCAGAGGCTAGGTTAGAGAGGTGCTGGAAAAGCACAGCAGGTCAGGCAGCATCCGAGGAGCAGGAAAATCGACGTTTCGGGCCAGAGCCCTTCATTGGGAATCAACTCAGTCCCCATTCCTATTTTTTCCTTCAATCCCTTTCGCCCCAAGAACTACAGCTAACTCCTTGAAAACATTCAGTATTTTGGCCTCAACATCTTTCTGACGCCACAGGGTCACCACTCTCTAGGTGAATGAACTTCACATCTCTGTCATAAATGGTCTACCCCGTATCCTTAAACTATAACCCCTATTCTGGACTCCCCAGCTCCCTGGATGCTCCATCTCCAGTCCTGTCGGAAGGTTACAACTTTCTTTGAGATCCCCACCCATTCTTCTAATCTCCAGGGAATATAGTCCTGACCAATCCAGTCTCTCTTCCCATGTCAACCCTGCCATCCCAGGAATCAATGGCAAGCAGCAGAAAGCCATATACAACATTGTAACGTGGCACGCATTATTCCTTTCTGGGCTATAAATAACTACAGAAAGTTGTGCGCACAGCCCAGACCATCACGCAAGCCAAGCGCGCATCTACAGACTCTATCTACACTCATTGCCACAGAGAGACAGCCAAAAGACCCCTTCCACTCCGGTTACTCTCTCCCCTATCAGACAGAAGATACATTGGCTTAAACACACACACACACACAGACACACACAAAGGTTCAAGAGCAGCTTCTTCCCCTTTGTTATTAGACTGCTAAATAGACCTCTCTAATTTCAAATCTAATATTGATCTTGCTTTGTGCACCTGCTGTGTTTGCCTTGCTCTGTCTAAGCACCTGTATGTCTCGTTTGCTACGATCTGCCTGTAGTGCACGCAAAACAAAACTTTTCTCTGTATTTAGGTACACGTGACTACAATAAATGAAATCAACTCAAACTGGAATGGAAGTTGGACACTGCTATATTGCAAAAATACCTGGATGGGTTTCCAGTCTGGAAAAAAAGTCAAGAGGTGAACATTCTTAACTGTGCAAGACAAAGTTGCTTTGCGAAGCAATGATGGGATAGTACAAGACAAGCATGGCACCAACAGTATTTGAGTTAAGGAAAAACTGCTTGATGCTGGCTTTGGATTGGTTGAACAGCAGTATGCTACAATTCTAAAGGGTGCAGAGCAACCAGAGATATCTGCAGCTGGCTACGTTGATAGATTAAAATCAATTTAAACAGGAAAAGGCAGAGGTCACTCGATCAACTCTTAAAGTGAAGAATAACTAACAGCTTACAGATGATCAGTACCAAAAATCAACATGAACTGGAAAAGGTGATCTAGACTTTTGATTTTCAGAACCTTTCTTCCATATCTAGACTTTTATTTCCACCTTTAATAAAAGTGTCAGACTGCCTGTCTAAATTATAAACAAGTATGCACATGTATTTGGGCTGGGTATTCTTTAAAAGCTAACAGGTTTAAGGAGGATAGGTGTAGATTATGAATCTTTTTTTCTCTCTGTTTTTGATGTAAAGTTAAATTTGTCACAATCAACAGAATTATTTGATGTTATTGATGCAACTTGGTGTGAATTACCTTTGTCCTGAACAGCAGGCAAGCTGGCAAACTGGTCACCTTGATGCTCTCATTGGGTTTTTATACATTTGGTGACAGTTTGTGGAAAAAAAGGTGGGGCTTGATCATTCTTCTTAGTTCAGTTGTGAAGAGCTGCAGAGTACAGATTAGCAGCTGAGCCATGTTCATTCATGACCGATGAATGTTACTGGAATACAGGTTTTATTAACGTGCTGGAAAAGCACAGCCAGTCAGGCAACATCTCAGTCCTGACGAAGGGCGTTTGCCCGAAACATCAATTCTCCTGCTCCTAGGATGCTGCCTGACCTGCTGTGTTTTTCCGGCACCACACTCTTCAACTCTGATCTCCAGTCCTCACTTTCTCCTAGGTTTTATTAATGGGCTATCATGGGTCCAGAAATAGTGTGCGCAAGTGAAAACCACAATGTTCAATAGAGACGCAAAGCTGTACAAGTTAGGTGAATTAGTCATGCTAAATTGCCCATAGTGTTCAGGGATGTGTGGGTCTGCTGCATTAGTCAGAAAATGTAGAGTGGTAAGAGAATGGGTCTTGGTGGGTCACTCTTCAGAGGGTTGGTGTGAACTTATAGGGCCAAATGGCCTGTTTCCACACAGTAGGGATTCTATGATATGATTTCATCCACATGGTAATACATTATCATGGCAGATCCAACCTTGTGCCTGGGTCAAGTTCACTTTGACCTACAGCTACAATGAGATTCCCTACTCAGTCCCACACAGTCCATGGGTATGGGTCAAAGCAAATTTAGGGCATTGACACTAACACTCAAGATCCACAATGCCAGCTGTCAGCGTCAATTTGTCAACAGGAGTTGTCATGCATTGCATAAATCTGGACAGCTACTCCTTAAGAAAGGCCTGAAGATATGGAGGGCAATGGTGCACCATACACCATCAATCGCAATTGGAAATGGTCAGAATCTGAGCTACTCATGAACATCTCAAACACAGTGGAGGTGCCCCTACCTCTGGGCCAGGAGGTCCAGGTTCAAGTCCAGAGGTGCACAATGACATCTCTAAAAGGGCAACACTGCACCTTATACCATCAATTGCAATTGGAAATGATCTCAGGAAGCAACTTTGAACATGGAACATCTCAATCTGCCTTGGTTTCTTCCATGTGCAGGAGGTACTGTACTGTTTAGTTAAACATTGATTAGTCGCTGATTTACCACGTCTGATGGATGCCATTTAATCAGTCCAAAGGTTGTCAAGTTGTTCATTGCAAGAGAGAGAACAACTTGGTGTTCTGCAAACTCCTACATAACAAAAGCAATATCCCATTACTGACGTGCATGGCAGTGAATGAAACAAGGTGGAAATGTTGGGCTGGAAAATGTTGGGTGTTCTTTAATGCAGACCAATGGTGAGACTGCGATGGCAGGCCAAGCGCATTGCTGGACTCCATACTATGTTTCCTGACATGACATCTCAACTCGAACATAGTGGTAGCGCCCCTACCTCTGGATCAGGAGGCCTGAATTCAATCCCAACCTGCTCCAGAGGTGCGCAATGACATCTCTGAAAGGGGCGAATCTACAAGCTAAATAATTTTGTCAGGGTTAAGCACGAAAAAAGGGGGAAAGGTCTGGGAACAACTCAGTGAAAACTTGCTCAAACTATCAGTGCAGGATGTGACTCAACAGAGAGAGGCTAAGGTCAAATACAATTGAGCAAAGTTCCTGAAAGTAACCACAAACATTGAGAAAGTATTCATATTGTCTGTGCTTAGATATTGCATTGACTTAATTTCAGCCATTGAGCTACAAGGAAAGGCCAGTGATACACAGACCAGAGACATCTAACCATAAGCTGTGTTTTAGCCAACTGTTGACATTCTTTAACACCAGGGACATCTCAATCTCCTCAGTAACATCAACACTTACATTTCCAAAATAACTGCATCAGAATCTACCTAACTTCATGAAAGATAAAACACACCCAACAGGGAAAGTAGATAAAACAAGCCCCTTGGTCACTGGGCCAGTAAAAAGGAAGCTTCCGGAGGAAATGACCTACCCTAAAGTGATGAAAAACTTGCAAGTGTATTATAGTAACTCACTGATCTTACCTAATCACGCTGGAGGTTACACCAGAACAGTCCATTCTCTACATGGCCTAACCAATATTCACTACTCAACCATCACCAAATTACTGTTTGTAGCTGCAACTGGCACATTGGAAGATGGTTGTGGTTGTTGGAGGTCAGTCACCTCAGCTCCAGGGCATCGCTGCAGGAGTTCCTCAGGGGAATGTCTTTGGCCCAACCATCTTCAGTTGCTTCACCAATGACCTTCCCTCTACCATAAGGGCAGATATGGGAACATTTGCCAATAAATGCACAGTGTTCAGAGCCATTCACCACTCCTCACTTACAGCAGCAGTGCATGTTCAAATGCAACAAGATCTGAATAATATCCAGGCTTGGGCTGTAAAGTGGCAGGTAACATTCACCCCACATAAATCAGACAACGACTATCACCAACAAGCGAGAATCTAACCACCACCAGTTGACATTCAATGGTGTTACCATCATTGGGCGGCACGGTGGCACAGTGGTTAGCACTGCTGCCTCACAGCGCCTGAGATCCGGGTTCAATTCCTGACTCAGGCGACTGAATGTGTGGAGTTTGCACGTTCTCCCCGTGTCGGCGTGGGTTTCCTCCGGGTGCTCCAGTTTCCTCCCACAGTCACAAAGATGTGCGGGCCAGGTGAATTAGCCATGCTAAATTGCCCGTAGTGTTAGATAAGGGGTAAATGTAGGGGTATGGGTAGGTTGCGCTTCGGTGGGTCGGTGTGGACTTGTTGGGCCGAAGGGCCTGTTTCCACACTAAGTAATCTAATCTTAAACCCCACTATTAACACCCTGGATATTTCCATTGACCAAAAAGGACCTGTACTCATTGCATAAACACAGTGGCTACAAGAGCAGGTCAGAGGTTAGGAACCCTGCTCACTTCCTGACTCCCCAAAGCCTGTCCACCATCTACAAGGCACAAGTCAGGAGCATGATGGAATATTCCTCACTTGCCTGGATCAGTGCAGCTCCAACAAGCTTGACACTATCCAGGGCAAAGCAGCCTTGTTGACTGACACCATATCCACTTCCTCCACCACTGACTATCAGTACATACTGTTACTACTATCTAAAGAGATACATTGCAAAATCTCACCAGAGTTCCTTAGCACTTTCCAAACCCATGACTACCTCCATCTAGAAGGACAAGGGTAGCAGATACATGGACACAAGACCATCTACAAGTTTCCCTCCAAGTAAATCACCATTCAGACTTGGAAATGCATCGCGTTCCTTCTTGTGTCACTGGGTCAAAATTCAGGCATCCCCTCCCTAACAGTATTGTGGGTCTACCTCCACCAAATGGACTGCAACAGTTCAAGAAGGCAGCTCAACAATACCTTCTCCTGAGAAACTAGGGATGGATTATAAGTGCATGTCTAGCCAGCACTAGCCACATGAGTGAATGAGAGAAAGGTAGTCAGCGGTTTCATTGTTGCTTGAGAATTTTTGCTTTCCTGTAGCAAGGGACCTTCATATTTGCAAGAATTAAACCAATCATTTGCACTTAATGGATGGTAAGTTTGCTCACTGAGCTGGAAGGTTCTTTATCGGATGTTTCGTCACCATACTAGATAACATCATCAGTGAGCCTCCGGTGAAGCACTGGTGTTAGTGCCCGCTTTCTATTTATGTGTTTAGGTTTCCTTGGGTTGGTGATGTCATTTCCTATGGTGATGACATCTCAGAATTTGCATTTCAAATGACTGACTGCAGTTGAAATAGAGACACAATAACACATTAAATGAAGACCAATTTGCCTTTCAGGGGGTCACTTATCCAAACCATGATTCCAATTAAATAGCAGGTTGTGAAGAAAAGTCATCGATCTGATTCAGTAACTCTGTTTCCCTCTCCACTGTCCCTGCAGCATGTTTCCAGTATTTTCTGTTTTAGTTAAAAAGAGTCTGAGGAGAGTTAGGTGGAAGAAAATTGAAGAATTGAAATTGCCTCTCTAAACCGCTCCTTGCTTCTTAAAGTCAGCCTCTTAGAGTCAAAGTCGGAAGTCACACGACACCAGGTTATCTTCCAATAGGTTTATTTGCAATCACAAGCTTTCAGTGTGCTGCCCCTTTGTCAGACACTCTCTTGATGAAGAGGCAAAGCCCCAAAACCTTACGATTGCAAATAAACCTGATGGACCATTACCTGGTGTCATGTGACTTCTGACTCTGTCCACACAAGTCCAACACCAGCACCTCCACATCATGGCCACCAGCTTAGGGTCATTTGTCCTCACATGACCTTGTGCGATCCAAACCCACTTTTGTTTGGTAACCCTCCAATAAAGCATCTTGGGATGCCGTTGCTAAGTTAAAGGTGATATGTAAATGCAAGTTGTTGTACAAGTGGAAACGATAATTCAAAACTTAAACACTGGCTTTGAAATGATCGATTTGCCGACCATTTGGATTTTGTTTGGATGAATTCCAAAACCTGCGATCCAATGATTTATAAACGCTAAAAGATGTCCAAAAAACAGTGGGAAGAAGTTGGGAATAAATTTCCTGCTGCCAAGCAGTAAACTTGGAGGAGGCTTAGACCTTCCTCAACCTCCATCAGAAAGTTGTGGCTGAGGAGGAATACTTTACTAAGTTGGACGTCAGAAAAACCACCATATCTTACAGGGCTGACATTAGCTGGTGATACAAATATGGTGCACCACAAAATGGAACACTTTTATCGGATGTGGCGGCCCTTTTTAAATTATATTGAAACTGACTGGTCGGTAATAATAGTCAGAACCTTTATGGGTGCCCGTGAGGTCCCGGGTGGAGGAGACTGGAAGGAAAAGGATACGGGTACTGAGGGGGTATTCCCAGGGATGGGAGCCTCAGTGGAGGCGTGATGAGTAAGACAGAATAAAGTAGTAAGACATTATATAATTTAAGTAACTTGAATGTAATTTAACCTAGTATTGACTCAATGTTTGTAGTTTAGTTTTAGTTAAGGTTGGTTTTGGTAGAATAGTGGGTTGTTCAGTAACAATGGTACTATGTTATGGCCTTGTTCTTTATACTGTTTTTTTCTGTTTTGATGGTGTTATTCTTCTTTATGTATAAATGTTTTGTAAAAGATTTACAAAAGCTTTTCAATAAAAATATTTATATATAAAAAATGAAAGTTGCAGCTACATGAGATTAGTACAAACTGGCCAATGTTCCACAGGTCCAAGACTGACCAGGGAGCAGCTTGAGTACAGTCCCACTTTGATGAGGTCTGAATGGGTCTTTGGATGGTCGGTATGGACTCAATGGGTTGAATGGCCTACTTCCACACTGTAGGGACTCTATGATAAAAGGGTGGAGATGCTTTTTCCTATGGTTTGAGCGCACAGGTCTAGAAGCTACAGTCTCAGGGTAATGGGCTGGCTGACCATTCGCCCTTCCCAAGGGCAATTAGGAACGGGCAATAACTCGGGCCTAGCCAGCGATGCTGCTAATGAACAAATTAATGAAAGAAAACAAAATTAGCGACAATACATGGCGATACGTCTGCAGATGCAATTCTTTTGAAGTCTGCATCCGAGAGAATGGTCAGTCCAAAGTTTGGGAGAAGATTTGTAGCTCAGGTGCTCATTGTTGTGGTTCTGTTTGCCGAGTTGGGAATTTGTGTTGCAGACGTTTCGTCCCCCGTCTAGGTGACATCCTCAGTGCTTGGGAGCCTCCTGTGAAACGCTTCTGTGATCCTTCCTCCGGCATTTACAGTGGTTTGAATCTGCCGCTTCCGGTCGTCAGTTCCAGCTGTCCGCTGCAGTGGTCGGTATATTGGGTCCAGGTCGATGTGTTTGTTGATAGAATCTGTGGAGGAGTGCCATGCCTCTAGGAATTCCCTGGCTGTTCTCTGTTTGGCTTGTCCTATAATAGTAGTGTTGTCCCAGTCGAATTCATGTTGCTTGTCATCTGCATGTGTGACTCCTAAGGATAGCTGGTCCTGTTGTTTCATGGCTAGTTGGTGTCAGTCATTGAGTGTATTCAACGAGGAGATCAATCGATTGCCTTAGTGCTCAAAAATCCAAGGATGTGGGGAATAGGCAAGAAAGTGGAGTAGAGCCAGCAGTTCAGACATGGAACAATACAACAGGCCAGAGGGCCGAGTGGGAACTTTGTTCCTATTTCCGTATCTCTACCATTTCTACACACAAGCAGTCTGAGGTTTTCGAATTGTTGGAGAGAGGTGGCCAAACACATCAGTTATCACTCAAGATGGTCAACCGACCCATTAGCCCAACCCATCCATGCCAACTAAGATTCCCAAATTAAACTAGCCCAGTTTCCCCATATCCCTATAAACCTTCCATAAACATGTACCTGTCCAAAAGTCTTTTTTAAAATTCATTCACAGAATGGGGCTGTCGCTGACTAGGTGAGAATGTATGGCCCATCCCTAATTGCCCCAGAAAGCTGTTAAGAGACAAGCACATTGCTGTAGGGCTGGTGTCGCATGTAGTCTCTCCCTCCCTCCTCCCGTCCCTCTCCCTCCCCCCAGTCCCTCTCCCTCCCTGCTTCCCACCCTCCCCCAGTCCCTCTCCCCCCAATCTCTCTCCCTCACTTTTTCCCTCTGTCCCCCCACCTCTACTTCCCCCTCTTCCCCTTTCCCCCATCTTGTCTTTCGTGTTTACTAATATCCTTTAGGGATGGATACTGCCACCCTTACCCGGTCTGGCCTACATGTGACTCCAGACCCACAGGAGCGTGGTTGACTCTTAACAGCCCCCTGGGCAATTAGGGATGGGCAATAAATGCTGGCCCAGCCAGTGCTGTCCTCATTCCGTGAATGAATTAAAAAACAAAACTCCTGGAGTCAGTCTCGAACCCTCAAACCACTTAACTCAAGTGGCAGGATCCTTAGAACTGGCCCTCAGTGAGGATGAATTCTGGTGGACCTTGAATAAATGTGAGGGCTGTAACTGTGGCACAATTTGAAAGGACCAAGGCATCAAAATGCCATGAGGAAACAGGAATCCTCAACAGAACAACTCACACATAAACAGCCTGGCTCTCAGCCATTGGAGGCTTCAGGTTGGCATGACAAACAGCTTTGAGAGCACCCCACTTGTGCCAATTACAGCTGTAAACTCAGGTTAGGAAGTGACACAACCAAACTCAGAAACGAAACACAAGCTTCACTGCCAAACAGTGCAAACTGTTTCATACACACAAGGACACTTCTACACTATGAATGTAACCGCATTCCTAATGCAGCAACACAAGCAGATTAAAGCACAGAATTTAAAATTAAATTTAAAATACAGAGAGCCACCTAGCCTGGGCTGGCTTAGGAAATCTGTACCTTTTCACAAAACAGACTCTTCCCAAGTAGGGAATCAGTTTCTGGACAGGGAAAGGGTCCAGAAGGGAACGGTGGAAACTAGCATTTGTGCCAAACTGTAGATTCACAATAAAACCCTGGAAAGTCTCAAAGGCTTTTGCTGCTTATTTCAACATTTAGTTATGGGTCTTTTAGACACATGATTTTGTACACCTTCATCAAATATCCACTTAAACTCTTGCACTGCAAGGAAAAGATGCGGTTTCACCAGTCACATAATAGAGGACTAAACTCCAGACATCAGGACAGATCGCCCTCTCACTAGCCTCTCAGTGAGACGCACAATGACCTCAGCAACTCTAATGTAGGCTGTGCTGTGGGGAGTAAAGAAAGGAAAAATAGCAGGTCAGTATTCCACTCCCAGTCACTGTCCCCTGACCCCTGCTGCAAAGCTGATAGGTAAAGGGGAGGCAATGGCCGAGTGGTATTATAACCCAGAGACGCAGATAATGTTCTGAGGACCCAGGTTCAAATCCTGCCACGGCAGATAGTGGGCTTTGAATTCAATAAATATCTGGAATCAAGAGTCTGTGATGACCAGGAATCCATTGTCGATTGTTGGAAAAACCCATCTCATTCACGAATGTCCTTTAGGGAAGGAAACTGCCATCCTTACCTGGTCTGGCCTACACGTGACTCCAGACCCACAGCAATGTGGTTGACTCCAAACTGCTCACTGGGGTGGGCAATAAATGCTGGTTATCCAGCGACATTCTCATCCCATGACTGAGTTAAAAACAATTGGGACCTGGTTCACTATTGGAGGTACCAAATACTGCCCATGGAGCTAGTGTATCTAATCTCACATATTCGGCACAGTGTTTTAGACTAGAGACCAGGGCAATGGCACCAGCTGTAACACTTACACAGGCCCAGAGCCTCAGGGCAGAAAGGGGTGAGACACAGACTAGAATCGAGAATCGAGAGAGAGGAGCATTTAAAGGGCAAGGGTGCAGGAGTTTGTGTCAGATACTGTGGTTATAAATAACAGGTTAAAAACAGCTGACTATATTCCAAAACCTCTTGATATACAGAAACTCTAGCACAAAAACAGAAGCATTGTAAGACAAGCACACATGCTCAAATTTTAGGAACGGCATATGCACCGTGGGCAGCACAGTGGCACAGTGGTTAGCACTGCTGCCTCACAGCGCCCGAGATCCAGGTTCAATTCCCGACTCAGGCGACAGACTGTATGGAGTTTGCACGTTCTCCCCGTGTCTGCATGGGTTTCCTCCAGGTGCTCCGGTTTCCTCCCACAGTCCAAAGATGTGCAGGTCAGGTGAATTGGCCATGCTAAATTGCCCGTAGTGTTAGGTAAGGGGTAAATGTAGGGGTATGGGTGGGTTGCGCTTTGGCGGGTCGGTGTGGACTTGTTGGGCCGAAGGGCCTGTTTCCACACTAAGTAATCTAATCTAAAAAAAAAATCTGTTTCACATGGTTTATCATGGGATAGGCATCTCTGGAAAGGCCAACTAATGCTCATCTTTAACGACCCTTGAACTGAGTGATTCACCAGGTTATTTCATTGGGCCAACCACATCAATGTGGATCTGGAGTTACACGTAGACCAGACGAGGTAAAGGATGGCAGATTTCCTTCCCTGAAGAAAACATATGAACCAGATGAGTTTTTACAACAATCTCCAGATTTATCAATAATGAAGTTTAAATTCTGGCGGTCTCCATGGTGGGGTTTAAGCCAGTGTCCCACGAGTATTAGCCTGGCTTTTCGCTCATTCTTATCAGTGACATCATCCTTGTCAAAATCTCCCTAACTTATCAGTGCAATATTCACACCTTAAAATCTCTTCTATAACCTTAATGCGTAAATAAACATAAATGGTATTAAAAACAAGATTAGCCCTGGTAAATATCTGCAAATCAGTTTGAGTGACTAACACAGATGACTCAAAATTTGCTTTTGCTTCACAACACAATGATTTAATCAACACGATTGGTAAAGATAATGAAATCAAAGTTATTGAGAGGAAGGAGGGACAGTCCAGTCATGGACAAAAAAATAACTGCACTGAAACCAACTGTTTAAGAAAAGAACTTTTAAGGTGAGAGGAGAGAGATTTCATAAAAAGACATGGGAGCAATTTTTTTTAAACGCAGAGGGTGGTTCACACGAGGAAATGGTGGATGTGGGCACAGTTACAATGTTTAAAAGACACTTGGATAAGTACATGTAGGAAAGGTTTGGAGGGATATGGGCCCAGTGCAGGCAGGTAGGACTAGTTCAGTTTGAGATCACGTTTGGCAGTTAGACTGAAGGGTCTGACACTATAACACCAGTTTTGGATTGAAAAATAACCTGGCTCAAACTACCTGAAAATTGTCCCAAAGCTGCATGATGAAGGAGCAACGCTCTGAAAGCTTGCGCGTCCAAATAAACTTTATCTATATGGACTTCAGCAAGGCGTTCAACAAGGTTCCCCGTGGGAGACTGATTAGCAAGGTTAGATCTCATTGGAATACAGGGAGAATAGCCATTTGGAAACAAAACTGGCTCAAAGGTAGAAGACAGAGGGTGGTGGTGGAGGGTTGTTTTTCAGACTGGAGGCCTGTGACTAGTGGAGTGCCACAAGGATCGGTGCTTGGTCCTCTACTTTTTGTCATTTACATAAATTATTTGGATGTGAGCATAAGAGGTATGGTTAGTAAGTTTGCAGATGACACCAAAATTGGAGGTGTATGGACAGAGAAGAGGGTTATCTCAGATTACAACAGGGTCTTGACCAGATGGGCCAATGGGCTGAGAAATGGCAGATGGTAGTTAATGGTTGTGGAGTATAAGACCGTAAGAAAAGAAATAAAAGAAAGATCTTTTATTGCCTCTACAGCGTATGTATGTTTTGTTTTGTAAGAATCACTTTCAGTGAGGAAATGGCATTGTGATTGTATAACTGGGCTGGTAATCCAGAGGCCTAGATCAATGCTCTGGTCCCTTGGGTTCACAGCAGCAACTGGTGGAATTTAAATTCAATTAATAAAATCTGGAACTGTAAGCTGGACTCAATGATAGTGACCATGATGACCATTCTCTAATGTTGTGAAAGCCCTTTTGATTCACTAATGTCCTCCAAGGAAGGAAATCTTACCTGGTCTGGCCTACACATGACTCCAGACCCACAGTAACATGGTTAACTCTTACACTGCCCCAGAAGTGGCCAATCGCATTACTCTATTCAATTAGGGAAGGGTTCACCAGTGATGCCTACCTCTCACAAAAGAATTTGAAACTGATTTGGTTTATGGGAGGTTGGTGTTTACTGTCATTTGGACCGATGATGCAGAACTCCCCTCTCTTAATTACTTCCTCGAGAAAGGGAGAGAAACTGAGGGGGAATCCCATTACGTTTGTTTTATCTTTTGTGGTATTCCCCACAGTTACTCAAGTTCCACGTTCCTTCACACTGGGGAGGGCAATCCTTGCTTCATAAGCATGAGAGAGTGCAGAACAGATTTACAATGATGTTGTAAATCATCACTTTCCTCATTCCTGATGAAGGGCTTGTGCCTGAAATGTCGAATTTCCTGTTCCTTGGATGCTGCCTGACCTGCTGCGCTTTAACCAGCAACACATTTTCAGCTCTGATCTCCAGCATCTGCAGACCTCACTTTTTACTCTTTACAAGGATGTTGCCAGGGTTGGAGGGTTTGAGCTATAGGGAGAGGCTGAATAGGCTGGGGCTGTTTTAGATTAGATTTAATTTTAGATTAGCTTCCCTACAGTGTGGAAACAGGCCCTTCGGCCCAACAAGTCCACACCGACCCTCTGAACAGTAACTCACCCAGACCCATTTCCCTCTGACTAATGCACCTAACACTATGGGCAATTTAGAATGGCCAATTCACCTGATCTGCACATCTTTGGACTGTGGGAGAAAACCAGAGCACCCAGAGAAAACCCACGCAGTTTTCCCTGGAGTGTCAGAGACTGAGGTGTGGCCTTATGGAGGTTTATGAAATCACGACGGGCATGGATGGGGTAAATAGACAAGGTATTTTTCCCAGGATAGGGGAGTTTAAAACTAGAGGGCATAGGTTTGAAGTGAGAGGGACAAGATTTAAAAAAGGGATCTGATGGGCAACTTCTTCACGCAGAGGGCAGTGTGTGCATTGAATGAGCTGTCAGAGGAAGTGCAGGAGGTGGGTACAATAATAACATTAAAAACGCATCTGGAGGATCCATGAATTGGAAGGGTTTAGAGGTATATGGGCCATGTGCTGGCAAATGGGACTAGATTAATTTAGGATATCTGGTCGGCATGGGTGAGTTGAACCGAAGGGTCAGTTTCCATGCTGTGCAGCTCATGAACATATCAATATGATAAAGGAGCCTCATTCTCTGTCGAAATGCACATAGGTAGCAGTGTCACATGGTCCAAATTAAAATTGGGCCAAAGTAAATTGATAATAGTTTCAGTAAGACAGTTCAAACTTCAGTGGAGCCTCTGCAGTGTTGGCAACCTTGTTTGTTTAGATATTCAGTGTGAAAATGAGACAGTAAACTGTACTTAGTCCCAGTGTTCAGCGTTGTCTAGTGATATGGACCCTGAAATACCACCCGCAGTCAGTGACCTGTAAACAGTTTGTCATCCTGATGACTAAGTTGCTAGAATCAATACTGAGGAATAGAATTAACTGTTACTTGGAAAGGCAAAGATTAATCTGGAATAGTCAGTATGGTTTTGTTAGTGGTAGATAATCTCTTACTAATTTAGTTGGACATTTTGAGGAAGTAACAAGGATTGGAGGGTAGTGCAGTGGATGTGGTCTATATGGATTTCAGCAAGATGTTTGACAAGGTCCCACACAGTGGACGGTTAAGAAAGTATCGAAACTCATGTGATACAAGTTCAATCCAAAACTGTTCAGTGACAGGAAGCGAAGGGCAATGCTTGAAAAATACATTTGTGAATGGAAAGTGATTTCTACTGGTGTAGCACACAGGACTTAGTTTTCAATCCCCTGCTGTTTGTGACATATATTAGACACAAATTTGGTTGGGGGGGGGGGGTGGGCACATTTGAGAAATTTGCAGAAGACATAAATAAATGATTGCTTAAAAATTTGCTAAAAAGGTCAAAGTTTCTCATCTTACACTCATTAGGATTAGGATGCAAGAAACAGCCTTGAGAAAAAGGGATACATCATTTTGTACAGAATAAGAGGAGGATGGCAATTGGTTGGACCATCATTGCCATGGAGATGCAGCAAGAACAGTTAACTGTCAATCTTAATTCTCAAAACAAGCGAGGTAGATTCCGATTGGGCAGTGTGTCGGCATGGAGCTGCAGCAGCTACTCCTGTCCCCCATGTCCTTTTGTTTTAAGATGATGCAATGTATGTTCAAATTGCCTTTGCCTACATAAGGCAGTGCGCCCTTTTTTATATCTGTAGATTCCAGCACAGGCACGTAGGTCACATCGTAAGCCTGACTAAAGATCTTAAAATTGGTTTTTGGCATAACCTGTACATCCTTGGACACTATGGGGCAATTTAGCCTGGCCAATCTCCCTAACCTGCACATCTCAGAACAAGCCCGATCTCTGCAGAACACCCTAGTCTCAACTTGGAGCTGCCTTTGAAAGGACAGACAGACGGACTTGCATTTATATAGAATCAAAGAATCCCCACAGTATGGAAGCAGGCCAATTGGCCCATCAAATCATTATTGACCCACTGAAGAGCGACCCACTCAGACCCACCCACCCCCCACCGTTACCCTGTAACCCCTGCATATCCCATGGACAACCCACCTAGCCTACACATCCCTGGACACTATGGACAATTTAGCATTGCCAATCCACCTAACCTGCACACCTTTGGACTGTGGGAGGAAACCGGAGCACCCGGAGGAAATCCACACAGGCACGGAGAAGGCGTAAGCTCCACATAGCCAGACAGTCACTTGAGGCTGGAATTGAACCCAGATCTCTGGCGTTGTGAGGCAGCGGTGCTGACCACTGAGCCAGCATGTCGCCACAGAGCATATTTGGGAAGCCCAGTGCCAGAACAAATATTCGGAGAGTTACACTACTGCAAACACAAGGTACATGTTCAAGCCTAGCACCTTTTCTCATTGACCAGGCGTCCACAGTTCCCTAAAGCTGTTTCCATGGTAATGCCTCAACCAGATCCAACATTCCAAATAATCAGCATCTATGACGTAAACTGTTGTTATCCTTTGAAACTTGGTATTCTTGTGTTTGCCCTGAAGAGATGAAGAATTTCAACAACATCTTGATAATTAAGTTCTGCTTTGCCAAGTGATACTCTGGTACAAACCAAGCTCTGTGTGATATACTCAGAGGTGACTTGAGTATTCACCAGTGCCAACTGTAGCTCCAGTACACAAGGAATCAACTGACCTCCTCAGCAGGGTGCACCGGCTAATTTATAGCCAACTTCAATGAAAACACCTTCTCGTAGACCCAATGAAGCTCCAACCGCAGAGTAAAGAATTAATCAAAGTCTTTGGTCACCATATACTCAAAACCCAAGACTATGTTTGGCCCAGGTGGGAACGTGTGAAACGCATTAAGAGCAGAAGTACGTCATTCATGCCGTCAAGCCTGTTTAATCATTCAGGATGATGATGGCTGATTGGTTCATGTTCTGCACCCAAAGCATGCTGGGTCTGGTTTTCTAGCCCACCACCTATCTAGGGATATCGACACCGTGAGAGACAGAACAACGCGGCGAGAGGTCAAACTTAGGTAGATGTTGGAAATCAAGAGACAAGAGTAAAGGCAGAAAATGTACTGATTTTGAAAGGTGAAGTGGCGGGAAGGGATGGAGAGAACAAACCTAAGAACAAATAAAAACAAAACTTCCTGGACAAGCTCAGCACATCTGGCAGCATCTGTGGAGAGAAATCAACATTAATCATAGAATCCCAACAGTGTGGAAACAGGCCATTTGGCCCAACATGTCCACACTGACCCTCCGAAGAGTAACCAACCCAGGACCATTCCCCTACCCTGTTATTCTACATTTACCCCTGGCTAATGCATCTAACCTACACATCCCAAACACTATTGGCAATTTAGCATGGCCAATCCACTTAATGTTTTCGATCCAATGACCCTTCCTTTTTGACTCCGATTTCTCTCCACAGATGCGGCCAGACCTGCTGAGCTTTTCCAGCAATTCCTGCCTTTGTTTCTGATTTACAGCATTCGCAATTCTTTCGGTTTTCATTTAGTAATAACAGCAGTCCAGGTTATTTGTTTCAAAAGGTAATGAAAACACAAAACTAAAGGCTCTCAAATCTGAATATGCATAGCTTTCATGACTAGGTAAATAAATCGCGTGCACACAGTGAAGTAAATGATTATGATCAGCTGGTAAAAAGTCACAGCCTCTGTCCTTGTGTCAGATGCTTTGGGCTCCTTACAAGTGTGGCTGTAATATTTTTTTTAAAAATCTAAATTATCAGCTTTTTTTTTTATATTTGGCACTCAGGTTTTAAATACACACTTTGAGCCAAGCCCCATAGGGAGTGTTACAGGTTCCTGTTAAACTGAAGATAAGTGACTGAATAGAAATTCAAAGGCGTAGTGCCAACCTGAACTGGCAGATAAATTGAGACCAGCACTGTCAGCTCACATTTCGCTCTCTAATGCTTTGAATTAAGTGGCTTGGAGTCAAGAGTGGACTGTCTGTACAAATGCAGCCTGATAACAATACAGAATCCCGATAGACACGCTGCAGAATGCAGAGTCTATAGCCAATTTCATCTCAGAACTGTAAACAGACTGACTCCGAGGGGCTTTCTCTCTTCAATCTTGTTGCTTGACAATTCAGCTCCCGAACCAGGGACCCAAATCAGACCTATCTGTATATTCCAAGGAAATAATCCCATTATGCAACCAGCTTTTTAAATGTCATTTCTAGCCAATTAGAAAATACAATAGCTACGGCTAGAAATAATCTGCAGCACATATTCACCCCGACACTGCTAAAACACGCAGTAAGTCATCTGTTTGATAATACAGAACTTGAGCGCTGCTAAAACAAAACATTTTCTGAAAGATTTTTGTCTTGCACTCATCAGGACAATTCACAAGAAATAAAAAAAAAACTTTGACTGGTTGGCAAGTAAACTTCAAGTAGTAGAAACATTGCCTTGAGAATGCAGCAGTGAATAATGATTGACAGTTAACCACTGGGTTTCTTTTAAGATTTCGTATGAGGCAGGTTATCAGCGTCACTCTTTGCAACTCAGAATTATCCAGCTCGTGTTATCAAGTTGCAAAACCATATCTAATGGGAGATAGTGTGCTGGAGGTTTTGCAAGCATGGGCTGAGTCAGGACTTTGACTGTTGTGAGAACTGAAGGGAAATGCTGTTTGATACAATCTGCCATCCTTGGGGAGAAACAGTCGACATACCCTGACATCACACTGGCACTGAAATTAATTTAGCGCATTACTCACAGAATGGGTGTATGGCCTTTTTGTCTTGACTGCAGCATCCATTTAGTGCTCTGGTGAGTGTACAATGAGAAACAAAATGTACTCTTTTGGATTACGGAAGGATGATTTTCCCAACAGTCGGGTAAAGTGGAACAAGGCACCATAAAGACAAGGTAGTCACTAATAAACCCAACAAGAAATTCAGGAGAAATTTCTTTACCTAGAATGTGGATCTTACTACCACAGCAGGGTGTTGCGAATCAGCTTGGAATCACTCCAGGATAGAACATAAGACCTAGGAGCAGGAGTAGGCCATCTGGCTCTTCGAGCCCGCTCCGCCATTCAATAAGATCATGGCTGATCTTTTTGTGGACTCAGCTCCACTTACCCACGCTCTCTCGTATCCCTTAATTCCTTTATTGTTCAAAAAAAAATCTACCTTAGCTTTAATTTCTGAAGTAGTGACAACTGCTTCACTGGGCAGGGAATTCCAGAGATCCTAGGTGAAGAAGCTCCTTCTCAATTCAATCCTAAATCTGCTCCCCCTAATTTTGAAGCTATGCCCTCTTGTCCTAGTTTCCTCTTCCAGTCCTCTCTACTTCCATTTTATTGATTCCCCTCATAATATTCTATGTTTCTATAAGTTTCCCCCATATCTTCTGAATTCCAATGAATATAATCCCAGTCTACTCAGTCTCTCCTCATAAGCCAACCCCCTCCACACCAGAATCAACCACCTCTGCACCCCCTCCAGTGTTGGTACATCCTTTCTCAAATAAGGAGACCAAACTTGTACACAGTACTCCAGGAGCGGCTTCACCAGCACCTTGTACAGCTGCAACGTAAAACTTCTCTGCTTTTAAACTCAATCCCTTTAGCAATGAATGACATAATCCCATTTACCTTCCTAATTACCTGTTGTACCTGCAGGCCAACCTTCTGCTGTTCATGCACAAGGACACCCAGGTCCCTCTGCATAGCAACATGCTGCAACTATTTACCATTCAAGTATTAATCCTTTTTTGCTGTTTATCCTACCAAAATGGGTGAGTTCACAGTCATTAACACTGTATTCCATCTGCTAGACCTTCATCGACTCACTCAAAGCATCGGCGTTCCTCTGCAATATTTCACAGCCCTTTGCACACTTTGCTCTGCCACTCATCCCAAGTGTCACCTACAAACTTTGACACCGTACATCTGCCCCCAAGCTCCAAATCATCGATGTAAATTGTAAATAATTGCGGTCCCAACACTGATCCCAGAGGCACACCACTAGTCACTGAATTGCCAGCCAGAGTAGCACTCATTTATCCCCACTCTTTACTTCCTATTAGTCAACCAATCCTGTGTCCACACGAATACTTTACCCATAATGCCTTGCATCTTTGTCTTATGCAGCACCTTTTGGAAATCTAGGCACACCACATCTACTGGGTTCCCATTGTCCACCTTGCTTGTAATGTCTTCACAGAATTCCAAAAGATTTGTTAAGCGTGACCTGCCTTTTGTGAAACTATGCTTGTATACCCAATGGGACAATTTCTTTCAAGATGCCATGCTATTTCTTCCTTGATAATGGACTCAAGCACATTGCACATTACAGAGGTTAAGCTAACTGGTCTATAATTCCCCATCTTTTGTCTGCCTCCCTTTTTAAACAGTGATGTCACATTTGCTATTTTCCAATCTGCTGGGACCGCCCCAGAGTCCAGCGAATCTTGGAAAGTTACCACCAATGCACCTGCTATTTTTCCCATCATCCTTTTTGTACCCTGGGATGCAGTCCATCAGGGCCAGGAGACTTATCTATCCTTAGCTCCATTCGCTTACTCAACACTAACTTTTCCTGATAATGATAGTTTCCAGGTCCTCACCTACGTTTGTCTCTTTGTCAATTACTGGCATGTTATTAGTATCCTCCACTGGGAAGACAGATACAAAATACCTGTTCAATGCCTCGGCCATTTCCTCATATCCCACAACTAAATGCCCCTTCTCATTCTCTAAAGGACCAACGTTTACTTTAGCCACTCTTTTTAGTTTTATATATTTATCGAAATTTTTGCTTTTTGCCTTTGCATTCTGTGCTCGTTCTCTTTTTCTCATGTTTCTTATAGTTCCTTTTGTGGCTTTCTGTTTTCCCAATCTTCTGGTTTCCTGCTGTTTTTTGCCACTTTGTCTGCTTTCTCTTTCAATGTGATAGCCTCCCTTATTTCCTTAAACACCCATGGCAGATTACCCCTTTTCTTACGGTCCTTCTTTGTCACTGCAATATACTTTTGCTGAGCACTTTGAAAATTTGCTTTGAAAGGCCATTCAGCCCATCATGTTCATGTCAACTGTCTGCAAGAGTAATGTTCCACCCAACCACCAACCCATCCTTTTCCTATACACCTGCAAGTTCTCTCTCTTTAAGTGCTTATCCCCAATTTCGTTGACAAAGATTGAATCTGGCACCCCACCATTTCACAGAATCCCTATAGTGTGGAAACAGGCCATTTGACCCAACAAGTCCACCCCAACCCTCCAAAGAGCAACCCACCCTGACTTATTCCCCCTATCCTACACTTACCCCTGACTAATGCACCTAACCTAATCATCCCTGAACACTGTGGGCAATTTAGCACGGCCAATTCACCTAACCTGCACATCTTTGGACTATGGGAGGAAACCCACACAGACACAGGGAGAATGTTCAAACTCCACACAGGCAGTCGCCCAAGGCTGGAATAAAATCCAGGTCCCTGGCGCTGAGAGGTAGCAGTGCTAACCACGGAGCTACTGCTAAGGCAGTGACATTTAAGACCCTCACCACCTCAAAGACATTTCTCCTGTTGCCTTGGATTCATTTGACATGGATCTAGTTTTCAACCCTGCCACTAATGGGAACACTTCCTCTCTTTTTTTTTTAGGTCATCCAGAATCCTCCTCAAATCAAAACTCCTTTTGGCTTTCAGCTTGTCTGATCTATCCAAATAACTGAAGTGCAAATAAGGGTCTACCTGAACTAAAATGTCTGCACTGGTTCAAGGACGTAATCCATCTTGGCCTTCCCAAGGGTAGCATGAGGGAGGTGGATGGGGGGGGTGTATTATAGTGGCCCAGCCAACGACACCCACATCCCAGGAGAATTTTTTTTTAACTAAACTCTGGTCCCCACATGACCGTACAATTCTTCATACACAATAGTAATAACTCGCCTTTATATAGCACCTGTAAATCAATAAGCATCATCAACAAGGTACATCAGCAAATCTTAAGACAGATGACTAAGAGCTTGACCAAAGTAGTAGGTTTGAATTATGGAAAGATTACTTTTTTAAACAGAAAATTAATTCACAAGATGTGAGCATCACTGGCCACAGTAGCATTTATTGCCCAATCCTAATTGCCCAGAGGGCAGTTCAATGTCAACCACATTGCTGTGGTTTGGGAGTCACATGGGTAAGGTCAGACCGGGTAAGGAATGCACTTTCTTTCCCTAAGGGACATGAGTGATCCCAGTGGGATTTTCTTTCTCTGAAAATCAGCAATGGTTTCATGGTCATCATTCGACACTTAGTTCCAGATTTTTATTGAATTCACATTGTCATGGCAGGATTCAAACCCAAACATTGCCGGGATCTCTCAATCAATACCATTAGGCCATGGCCTCCCCTTAAAAGGTTCTAGGTTTTTATCTTAAACCTTGTAGATTTAATCAACAATCTGTCCTACATTTCCCACATAGGCGTGACGGTCAAAAATGCACAACAATGTCTCTTCTTCCTCAGGTGACTAGGAAATTTGGCATGTCCATAAGGAACCTCACCACATTCCATAGGTATACCATTGAGAGCATACTGTCCAGGTCCATAACAGGCTGATAGGGTAACTGCTCTACCCAGGACCGAAGTAAACTACAGAAGGTGGTGCGCACAGTCCAGACCATTATGGAAGCCAACCTCCCAAACAAAGACTCCATTTACACAGCCCGCTGCCATGGAAAGGATGTAAACATCATCAAAGACCCATCACACCCCAGTAATGATCTCCTACAATCTCTTCCGTCAGGAAGATGATACAGAAGCCTGAACACAATCACCAACAGGTTCAGGAACAGCTTCTTCCTGGCTGACAGTGGACTGATGAATGGACTCTCTAGTCTCAAATAATGTCGACCTTGATGATGCTGATCTTACCCAGCGCACGCCCTTTGCAATGTAACCTGTATGTTTTATGATCTGTACATACTTGCTCATCATGCGCTGCTTGTACTGCTCGTAAACAAAGCATTTCACTGTACTTCGGTACACTTGACAATAAATCAATCAATTATTGCCACTAACGGGGAACCTGCTTTGAGAGAGAGTGTGCTTTCCCGGTTTTCTTACCGGATATCTTCCTCATTTTCGGGGAAGCTCCAGAAGGCGATGCGAAGCTGCAATTGCTCGGGCACTGGTGGGTAAACCTTTTCCACAACTTCGAAGGGAATGTGAAGTGCTACCTGCTTGGCCGACAGCTCTACCAAAGGGGTGACCTGACCATCTGCAAAAGAGAGAGGGCGAGATTACAAACAAACTGCATTCTGGTTGCTGTAATAAAGAGAAAAACAATTCCTCACTGGCCTCTTCACAGGAACATCAAACAAAATTTGACACCAAGCACCATTGGGATGTTAACGGGTTGATTTGTTATGCTGACATGTAAGGAAGTGGATGGCCCAGGTGGGGGGTGTTTTTCTGTCTTGCAGGCAGGATGGGACGATCATACTCTGCAAAAGGCTGAAGAGTGAGGAATAACCTAATTTCATATTGTTTCTGGGTGGCACGTGACTATGGGGAGTGGCAGGGGCTTGGGTCTTGTGTGCATGGCTGACTATGATGTAAAACCCTGTATAAAGGGAGGACGGTTCCCTTGTTCGGACAGCTTTGCTTGACACGCTTCACAACCATTGCAAAGAGTATTAAGTGATCCTCCAAAAGCTTGTACTTGCTTAATAAATTTTGGCTATTCACAGAAGTTGGCGTATTGCAGCTGCAGCAAGTGTGTAAGAATGGCAAGAAAGAGAACCTAACACCATAAGGAGATGTTAAAATAGGTAAACAAAACATTGGTCATTGTTATGGACCAGATCAAACCCCTTCAAAATATATTAAGAAGGTAGCCTAGACCCTAACATTTTTTTTATTTGAAAGGTAGATGTTAGGTGTTGCGTTCCAGATGCAATTTGATTCATCAAACCACGTATCTTCAAGCAAAACACAATTTATTTGTATACTACAGTCAAAATACAATGAAAGAAAACAATAAAGAAAATACTTGGCTTAGTTGTAACTCTATTGAAGTGCTAAACAAAATAACAGATACTGTAACTGTAACTATTAACTGTTCCAATATCAAGTTAAAAATCACACAACACAACATTTTATTTAATTTTGTCTATCCCAGTCCAACACTGGCACCTCCACATCATGTTCCAATACAGTAACATCCCATAAACATAACATAGGAGCAAATTACAGCAGATGCTGGAATCTGTATTGAAAACAAAAATTGCTGGAGATCACAGTGGGTCAGGCAGCATCCAAGGAGAGTGAGCAAGCTAACATTTCAAGTCGAGATGACTCTTCATCAGAGCAGAAGTGAATTATGAAGAGGAAGCATTTACACGCCCTTGGCAAAAGGCAAGTTCAAAGAACAGTCAGTCAGTCTCTCATGGAACTCTAGCAGCCCGGGAGTAAAAAAACATCAAGAGAAAATTTGAAGAGTGTAGCAGGGAGTGATGTACTGCAGCAACAACTGCTGCTGCAAAACTAAGAAACTAAAAAGGCTGGTTTTAAGAGAGCTTAACCACACCCATTCAGGCTGCTTCTATTGTTCCAAAAGCCTCAAGGCCTCACAAGCTGTTAACAGTAGTGGACCTGCAAAGACTGCTCAATACCTTTGCCTTAAAAACCTCCCTTCAAATAAAAAAGGATAAAATACACTGCTTAAACCATAGTGTTGCCAGAGTCAAAAATAACAGCATTCTCAAAGATGGAGGAAAGGGTGTCAGGGAAGGGACAAGAAAAGGGAGGGAATTCAAGAGCGTAAAGGGTTTCAGTGGCAGGGCAACAGCAGTGATTGAAGTTTATCAAATCATGAGGGGCATGGATAGGGAAAATGGAACCAGGTCTTTTCCCTGGGGTGGGGAGAGTCCAGAACTAGAGGGCATAGGTTTAGGGGGAGTGGAGAAAGATTTAAAAGGGACCTAAAGGGCAACTTTTTCACACAGTGAAAAAAACAGATAGTGTGCTTGGAATGAGCTGCCATAGAAAGTGGTGGAGGCTGGTACAATTGCAACATTTGAAAGGCATCTGGATGGGTATATGAATAGGAAGGGTTTAGAGGGATATGGGCCAAATGCTGGCATGTGAGACTAGAATTGGTTAGGATATTTGGTCGGCATGGACAAATTGGACATAAGGGTCCATTTCCGTGCTGTACATCTCTAGGACTTCTATGTGCAATAGGTCAGAATAAAATCTGGTTTCTGTCAGGTCTTTTTCAGTTTTCTATTTTCAAGGTACGGTTGAAACTTGTTTATTTGAATGAACTACTTAAGACAAACTCTCAAAATATCGAAGTGATCTTAATTACTATGATTTCATTGGTCTAAACTAAAGGGAACCCATTCTGAAGTAGTACATGAACACTAATGACACGCTGCTGTTAGCTAGTCTCAGAAGGTCAGTGTGACTGAGTCCGGAAGGTTGAAATGTTGGCAATAAACCCATCCAAACACATCTATTAAAGAGCATTCATTGAGGTGCTAAGCCATGCTGGCTTATGTGACATTAATTATTACAATAACATTAATTTTTTTTCATTCACATGATACAAGTGTTGCTGGTTGGGTGAGCATTTACTGCTTATCCTTAATTGCCCAGAGGGTGGTAAAACAGTCAGTCAATCACATTGCTGCAGGTCTGGAATCCCATGCAGGCCAGACCAGATACGGATGGTCGATCTCCCTCTGAGAGGAAGATAGGAGCATAGGAGTTCTGTGGCCTAACTCTATATACCTGCCTTTGCACCATATCCCTTATTAGCTTTGCTCAAAAAAAAATGTTTCTCAGATTTAAAATTCACAACTGATCTGGCGTCCAATGCCATTTGTGGAAAAGAATTCCAAACATCCACGTGTGTGTGTGTGTGTGTGTGTGTGTGTGTGTGTGTGTGTGTGTGTGTGTGTGTGTGAATGCTTCCTAACATCTCTCCCGAATGGTCCACCCTAATCCTCAGCCTCTGACCCCTAGTTCTAGAGATCCGAAAGGACATTAGTGAACTAGATGGGTTTTTACAACAATCAATGAATGCTACATGGTCACCGTTAGATTAGCTTTTTAATCCGGATCTTGTTTTTAAAACCATTGAATATAAAATTTCACCACCTGTCATGGTGAGATTTCAATCTACATCCCCAGAATGCTGGTTATTAGTCCGGTGATACCATACCTACGTCACCACCACTCTATCACAAATAACTCCTGTAAAAGTCAAATTGTTTTTAGACGTTTTTTCGAACAGGTTAAATTTATTGGGCCGACTATTAAATGGATATGACTTTTGAAGGATTCAAAGGCATGCCACAGTCCATGCAGAAGCCCATCTCGTGGCCAGTTGTTCTCACCAATACAGTTTTTCCTCCTTTTCGGTTCACGGTTTGATTCTCCAGCATGTCAAAAGGAATCGGCATTCAGCCCACGTTTCCACTTCATATTAACTGTAATATTTTATCTTCTACTGCCGGAGAACTAAGTTATGCCTTTTCACCATCCAGCACTTCCCTTAGTATCTGAAATTCCATCCTTCTTTGATTCGTTTCGTGCACGGATTCGGATGGCTTCACAACTAACACATTTTCCATTTTGACAAGCACCCACTCAGCAACCTTTTCCTTTGGTTGTGACCTCTTGCTAGGTTTACCCCTCTCTGTTGGCACACTTTGGCTCTGGCACTGTCCGAAATGGCTCGACATCTTCCTCCAGTCTCTCGTAAGTTTCTCCAAAACGCAAAATTCACTTTCTGCTATTTGTCTTCTCTGCAACTTTAATAACATCCAGTTTAAACGCTGTTGAATATGTTTTGGGTTTTTTTCTGGACGGCATTTTTACACAACGTGATGAGGAAATTTCAAAACTTCAACTAGGTATGTGACTGTATTCCATGAGTGCTACAAGGGAACTGAGCCACACACACAAAGGGAGGTTGTCACCTGACTCTGACCTGATGAGTCTTCAACTTTCACACCAAATTGGTGTGAATTGTATACCAACACATACAATAGCACAAAAAATCATTCATTTCCTCATCATAACTTTTTGTGTACAGGCTAATAACCTTGACTCACAAACTATGTTACCTGTGAAGAACTAGGGTTGACTTTTACATGAGATATACGGAAAATTCCAGATTTTCTGGCCAAACGTAGGGGAGTCAACTTTTACACAAGATTCACTTTTACTCGAGTATATACGGTAATAGCTCTACATGAAACAAATCTGAATAATTAAATTTTGTAACACAGTGAAATCATTTTTACATCACAAATCACAAACTAAACAAAGTGGGCCAAGTTGAGTCAGTTACAAGTAAATACAATCCCGGACCACTGAGGAAACACGAACTCACATTGACATTGGTCTTTAACTCTTTGGGACGGTTCAGTTAGATCAGCCCATCTATGCATCAGCCTTGGTGGTAATTTCATTAAAATTACCATGCGTGACGTTTCATTTAAACAGAAGCATTACTGGCCAGCCCTTTGCTGAAGTAGCTGAGGAGTTAAGTATTTCAACCAAAGCCATACAGGTGCAGTGCTCAGAGCTCCAGTGATTGCTGGTGAAAAGGTTCTCTGCTCCTGATCAATATTCTCCAGCTCAATCTGGAGCCCACCCAGTTTGAAGTCAGTGTCCCCTTGAATACCCTAAAGCCATTTACAGAACGTTTAGTCCCTTTGGGTTTGGCTCAGGGAACTGTGCAGTCCTCAAAAGCAGTTCAAACTCGTCAAATACATCCTGCAACAATCTGAAGTACATGCTGGACATGGTCATGAACTGGAGTCAAATGCTTGAATTGATTGGGCATCAAGTTTTAAATTCTAGTTTGGTGTGTGACAGTTTACAAAGATGTTGCTGTAGCAAGATGCGATGTTGACACCCATGCTGTAATCAGGAGCTGTGAATGGTGATGATAAAGGATCCAACCTCCTTTCCACCACTCAACTGATTAGGAGTTTCTCCCACTCTTGCTGATGGTGTATACGGGGAGGATTTAAAAGCTGATACTAAGCTGATTGAATTAAAAATAGAGACACTCAAGGGACACGGGTGTCACCGGCTGGGCCAGTAATTATTGCCTGTCCCTGGTTGCCCTTTGAGAAGATGATAGCGAGCTATCTTCTTGAATTGCTACCCTCCACGTGCTGTGGTTAGACCCATAATGCCCTTAGGGATGGCATTCCAGGATTGTGACCCAACAACCCTGAAGGAACTGCGATTTATTTCCAAGTCAGGTGGTGAGTGGCTTGAAGGGGGTGGTGCTCATGTATCTGTTACCCTTGTCCTTCCAGATGGAAGGGGTTGTGGATTTACGAACGTGCTGAGGACCTTTGGGGGGATTTCTGCAATGTGCCTTGGAGATATTCAAGATTTTAATTCAATTTGAGGCAGTTGAACTACACATACACCTTCCTAGACCCATCAAGTCCTGGAGTGAGACCCAATACTGGAGCTTCAGAGTCCAAGGTGTGGACAATACGCATTGCACTACAAAGCCACCCTGAATTCAGGAACAAAGTTTCTAATTATTTATCAACTGATTCAAGAATTTATTTTTTCCAAATCAGTGCCTCCTCACTCTTACTGTGAAGAACACCACTTCTGCATTACTCCTAACTTGTTGTTTTATTAATCCTAATCTGTGTTCTTCGTCTGACTCTTTGCTTTAGTACTTGAAGTTCACCTTTCACTTACTATTAACTATTTTAGACACCACAGTCAAAAGGAGTGGTGCTGGAAAAGCACAGCCGATCAGGCAGCATCCGAGGAGCAGGAGAGTCGATGTTTCAAGCATAAGCTCTTCATCCTTTAGACACCAATGTAAGATGGCAGGTTTCTCTTCAGAATTTAATCCTGATCATTTGGGGCAAATCAGTATCATGGCTGCTTTGTACACTGCCTTCAGCTCCTCAATGTCTCCCTCCTGTGCAGGAACATCAGAATATTACATGGCCATTCAGTCTCAAACATGTACCGGCCCTTCAATTGTTTCTTGGGTGTTCTAATTCCATCTCCTCACCTTTGTTGCACAGCCCATAATACCCTTACCTCACAATAACAAACACCATTCTATGCCTATCACAGCTTTCCAAATTGCCTTTAGTTTTACAAATGCATGGACATGTATTATATAAAAGTGAAACAGTAGTGAGTTGCAAGCTGAAAGCAGGTAGCCAGAGTTAATTAACACTGATACAAGATTATTGAATAATTGTTTACATTGCGACAACATAAGATTTATATCAGTCAGCTTCAGAAAGCTTTGCCTACAATAACTTGCGTTTAGATAGCACCTGAAAAGGGGAGTTGAATGTCACAAGGGGTCTTACGGCAAACACCATCAGGCACAATTTGACATCAAAGGCCAGAATTTCAGGGTGTAGCACTCTTGATGTTCTTTGAATGCCTGTTCAGGGAGAGGTCACTATACATCTCTGGAGCAGGTGGAACTTGAACCCAAGCCTCCTATCTCAGAGGTAGAGACACTACCACAGTGCCACAAGAGCCCTACTGGAGTCGCACTCTTTACGGAGTCATACCACATAATTATGTCTAACTCTAGGAACCTCAGTAGATAAATAACATTACATTTGGTAAGTGAGGCAGTGTTGCAACATCCTAGTTGATAACACGAGACCCATCTGCCCTCCCAAGGCATCCCATTGCACTTTTTGAAGAGAAGCAAGGGGTTGGTCTCCCTCAACCACCCAGAAACATAAGTCAATGAGTCTTTTATGACGAGACTAGTCATAAATAGACTAGACCTAACTGACTTGCAGGACCTTGGGACACACAAAAACTGGTCTTCACATTTTGTCTTTATAACAATAAACTGAAATTACACAAAAAAGACATTTAATTAGCCATGGAAGAGCTTTAAGACATCCTATTTTATAGCATTTCAAGTTCATTTGTCCAAACATACAAAAACAATACAATAACTAACAGAATTGAACTCAAGAATACCAGATCACTAATATCCAATTTGATCTCATTCTTAAGAACTCATTCGAATATAAGTTCAGGGGTTTTGCTATACCAAACATCAGGTATATTTGGTAATCTCTAACTGGAAACACAAATTGGGGTATCACTGAAAATAGGTCAGAATTAGCAGATGCCCTGTCCATCGCGCTCACACTTTTGCCTCACCTCTACCACACTGAAATGTTCAATTACAAAGCAACAACCTAGCTGTAATGTTCTTGTGTGGTGATACATTCACTGCCCTGAGCGTTGAGAATGGGAATTAGAACTTCAAAGCTAGTTCCTCAAGACTGGCCAAGTCTGGGAAATCCACTCAAAGGGGATGGACATCCGCAACAAATAGGTTGTGGCTTTTATTTGAAAACGAAGTGAGCAATTGGCAGCCCTGATGAGTAGCAATTGGCAGAGTTCCTGTAGAATCATCCAAATGTGAACTCAGAAGAGAGCATTTGTCTGGCTACTCATCAGCCTCCGAGCAGCTGAGGATGTTCACCTTGGCCTGGAGTAACAAGATGGGGGGGGCCAAAGTGAGGCCGATCCTATCCCACAGTGCATCAAATCGCTGGGTCACAGATTTCCTTCCTGGATAATTAGTCATAGAGAGGTACAGCATGGAAACAGGCCCTTCGGTCCAACTCGTCCAAGCTGACCAAATATCCTCACCTAACCTAGTCCCAATTTGCCAGCATTTGGCTCATATCCCTCTAAACCCTTTCTATTCAAATCTACACCATCCAGATGCCTTTTACTGTAGTTATTGTAGCAGCCTCCATCACTTAATTCCACAACACCGAGTGGTTTCAGTTTCACTGTTGTAGGAACAGGCAGACTGAGGCTTGGGCTGTTAGTGACTGGTACAAAGAAGCAACCATCTAGGTCACCCCAATTGCCCCTCAGGTCCCTTTTAAATCTTTCTCCTTTCACCTTAAAATTCCACCTTCTAGTTTTGAACTCCTCAACCTCCCCCACCTCCCCACTCCCTGCGCTCCCAGCCCCGCCCCAAACCAAGGTAGAAAACCTTTGCAACCCTCATCATTTTATAAACCCCTATAAGGTCACTCCTTAACTCCCTATGCATCATTGATACAGATCCCAGCTTATTCAGACTCCCCTTATAACTCGAACCTCCAACCCCAGTAACGTACTTGTAACCCTTTCCAATTTAATAATATTCTTCCTATAGCAGGGTGACCAGGACTCTACACAGTCCTCCAAAAGTGGCCTCATCAAGGAATCTGTAGAATTCTCTACCAAAGAAGGCTGTGGAGATCAAGTCACTGAACATATTTGAGAAAGAATTTTAAAGATATCAAGATGGATGGAGAGAAAGTAGGTATTTGGAATTGAGACAGATGATTAGATGATCATATTGAACAATGAAGTAGACTCTCTGGAGCCGAACTCCTGTCCCTTGTCTCAGTGTTTCTATATTACACAAGGTTCCTTATGAGCACCTTCCAAACCCCATCACCATCGCCATCTAGTAGAACAAGGGCAGCAGATATACAGGAGCACCATTGCCTAAAAGTTTCCCTCTAAGCCACTCACCATCCTGACTGGGAACTGCATCGTCATCCCTTCAGTGTCACTGGGTCAAAATTCTGGAACTCCCTCCCAAACAGCATTGTTGGGCTACCCATACCAAAGAGAAGACGAACAAGGCAGCTTCCCTATCACCATCTCAAAAACGTGAGGTGCTGGAAAAGCACAGCAGGTCAGGCAGTGTCCGAGAAACATCAGAGTCGACGTTTTGGGCATACAGCTTCCATCAGGAATGCTGTGGGGGAGGCGGGGGTGGAGGGGAGCTGAGAGATAAATGTGGGGGTGAGACTGGAGTGAAAAGGTAGCTGGGATGGCGATAGGTGGAGGTAGGCTGGAGGCGATTGTGATAGGTCAGTGGATAGGGTAGAGCGGATAGATGGGAAGGTGAGACAGGTCAAGAGGGCGGTGCCAAGTTGGAGGGTTGGATCTGGGATGAGATGGGGGCGGATGGGAGATTTGGAAACTGGTGAAGTCAATAAATGCTGGCTCAGCCAGAGATGCCTAGGCTCCGTGGATGATAGAAAAGGGAATACCCCTCTGTTAAGTTTAGCAATATAGTGCTGGTGATCCTTTACATCCACTTAGGAATTGCAGATGGAACCAATAGTGCCTTGACACTGGCATTGGAGCGGGTGCCAAAATTATGAACTGGGATGGGACTTCATGCCATCAACTTTGTGGCACAGCTGTACTGTCTCACAGCTGGTACAGGAGATTGTATATTGCTGCAACTGCAAAACAATTAAACTGGTCAAAGCCAGGAAAGGACAGGAGCCAGTATAAATCTCTCCCCTTAAAAGCAGAAGTCTGATCTGCTAACGAACCAACCCCTATGCTATTTGAGCTAATTGTTTTTAAGATCAGATACACATTCATACACACACACACACACAGTAGTGAATGCAAAACACTGCTCTGTATAACAAAGGAAGCATTAATACAGCATTCAGAAGAAGATATCCCAACACGTGCTGTTCTATAATAAGCTCAGCTAGAGTTGGGTAATTACCACCCAAACTACTTTCTCCCATTCAGGTGTGTGTAAATAGAACTGAACAAGTAGTACCATAGAGTCATAGAGATGTACAACATGGAAACAGACCTTTCGGTCCAGATTAGATTAGATTCCCGCCAGTGTGGAATCAGGCCCTTCGGCCCAACAAATCCACACCAACCCTCTGAAGAGTAACCCACCCAGACCCATTTCCCTCTGACTAATGCACCTAACACTATGGGCAATTTAGCCAATTCATCTGACCTGCACATCTTTGGACTGTGGGAGGAAACCAGAGCACCCAGTGGAAACCCACGCAGACACGGGGAGAATGTACAAGTTCCACACAGACTGTCGCCCAAGGTTGGAATTGAACCTGGGTCCCTGGCGCTGTGAGGCAGCAGTGCTAACCACTGAGCCACTGTGCCGCCCCACCCACAGTCCAACTCGTCTATACTGACCAGATATCCTAATCTAATCCAGTCCCATTTACCAGCACTTGGCGCATATCTCTCTAAACCCTTCCTATTCGTATACCCGTCCAGGTGTCTTTTAAATGTTGCAATTGTACCAGCCTCCATCACTTCCTCTGGCAGTTCATTCCATACACGCACTACCCTCTGTGTGAAAAGGTTGCCCTTTAAGGTCTCTTTTATATCTTTCCCCTCTCACCCTAAACCTATGCCCTTGAGCTCTGGACTCCCCCACCCAAGGGAAGCTACCTTGTCTATTTACCCTATCTATTCCCCTCGAGATTTTATAAACCTCTATGAGGTCACCCCTCAGCCCCCAGGGTAAACAGCCCCAGTCTATTCAACCTCTCCCTGTAGCTCAAATCCTCCAACCCTGGCAACATCCACGTAAATCATTTCTGAACCTTTCAAGTACAATGAACAGGAATTTTATTTTCCTTAAATACATTTTCATACTTTGTATGACCCGTGGTTTTCAACCATTTTTTGATTAAGAAACCCTGTAATATATTTTTAAAATTCTGATAATCCCCAACTCCCCTTCCCTCACACCCCAGTGGAGGGGCCAGTTTAATAATAATATCACTGGATAGTAATTCAGACCAATGTTCTAGGATGTGTTCAAATCCCGCAATTCAAAAAGCACACTGAATTTTTCTTTAAATTTCAATTAATGGAATTAAGCCAATCTAATGGTGAATGATCATAAAAACTCACCCTGGTGCCCTGTAGGCAAGGGAATCTGCCATCTGTACCTGGTCTGGCCTACATGTGACTCCAGCCCCACAGCAATGCAGGTGACTGGGTGAGAGGATAAAGATTTAAAAAGGAACCTGAGGGGCAATCCTTTTGCACAGAGGGTGGTTCAAGTTTTTTTAAAATTCATTCACAAGACAAGGGGGTCATTGACCAGGCCAGCATTTATTGCCCATTGCTGTGTGGAACAAACTACCAGATGCAGGTATAGGTACAATATTTAAAAGCCATTTGGACCGGGACATGAATAGGAAATGGGCCAAACTCAGGCAAATGGAACTAGTTTAATTTGGGAAATGTGGTCAGCATGGACATGTTGGACTGAAGGGTCTGTATCCATCCTGTATGGCTCTAAACTGTCCTCTGAAATGGTCAAACATGCCACTTACTTCAAGGTCAGTTAAGGATGACCATTTGCACACACGTACGCGCGCGCGCACACACACACACCTCCCAATGCAAGAAACAAGGTACCACATTAAAAGCTGGCCACTGTGATCAATCTACATATGTACAGTTGCACTCAAGTAAAGCTTTAGATCCACTTCTGAAAAGTTGCATACCACAAACCGCCTTTCTTGTATCTCAAAAAGCATATGTGAAAAGCTGATGGGCTTTCATGTTAATGAATCAGCACAAATGTGTGGTCAGACCGATACAAATAAAGTGAAACAGAAACTAAGATCAAAATAAATAATGCAGTAAATTAGCATGCCAATATTTTTTTAATTATGGGCTTTCAATAACTCTTGTAAACTTTGGTACAATTTTCATTGGAGATGAATACTGTCTGAAACCCTGTAAGGAATGCTTATACAACCACTGGGTTCAGAGGATGATGGCTGAAAATCCATATTGTAGACACAGTGGGTTGTCAGTCACATCACCAGAGACCTTGCCCCATTGTCTGCTATGTTGATACACTCAGAATGGTCCACCAGTGAAATACCTACTGCATGAACACTGTGCAACCACATTGTGCATACAGGTTATTCTCCAATAATAATTTCGTAAAATGGTGTAAAATTGTGTAAGACATTGGTTCAGCTGCATTTAGAATACTGTGTACAGTTCTGGTCACTACCTCACCAAAAGGATGTGGACACTTTGGAGAGGGTGCAGAGAAGGTTTACGAGGATGTTGCCTGGAATGGAAGATGCGAGCTATGAAGAGAGGTTGAGTAGGTTAGGTTTGTTTTCATTAGAAAAAAGGAGATTGAGGGGGGACTTGATTGAGGTTTACAAAATTGTGAAGGGTATAGACAGGTTAGATAAAGATAAGCTTTTTTCCCCAGGGTGAAAGGATTCAATAACAAGAAGTCACACTACCAAGGTGAGAGGTGAAATGTTTAAAGGGGATACACACAGCAAATACTTCACACAGAGGGTGGTGGGTCTCTGGAACGCGTTGCCAGCAGAGGTGGCAGAGGCAGGCACGGTAGATTCATTTAAGATGTGTCTGGACAGATGCATGAGTAGGTGGGGAGCAGAGGGTTACAGATGCTTAGGGATTGGACGACAGGTTTAGACAGTGGATTTGGACCAGCTCAGGCTTGAAGGGCCGAAGGGCCTGTTCCTTTGTTCCTTGTCAACACGTTTTGGCCATAACACAATTGGTGAATCGGAGAATCTTTTTTTTAAAAAATGCAAACTTTTAAAAGCATGTGTTGGCTATAATGTGATTACATTGCCAACAATTTAAGCGCATTTGTATAGCGTGGTGTCACGTAAATAATTGCAACATTTAAAAGGCATCTGGATGGGTATATGAATAGGAAGGGTTTGGAGGGATATGGGCCGGGTGCTGGCAGGTGGGACTGGATTGGGTTGGGATATCTGGGTTGGCATGGATGAGTTGGACCGAAGGGTCTGTTTCTGTGCTGTACATCTCTATGACTCTATAATAGCAGAACCACCTGTACTCCCAAGGTTGCCCCTGTCCTCGGTCATGATTTCAAGTCCACTCCCAGAAAGCTGAACTCTCAGTGTATCACTGAACATAAGAGCTAGGAGCAGGAGTGGGTCATTCAATAAGAGCACGGCTGAAGTTTTTGTGGCCTCAGCTTCACTTACCCACCCAATTAACATAACCTCAATTCCCTGAAATTTTTAAGGATCTATCTTTGCCTTAAAAACATGCAATGAGGTAACCTCGACTGTTTTAACTGGACAGAGAATTCCACAGAATCACAACCCATTAGGTGAAGAGATTCCTCCTCAACTCAGCCCCAAATCCGCCCCCCCATTATTTTGAGGTTATGTCCTCTGTTTCTAGTTCATTGAAGGAGCACACGTTGTCAGAGGTGCTCCCTTTCAGATTAGATTAGATTCCCTTAAGTATGGAAATAGGCCCGACGGCCCAACAAGTCCAACCAACCCTCCAAAGAGTAACCCACCCAAACCCATTCCCCTATCCTATATTTACTCCTGACTACTGCACCTAACACTATAGGCAATTTAGCACGGCCAATTCACCTAACCTGCACATCATTTTGGACTGTGGGAGGGAACCAGAGCACCCGGAGGAAACTCACGCAGACACGGTGAGAATGTGCAAACTCCAGTCGTCCGAGTTGGGAATCGAACCCGGGTCCCCGACGCTGAGAGGCAACAGTGCTAACCACTGAGCCACCGTGCCACCCCGATGGCACAGGTGAATGCAGCTTGCCCTTTCAGGTGAATATATCTCATGGCACTGCAGGCAATGTTGCATGGCACTGCAACATTTAACACCGATACCCAGTTAGTAATTTCAGCGTGGCCTAACTGCTTGCAACTCAGCTGCCAATGTTTCATGATTTACCGTCTCATCTCAAACATATGAAGAGGACAATTACTTCATACAGATTACAAGCATAAAACCGAGCCGGAGGTCTCTTGTGGCACAACGGCAGTGTCCCTACCTCTGAGCCAGGAGGCCTGGTTTCAAGTCCCACCTCCTCCAGAAGAAAATATCTAAAATCAGCCCTGAGTTGGTGGCACACAGTGGGGTAGTGTCCCAACCTCTAGGTCAGGGTTCAACACTCACCTGTCCTGATATCTTTCACATCATGCCTGAACAAGTTAATGAAATGTACTTTTATGAAAAATATCAACCCCACCCCCACCCCGTTGTGTAAGTAATTGAGCTATCCAGGCTTCTGCCAGGGATATGTAAAGCTTCTGTAGCATAGAAACATTGGCCTGTACTCAATGGAGCAGATGAGATTCTCAGGATGGATAAATGCGGAAAGGGTATTTCCTCCAGTGGGGTATTCTAGGACATAATCTTAGAGGAAGCTGTTGCACATTTAAGACATTGATGAGGAGGAATCTCTTCCCTCTGACAGTAGTGAGTGTGTGGAATTCTCCACTGCAGAGAGCTCTCCAGGCTGGGTGATTAGGTGTTTTTTAAGGACCAGGTAAAAGTGAGGACTGCAGATGCTGGAAATCAGAGTCTAGGTTAGAGTGGTACTGGAAAAGCACAGCAGGTCAGGCAGCATCCGAGGAGCAGGAAAAGAAAAATCGACATTTCTGGCAAAAGTCCTTCATCAGGACTGAAGGCAGGGTGCCTTCAGGGTGGAGAAATAAAAGGGGGATGGGTGTGGGGAGAAGGTAGCAAAGAGTACAATGGTGGGGTGGGGGTGGGGATGAAGGTGATAGGTCAGACAGGAGGGTGAAGCGGATAGGCGAGATGGAAGATTGGCAGTTTTTAAGGACCAGACGAATTTTTTAACCACTAAGGGAACAGAGGGTTATGTGGAAAAAAAGGCAGAAACATGGAGTAGAGGGCAATCTTGGTGAATGGCAGACAGACTCGACAGGATGAATGGCCTGCTCACGCTCCTACATCTAACGACGCAGAACATAAGGAGGAAAAGACCATTCGGCCCATCATTCCTGCGCTGCCATTCGATAGGAGCATGGCTGATAATTCATTTGAACGCAATACGGGCAGTTCTGGTCAATAATGCGATTGGATAAGCTGTGGTCGATGTTTGTACAATACAAACTTTCTACTGAATGAGTATAGTGATCTTTTACAGTGGGATTCTCAATAGCAGCTTTCCGTAACATGGTTTTCTAGAGCACAGGGCTGTAGAGGAACACAACCATCACGTTATAGGAGACCAATCTGTGCTCCTGCTCTCTCCCCAGCCCCTCAACAGTTTTAGCGTTTAAAACCCTATTTCTCTCTCCAACATATTCAGTGACTGGGCCTCAGAGCCTTGTACAATACAGAGTTCCAAAGATTCATCAATCTCAGTGAAATCATCATTCATAATTATAAATTATATATTGCAGTTACACATTACACAAGTAATGGATTGAAATTGTGACAAAATTTATGCTCACGTCCTTAACAATAAATCAGTAAGATTTCTGTAAGCAGAGTCAAAGACCTGAATTTATTGCCTGTCTATAACTGCCTTCAAGAGGGTGAAGAGCAGAATTCAGAATTCAACTGCCCTTTATAAACGGCAATTAAGAATTATTAGAATTAGCTTTATCGTCACACGTACTCACTGAAACGTTCATCAGTTGCCACCTACAGCACCATTTTAGGTACAAAGGTACCTCGGTACAGCTTCTTCAGATACAAGATCTTAAAGAATAGAGAAATTAAAAAGTCCAGCAGAGGTTCAGAACAATAGGTTTTCCAACCCAGACCACATTGGCACCTCACCTCCATTCACACTGACCCTTGACCCCAGACTGCGCCAGGCTTCATCGTGAGGTTCATGAGGCTGGTAGACCATGATGAGGCCATTCCAAGGCAACAGACCTGAACGTGGCACCAGAAGGCTGCCACACTGGGCTGAGAGGACACCACGCTTGGACAGGGAGTCACATATAAACTAGACCAGGTAAGGGTGTCAGACTTCCCTTTCAGGGCATTAGCAGTCCAGGTGAATTCTTACAATAACCTAGTGGCCGCAAGGTCACCATTATTGATAGTGGCTTTATTTACAATTTAGATTCAGTTCATTAAATCTAAATTCAGCTCAGTTTAAAAACAGCTGCCATGGTGTCAAATATGTACATGTCACTGGATTATTAGCCTGGGAACAGAAGCACTGTACCACCATGCTGTCCGAGTTAGTTTCAGAGAATCTAAACATTAGACATCAAAAAACACCAGAGAAAAGTCCCCCATGCCTACAGATAGATAACTACAATCGCACTGACTAACTGCTCTCAGAGAAACAATTACTCCAGGGTCTTATTCTGCAGCATTTAAGGTTCAACGTTTCCAAAGTAAAGACAGTTTTATTCTTCAAGATATTACTGGGTTTGATTGGACATAATCATGAAACCATGAAAATGACAGGATCAACCAGTATGAGACGGCAATAGTAAAGTTTACATTTGACATCGACATTCGCATTGGTTTCGTTTTAGTAAAAATATGGAAGATTGCTTAGTTCAGTGACCAAACACCCCACCAGAAAGGGTATGGAGTGTTATAGAATCATTCCCATTGAGTCCACACTGGCCCTCCAAAAAGCATCCCACCCAGACCCATCCCTCTACCCTATCCCTGTAACCCCAAATTTCCCAAGGCGCATCCACCCATCCTGCACATCCCTGTACATTATAGGCAATTTCAAAAGCAAGATCATTCCAATTTAAGAGTTTGTAAAATTAGTTTTTTTAAATATTCATTTTGTGCGATGTGGGTATCCCAGGCTAGGCCCACCATTTGTTGCCCGTCCCTAGTCGCCCCTAGAGAAGGTGGGACTGAGCTGCCTTCTTGAACTGCTGCAGTCCACCTGCTGTGGGTTGACCCACAATGCCCTTTGGGAGGGAATTCCAGGACTTTGACCCAGTGACCATGCAAGAACAGCGATATATTTCCAAGTCAGCATAGGGAGTGGCTTGGAGGGGAACTTGCAGGGGGTGGTGTTCTTATGTATCTGCTGCTCTTGTCCTTCTAGATTAAAGTGGTCATGGAAGGTACTGTCTGAGGATCTTGTGAATTTCTGCTAAGTGTTGGTAAGAGAGGGAGTGGATGCAGTGCCAATCAACCGGGCTGCTTTATCCAGGATGGTGTCAAGCTTCCATAGTGTTGCTGGATCTGCATTCATCCAGGCAAGTGGGGAGTATTCCATCAACTCCTGACTTGTAGGTGGTGGACAAACTTTGGGGAGTCAGGAGGTGAGTTACTTCCACAGTATTCCTAGCCTCTGACCTGCTCTTCCAGCCACAGCATTTATGTGGTGAGTCCAGTTGAGTTCCTGATCAATGATAACCCCCAGGATGTTGATTGTGGATCATTCAGCGATGGTAACAACGTTGATTGTGGGGGCAGTGGTTAGGTTGTCTTTTATTGGTGATGATCATGGCCTAGCATTTTTATGATGGGAATGTTACTTGCCACTTGTTGTTCTTGAAGATCAAGATAGGCGTAAAACGATGTCCAAACAATTAAATAATATCTTGATGGAGGAACTAAACTTGCTATGTAGGCTGTACTGAATTTAAAGATTCAGATGGCCTGATTATTCAAACATTTTCACTGGGTTCCAACATGGTTTACTTCAAATTGAGTAATTTGTTTTTAATATGTAAAAACACATTTTAAATTATCAGGAGCAGACTGTACTATTACAAACAATATGGTAATCAGCTGTTATTTGCCAATGGATACACTTGAGACAATTATCTCAGTGTTAGCCATTCACTGGGAGTGGAATTAGATTGCCACCTTACACACCATTGACTGACACCTATTGGCCACCAGTCAGGAGACTAGTCAGTCAATAGCAAAGTCCTCAAGCAAATGTTCCGACTCTTTCATGAACGTTACCGCAGCCAGTCACAGAAAACAGACTTCTGAAGCTGGCCAAGTCTCCTCTCAAAGACCTCAATTACTTATAGCCTGACGGAAGGCAGCCTTTGCACCTTCGAAGATCACAAACTCAGATTATGTCGGCGTCTGCCGCTCTGAACATGAAATCAAGAGAAGGGATGCAGCATGCTTCAAAACTGGCACCAACTTCATCCCTCTGTGATTCTGGATGACGACCGATTCACTTATCCAGTACTGAGGAGGCTGGTTAAATAGAGGAGTTAATTAATGCAAAGTGCTGTTGCAAAACGAGTGTATTTATAGGATGATTCAAAAGATTTCCAGCCTCGGGCCAATGTCTGTGTGGAGTTTGCACATTCTCCTCGTATCTGCATGGGTTTCCTCTGGATGTCCCGGTTTCCTCCCACAATCCAAAGATCGGGGTGGATTGGCTATGGGAAATTGCCCCATAGCGTCCAAGGATGTGTAGGTGGATGAGCCATTGGAAATGCAGGGTTACAGGGTTGGGGGGGTGGGACGTTCTTCGGAGGCTCGGCACGGAGTCGATGGGCCGAATGGCCTGCTTCCACATTGCAGGGGTTCTCTGAGCTTATTGCAACTTAGTTTTGGGGCTAGTGTCCCCACCTCTGAGCCAGGAGGTCCAAATTGAAGGCCCTCCTGTTCCTGAAGTGCATCATAACATCCATGAACAGGTTGATGGGAAAATAATCAAAAAGCAAAGAGACCCAGAAACAGATGTAAATCCATCATTTTGCAAGTACAAACACTACCTGCGCCATCTTTGAGCTCCAACCATCTTTCCTAAGATATCACACTCCAACAACACAAGCAACACACTTCCAGGTAAGCTGTTCCCTTCGGAACACAGCAAATCCATCACATCCCCTCTGCTTCTTCTGCTAAATTACTCTGATGCTGTGGGCAATGTTAATCATCCTATTCAAATGTGTTACAGCACATATCTGCATGAGGTGGGACAATGACCCAAACCTTCTAACCCAGAGGTAGGGACACTACCACTGAGCCTTTCTACCTTAAATCCGTCCTGTCTGGTCAACAATCCATCAGCCAGGTGAGACTGTTTCTCCTCACTTGGCCTCACAAAACCACTCAAGACTCTGAAGATCTCCACTGAATCTTCACTTAAATCTCTCTGCTCCAGATTTCTTCAAAGCCACACTCTCCCTCTCCCTTCTTTGACATCCTTCCTAAAGTACAGTCAAGGCACAGCACAGCAGATAAGGCCTAATGGTTGAGTTGTTTAGCATCTAATCCACACTCTACTGATAAAGCCAGGGGTATGAAAGGGGTGAAAATGTGTTGCTGGTTAAAGCGCAGCAGGTCAGGCAGCATCCAAGGAACAGGAAATTTGACGTTTCAGGCTAAAGCCCTTCATCAGGATGCCTGATGAAGGGCTTTAGCCCGAAGCGTCGAATTTCCTGTTCCTTGGATGCTGCCTGACCTGCTGCACTTTAACCAGCAACACATTTTCAGCTCTGATCTCCAGCATCTGCAGACCTCACTTTTTACTGGTATGAAAGGGGTATAAGGGCTCTTCTGGCAATGTATCTACCTCTCAACCATATACAAAAACAGAAATTGCTGGAGAAAACCAGCAGGTCTGGCATCACCTGTGGAGAGAAAGTGGAGACAGGAACAGAATTTCTTCAATGTGGACATGCCTAGAAGAGATGTGGCAGTGAGCTAATACTAAATCAAAACCGAAGGAACTTGCCATAGTCTTTACAGCATCCACAGTTCTTTCAGATTTTATTTAGTTCTCAATCCTAAGGCTTAATTCCCTGGGCTTAATTCCTACCTGCTCCAGGCGTATGTGATAACATCTCTGAACAGATTGATTAAAATAATTCTGAATGATTTCCAAAACAGCATTCCCAGTTTGTCCTGCCATATTCATAGAACAAAGGATAGTACAGCACAGGAGCAGGCCCTTCAGCCCACACCACTGTGCCAACACATGACCCTCTTTTAAATTAAAAAACCCTTTTGTCTGCTCGTGGTCCATATCCCTCCATTCCCTGCCTGTTCACGTCTCTGTCAAGATGCCTCTTCAACGTTGTTACTGTGTCTACCTCCACCACCTCGTCTGGCAGTGCATTGCAGACACTTACCACCCTCTCTGTGTAAAAATATTGCCTCTCACATCTCCTCTAAACCTTCCCCCCTTTACCTTAAACCTCTGTTCCCTAGTAACTGGCATTCTCTGCTCTGGGAAAGAAGACTACAAATATCCATGCCTCTCGTAATTTTGTAAACCTCCAACAGGTCACCCCTCAGCCTCTGACGTTCAGCTGGAACCAAACTGAGTTGGTCCAACCTCCAAATACCCTCCAAACCAGACCACATCCTGGTAAACCCGTCCCTGTACTCTCTCCAAAGCCTGCATACAATTCTGGCAGTGCGGTGACCAGAACTGTATGCAATGGGTATACGTAAAGACATCATTCCAGTACACATCAACTCATGGACATACAGTCATAAGCCTACAGGCCAGGAACAGGCCATTCGGCCTGTCAAAGCTATTTCGCTATTCAATAAATTCATGGTTGACCTGGTTACTCCACATCCCCACCTGCCCTTCACAACCTTTCACTCCTCGTTTATCAGGATGAAACAAAACTCTGCCTTGAAAACATTCATGGCTCAGGCTCCCACTACCCTTAGAGGGAAGAGAAAGAGGAGAATGTTGACTTGCTCGCTGAGCTGGTAAGTTTGTTCTCTGACATTTCATCACCATGCTAGGTAACATCAGCAGTGTGCCTCAGGTGAAGTGGTGGTGTTCTGCCCTGCTTGCGATGTACGAGTCTGGGTCTGCTGGGGTTGGTGGTGTCATTTCTGGTTTTGTTGCTGGTTCTGCCTCTTAGTGGTTGGCACATGGGGTCCAACTGTGCATGTTTATTAATGGAGCTCTGGGTTGAGTGCCAGGCTTCCGGGAATTCCCGTGCATGTCTGTTTGTATTGTCCTAGAGTGGACACATTTTCCCAGTCGAATCGGTGCGCTCCACTGTCCATGTGCTTGGATACAAGTGATAGCTGGTCATGTGGCTTGGTGACTAGTTGGCGTTCACGTACCCTGGTGCCTAATCTCAAAACTCTCTCAATTCTCTAGGGAAGGAAAACAGTCTCCTCACCGTGCTTCAACGGGTGATCCGTTCTGTTTGAAGTAGTCACCTCTGGGTCTAAATTCTACCACAAAAGGAGTTGGCTCAGTAGCTGGCACTGCTGCCTCACAGAACGAGGGATCTGGGTTCAATTCCAGCCTCGAGCAACTGTCTGTTTGGAGTTCACACGTTCTCCCAGTGTTTGCATGGGTTTCCTCCCACAGTCCAAAGATGTGTAGGCTGGGTGGATTGGCCATGGGAAATTGCCCATAGTGTCCAGGGATATGCATGCTAGGTGAGCCATGGGAAATGCAGGGTAGGGGGTTGGGTCTGGATCGGATGCTCTTCAGTGGGTTGGTATGAACTGAATGGCCTGCTTCCACACTATAGGAATTCTAACATCCTTTCCATATCGACTATGCCAATATCCCTCCAGCTAAAACAATACAGCATGCTTCCAGATCCAGAGTGTTAATTGACAGAAAACATTTATTTATTCCTGGGTCTGAAGCTATGCAGGAAAAAGTGCCTTTGAGAGTGTGGTTTGTTGCTGGCACAAGAGCAGGGAAATTGGAAAATGTATCAGGATTTTTCAGCAAATCATAACTGATAGCATGGTCCCCTCTTCCCAACTGCCTCCAGTTACAGGTGATGGCCTTAGAACATCAAGGCAGAAGCCTTCCTTTCACCACCACCCCTCCCCCTGCCCCCCAAAGCCTGTCCCATCATTCTGACAGGTGATGGTGGATTGAGATTGCACTCCAGAAGGGCCACAATGGGGCAATTGGGACGAGTCAGACAGCCGTTACAATGCACAGTGAACCTTGACAGTGCAACCCAGGGGACGGAACCCTGCTTGTGTTTAGATACCACACGCACTTGCTCGCCTTTAAATTTGCTGGTTTGAGGGTTTACAAAAGGAGCCGTCACCTCATAGTTGGGGAAGTTTCCAAATCAGAGACACCAGGAATAGCCATTCTCAGCAGAGCGAGTGAGACACACCAACCAAGAAAATACGGACTCCCTGATGCTCCACCCTACGCACAAGAGTGGCCAAAGACAGTTACCTTTTTGAGAAGAGGAACTTAACAGATTTCCCAAAAACAGAATTCTTTTTCTCTGCTGCGTACAGTGCTGAGTGCCAGGCAGCTTAAACCAGAAATAGAACTTAACCACCTCCCATTGATATTCAAAGGCATCATCTTTGTGGAGTCTCCCTACTATCAACATCTCAAGGGTTGCCCGTTTTTTATTTAATAAACCAGATGGGTTTTTCCCACAATTAACAATGACTACATGGTCTTCATTAGATTTTTTTTTGTATATAATTCAATTTCCAATATCTGCCGTGGTGGGATTTGAACCTGGGTCCCCAGAACATTACCTGGGTCTCAGGATGAATAGAAAGTGATAATACCATTATCTATCTAAACTCAATGTGGAGGAGCTGGTGTTGGACTGGGGTGTACAAAGTTAAAAATCACACAATACCAGGTTATAGTCCAACAGATTTATTTGGAAGCACTAGCTTTCAGAGCACTGCTCCTTCATCAGATAGCTGTAGAGCAGGATCATAAGACACAGAATTTATAGCATAAAATTACAGGGTCATGCAACTGAAACGATATATTGAACAAGATTGATTAGATTAGATTCCCTACAGTCAAAAGACCCTCCGAAGAGTAACCCACCCAGTCCCATTTCCCACTGATCAATGCACCTAACACTATGGGTTATTTAGCACGTCTGCACATGCACATCTTTGGACTGAGGGGGGACACTGGAGCACCCGGAGGAAACCCATGCAGACACGGAGAGAATGTGCAAACTCCACACAGTCGCCCGAGGCTGGAATTGAACCTGGGACCCTGATGCTGTGTGGCTGCAGTGCTAACCACTGAGCCACCATTGCTGTTAAGTCTTTCATCTTTTAGAATGGATTGCAGGTTTCCTTCATTAACATGTAAATCCAAGAACTTTTTTTAAGTCGCATTCTCAAGGCAACTTAAGGTTTTATTTAAAAAAAGGTGCTCAGACAATGTATTAAAAGGTGTGAGGTTAGAGTCTGTCTGTATCCCAATCTGGAGTCAGACTGGTTCTACTTCCATGGATTGACTGCCTGCAGATTGCTATCTAGGCTTGACAAGTGTTCAACAACAAAAGGTTTCTCAAGTCACATTTGGCTCTATTGTTGGTCACCTTTAACATGACAAACTATTTATTAAATTATGCACAGACTCCTCAGGTTATGAAACCTAAATCAGCGAAAGTGCTCTTGCATTATTTGAAAATTCTCTCACCTGTGGCAGTTCATTCAAATGCAACATTGAAAGAGCTCGTGCAGTTTCCGAAGTTGATTTGACCGGATAAAAATAAATCGGAGGGGCTCAGATGGCTTAAAAATAAAAGATACCTCCATGACTTGCACCACAAACAAACATCACCAAAGCTGATATCAATACAACAGAAAAATGCTGGCAATACTCACCTGTTCAGGCGGCATCTGTAGAGAGGGAAGCAGGATTGACGTTTCAGATTCTAATAAAAATGTCACAGACTTGAAAGGTCAACTGTTTCTCTCTCTCCACAGACGCTGCATGAGCAGCTGAGTGCTTCAAGCAGTTTTGGTTTTAATCCTGACATCAGGTTTGTGGACGTTTGTTTGTGGTGGACCACAGAGAAACACAATTAACCTTTCAGGTCTGTGACTTTTGAAAGAACTTGAAACGTCAATTCTGCTTCCCTCTCTACAGACACGGGCTAAACAACTCAAGTATGTTCTGTCTTTACTTATTTAAATAAAAGTCCTACCAGAGCATAGGATTGCTGTCTCATTAGAGAGTTTAACCTGAGTATCACCACACCTCAGGCAAGGAGAGAGATTGAGAATTACAGTCCTTTAGGGTAACTTCAGCTGGCGCAGGAATTGAACCCATGCTGTTGGCATCACACTGCTTTGCAAACCAACTGAGCTAACTGACCTCCCAATTACTTATAAACACATCAGCAGTACCCTACTGTTTGATAAAACCTATAACCTATGGCCTGTTTGACGCAGGATTGAACAGGAAGAGAGCATACAAGCAATCGATGGAGCAAATTTAAAAAGTTTTATAAAGTCTTTCAAAAGAAGACCAATTATCTTCATGGGATTTCCTCATGTTAAAGGTGGTATTTTCCAACAACAGTTTTGCAGTCAGATCTTACTCCAGTTTAACTGAATAAGTAAAAACATTTCGAGTACTGCTGCATTTAAAAGCATGTTAGCAATCTTGAAGCTGTAAAGTAAATTATTCTACACTTCAAAAACAACACTCATTGCATAATGAATTTCTTGTGTTATTATGGCTTTGATAATTCTCTATCAAGAGCCGTTGTTGCAATGTAGCCTGACATTTCGCAAAATAAAGTCTTGCAATCTTCTCGAGGGATACAAAACAACTTGCGTGTTCCATCTATTACAGTAACTGCATTCTCAGTAGCACACCACAACAACAACTTGCATTGAAATGGCACTTACAATGTGTAGTAGATCACCCAAGGCACATCACACAGACTGCTACCAAGCAAAACCTAGCCCTGAACGCCTAGTGAGATAGAAGAACATGTTACCAAAACCTTGGTCAAAGAGGGAGTTTTAATCTTCTGAAGAGTAGGGCAGCACAGGGGCTCAGTGGTTAGCACTGCTGCCTCACAGCGCCAGAGACCCGGGTTTGATTCCAGCCTTGGCTACTGTCTGTGTGGAGTTTGCACATTCCTCACAGTTTCCTCTGGGTGCTCAGGTTTCCTCCCACAGTCCAAAGATGCGCAGACCAGGTGAATTGGCCATGCTAAATTGCCCGTAATGTTCAGGGACGTGTAGACTAAGTGGATTAGCCATGGAAGTGCAGGGCGGGGTGGGAATAGGTCCGAGTGGGATGCTTTTCAGAGGGTTGGTCTGGACTCGATGGACCAAATGACCTGTTTCCACACTAGGAAAGTCCTACCTTCTCAACCTTGAGACACTGTGACCTTCAGATTAAATCACCACCAACCATCCATCTCTCTCTGATGCGAGAGCAGCCCTACACTATGGAAAGGTTATTGCAACTTTATCTTTACTTTCTTTGCAGTCTTTCTAGAAACAGCTAGCCACTCCATAAGAAGCTCATCTCAGCAGCTGGACAAAACAAACCGGAAAAGAACTACAGATTCTGTAAGTCAGAACAAAAGAAAAGAAACTGCTGAAAAAAACCTCAGCAGGCCTGGCAGCATTTGTGGAGGGAAATCAGAGTTAATGTTTCCGTTTTTCCAGCAATTTCTGTTTTTGTTACATCAGTCGGACCCCAATTCCAAAATGGAGAGAAAACAGAGTTAAACTGAAGGGGGCGACAGGACAAAAGGAACATCCAAACCCACATTTCTTAAAAATTCTTTGTGGGATATGGGTGTCCCAGGCTGGGCTGATTTACTGCCCACCCCTAGTTGCCCCTTGAGAAGGTGGGGGTGAGCTGCCTTCTTGAACCGCTGCAGTCGGTTGACCCACAATGCCATTAGGGAGGGAATTCCAGGATTTTGATCCAGTGACAGTGAAGGA